>NC_137022.1:26204414-26361914 GCF_032717465.1 Coenobita brevimanus | reverse complement strand
CGCCCTGACCAACGCCTGCAGGTCATCTGGTAGGTCGGGGATCAGGTCATGTACCCACAGTTGCTCCTACAGGGTCACATTAGGTCAGGCCAGGTCGCAACAGAAAAATGGTGTAAAGCTGTGTGTGTGTGTGTCAGAGAGAGAGAGAGAGAGAGAGAGAGAGAGAGGGAGGGAGGGGGAGAGAGAGAGAGAGAGAGAGAGGCATCAATAAGGAAAGTCATGGTACTGAAGGGAACATCATGCCTGAACCCATAAGCGGTTCCATGGAGCCTAAACTCACGTAAAAGATGAGAATATCAAAAGCGAAAAATAATAATAATAATAAAAATAACTCTTGCGGCTGTAGGAATAAAAAACGAAGACATCCTACTACTACTACTACTATTACTACTACTATTGCTGCTACTATTACTACTACTACTACTAATGATGATGATAATAATAATAATAATAATAATAATAATACAAATAAATAAATAATAATGAAAGTATTCCCCTAAAATGCCCCCCAGATCAGGCAAGGCTTGTGTCCACTATTTACCCCATGCACGCCTCCCATTGGCACCCCATCCACGTGTGTCTGTCTGTCTGTGTGTAGGACCGCCCCAGCCACTGCTTGGTAACAGGTCAGAGTGAAGAAAGTATTGCTGTTTGTCGGCGTGTCTTCTTATCCGTCTGTCTGTCTGGCTATCTATCTATCTCCTTTATTTACCTATCTACCTGTCTGTCTACTTACCTTTATTTATCTATCTATCTCCCTATCTCTATCAGCAAATCTCTTCAATCAACCAACCAATCTATGACAATCTATCGATCGATCTGTTTTATCTATCTATTGGTCTGTATCTATCTCTTCATTAAATGTCGCCACGTCAGTCATGGAGTGGCCTCCTCAACATAATAATTACCTGGTGTTTGTGTCCCTAATCAGTAAGGACCCCTCTTCCCATGTGTGTGTGTGTGTGTGTGTGTGTGTGTGTGTGTGTGTGTGTGTCTGTGTCTTGTTGCCTCTCTCTCTCTCCCTCTCTGCCTCTAATACGCTCTCCTAGTCAGTCTCTCACCTTATCTCCCTGTCTCTCTCTTCCATCTCTCAGGGAACCAATACTAGTGTGCGATGAAACAGAAAAGAATGAGAGAGAGAGAGAGAGAGAGAGGGGAGAGGGGGGCAAAGACAGACAGATAGACAGAGACAGAGAGATGGAGAGTCAGATAGATAGATAGATAGATAGATAGATATACATACGAATCGAGACAGATAGATAAACTGACAAGTAGACAGATGTACAGGTAGATAGAGAGATAGAGAGAGAGACAGACAAGACAGACAGAGCAGATAGATACCCGAATCCAACTACAGTAAGATTATTCCTTTCGGTTTCACGAACGACCTTGGCAAAAAAAAAAAAAAAATAAAGAAAGAAAAATAAAAAAAGACCAATTTGTCCATTTTACTCTTTTCACCTTTACTTGGACCAGATTTTCGTCCTTTTGCGGCTTATTTCACGTAGTTCAATGGCAGAAAATGATAGTACCATGGCTGCATCATCTCCACAGCACTTCTTTGTGACCAGCATCATATTCTAGTGTCAGTCTATTGTTACGACTCAGCAATCAAGAAGGAGCGATGGCAATTTCAGGTCAAGTCAGAGTAAAAAGAGCACAGACTGTAATCTAAATTTTTTTTTCTTATCTGTACTAGTTTTATGTAATCTACTTTCCTCCCGAACTGTAAATATCGAAGTGTATTATAGATAAATGCAGAACAGAAAACGATGAAGAAAACGGTGCATTATAGAAAGCGAATCCCGATGTTGTGTAGTCGACTCATTCTGTCCAGCCTGAATGCTGAGTTTAGAATAATGCTAGAATATAGAGCTAGTCACGAAGAAGTGCTATGGAAAAGATGTAAAGCCGTAGCACTGTCTTTTTCTGATGCTAAGCTACGTGAAATATACATCAAAAGGAAAGAAAAGCTGACCCAAGATGTCAACAGTGGCAGTTCTACCCCAGGTGCTGAATGTAAACTCAGTGGACTGCGGGCTCAAGCTGCCCCTCTCTTGCAGTCCACAATCGTCCTTTCGATTGATAGTGAGGGAGATGCGGGGCGTTTGTACAACCAGACAGCTCCACCGCCCAGTTATATCGGTGCCACCACACGTAAACGCCCCTCTCCATCACCAAGTTAAAGAACTAAACTGAACTTAGGGATGTATGCAGAAGTGGGCAGCTCCACCGCCCACTTATACTGATGCCACCACATGAGGGTGTCCTTCTCCAGCAAGAAAGTTAAGGTAAAACAACTCTAGCCGAACTAAAAAGCTTCCTTTATGTGTACGTACCGAGCACGGGGCGCGGCGATGGATACACACGGGGGATTTCCAGGCTCTTGGTCGCTTTTGCTGCAGGATGGTGAAAGCTCGTGGGTCG
Source organism: Coenobita brevimanus (assembly GCF_032717465.1). Lineage (NCBI taxonomy): Eukaryota > Metazoa > Arthropoda > Malacostraca > Decapoda > Coenobitidae > Coenobita > Coenobita brevimanus. The sequence goes on along the minus strand of NC_137022.1, from coordinate 26,359,487 downwards.
GGCTCCACCAAAAGCCCGGTCCAGCCTAAGTTCTTCTCCAGCATGACGGTTTGACTCATGAACTCGCCGTCACTCGCGCCAACCTCCACAAATACTCCCGGCGGCTGGTATGGAAGAGGAAAAATTAAAATAGGAGAGAGAGAGAGAGAGAGAGAGAGAGAGAGAGAGCAATTTCCCTACGTTCTCCCACTTCTGCTCCTCGGTAAAACATCATTATAACTGACTCCGAGATCAGTATTCTGCATTGAAAATCTCGCAGCATCTCTTCCTTGAAGTTATGTTATGCATGTGACATACTGACATTCGTTTTTTTAGATAAGGTCAGTCAGTCACTTCCTAAAGATTAGTAGTGTGCAAGGTGCTTCTCTTCCGAAGGCTTTAGGGACTTCCCATATGTTTCCGCATCTATCTAGGACAGTGGTTGCCAACCTTTTCCATCCTCCCCCTCCTACAAAATACAAGAACATCTGTGGCACCCAGTTGCATTTTCTTTTGCAGAGGCAAAGCAACCTTGATTGAATGAGCATGTTCAGGATATGAGGTTTTAACTTGAATACTTAGGAAAAGTTGTTCACTGACACAAAGGAACTCAAAAAGTGAACAGGAAACTCAGTGATACACTTGAAATTGCATTATTTTATACCAGCTGGAGTACCTGTGGTTGAATCACAGTCAGAGCACAATGAGATTTTCCAGTTCCAACTTACAGTACTCTCAGTTTGATAATCAACGGCCAGGAAAAATGAAATGTACAGACAGGTTAATGAGACTCATGGAAACGCCCTGACATCGTCTGCTGATAATACGGCAGTGTCCCATTCGACCCAAAAATGTCACGATCGTCTTTCTAAATACTCCCAATATGGCTCTGGTTAATGAATCTCATCGAAGTTTCACGACTTCATCTTGCCTTGCATCCAGGTATTGATATTCTATACGTACGGTACGTTCTACGTTCCTACGAGATGTTGACAGAAAAGGGATTCCTAGCTGGTCTTGCATCATGGAAATGAAGGTAAAATTTTGTCACCAGTTACTGCATAATTATACTCAAAATTACCTTGCGGCCCCTAGGAAAATTCCCATGGTCCCCAGCTTGGGAATCACCGACTAGGACATTTATGCTTACTGTATTATTGGCACTGCACGTTTCTAGCATCGACATAGGTTAATTCACCTCATTAATGTTCAAGATGACATGTTTAAAATAAATCGCTGAGGAAGACGTGCTACGAAATTCTTATGCCACCTGATATACAACCCTATTTCTCCCACTTTTTTCTTTTTTTTAATACCCCTGACCTATTAGCAACTCACCTGTCCTTCCCACATGTCTTTCAGTATGGTCTGCATCTCATCCCAGTTCAGCAGTTCCCGCCACACCGGCCTGCCCACGTCGAAGTGCTCTGTCGGCGCGGGAATGGGCGTTGGCGGGTAGAGGAAGTGTGCGCGAAGGGTGGGTAGAAGCGCGGGGCTTGCTAGGTTGTGGACGCCCGCGAAAAACGTGTCAATGCAGTCTGTTGGAATGGGATAGGAGGGAGGAGTGGGCTGAGTAATATTTCGAACAGAATTTGCAGACTTCGGAACACCCCTCTCTTAGCAATTATTTCTGCACGTTGCACCTCAGTATCGTCTTCTAGGATTTTGATGTTAGGTCGATATTAATAGACTATATATAACATCACGGGAAATAACATACAAGAGATAATAGACAACATAAATACAACAGAATAATTTGATTAGGAAGAGATGCTACCAAGGCCCATAATCTCGTTGGTTAAGAAAGCTCCCTGACACTTTTCCTATGCGATTTATTTTATTACACCTAATTGTCCATCTGTCACATAAATCATTCTAATACTTCGCAATCCTCGGCACAGATAACGTGCAAAAGTACATTAACCAGCCGTATACAAAAATAAAACGCTAAGGAAAAGGTGTTAGGGAGCCTCCTTAACTGACGGGAATACAGGCCTTGGTATTTAACTTGAGGGAGAGGCTCAGTTCCATCAGGTGCAAACAAAACGGCTATAAGCTGAAAAGGGAAGAAAATCTGAACCAAGTTAGGGTAATGCAAGTGTAGGCATGGAGTACAGTGAGAGGGAGGGTGGATCCTACGTGCACAGTAAGAGGTGGCAAGATACAAGATTGGATGACACATGGATGAGCAGGCAGGATGGGAAAACTGGATTTATATAATTTTTATTGTATCTAGTGATGAGCAGGGACGCCTTCATGTGGTGGCAGGTCGATTGTCTGGTTATACAAACATCCCTCAGTTACTTCCCTATCCCCCAAAAGGAGGATGGTGAACTGCAGAAATTTACGCCTCCAGTCCAACAGGTTCAGGTTTTAGATGAGTCATGGGTTACTCCTATGCTGTCCTTCTTTCACCTTAACTTGGTCCAGATCTTTATACTTTTGTTACTTTTTTCACGTGGCTCAATTAAAAAAAAAAAAAAAACTACTGCCCTAATTCTTGGTCATGGCACTTTTCGTGACTTGCATCATACGAGTATTCTATTTCTAATCTACTGTTACAACTCACCATATAAGGCAGAGAGATGACAATTTTCGGTCAACTTATAGTAGTGTACTACTACTAGCCAATTACTACAGAATATTTTTACTTTTTGCTTCACTTGGCGTGTTTTACACACACACACACACACACACACACACACACACACACACACACATATATATATATATATATATATATATATATATATATATATATATATATATATATATATATATATATATATATATATATACAGTATATTTCCAGACGCCACAATCCCATAAGGGGTGGCCATTTGACTTTGAGTTATTTGTTTTATGGGGAGGGGCACTAATCCTCCACCAACCCACTTGTTGACACGTAGGGAGCACGTATGGTTTGGTTATATGGTTATCACCCAGCGTAGTAAATGGTTTCTTGTCTTACAGGAAACCATTTGGCTTGTCACTCAATGTAAAGCCACCTGTAAAGGAAAGAAAAGCAATAAGAAGTGACAGGAAAGATGGGAGAAATATGAAGAAAGGAGGGCAGACACAGAAAAAAAATGATAAAGGCTAAGGAAGAAGTAGGCAGCACTACATCAAGTGAGTGGATGATGGTCGCCACCACCTACCACACACACACACACACACACACACACACACACACACACACACATATATATATATATATTATATATATATATATATATATATATATATATATAGGAGAGAGAGAGAGAGAGAGAGAGAGAGAGAGAGAGAGAGAGATGGCTGGATAGATAGACATATATACATACATACAGACAGACAGACATAGATAGATATAAGCAGATAGATGGTAAAAGTGTGTCAGCCATACCTGAGTTGCAAGTGTCTTGAAGTGTGATGGAAGGGAAGTAGTGTGTGAGGTAGTGTGTCAGCAGCGTTGCCATCAGCACCACACCACCCACACCACACACACTCACACCACCACCACCACCACCACCTCTCACCATCACTGTTCTGAACGCTCTTTCTTGGGAAATAAATGATATAATTTTTACACCACTTTGACGGCCATCATCACTATCATAATCGTGCTTTTTTTGTAAACGTATGCCTTTAATTGTTGTTCGGGAAGTATATATAAAACAGAGACTAAAACACTTCACTTTCTATGACACAGAAGCAACAAGGTTGATAACAACGCAATTTATTGTAACTGTATAGTCGTAAAACTACATGTACGGTACAATATATACAACACATAATGAAAACAGTGTGGACGGGAGCTCCCATTCATGTTCCTTCATAGCTGTGATCCCAAACCGTCATATATATATATATATATATATATATATATATATATATATATATATATATATATATATATATATATATATTAGCCCAAGCCATCAATAACCTACATTTTTTTTTAATATCGGTGTAACGGAATCATATACCGTCATCGCTGACAATTTCTAAAACCATAAATCAGGCCAAACAACATCTGGAGAACTAGCAGTCACCAAGACAAGCAAGCACGCGTATATATACTTACGGTACAACTTATAATATTTAAGAAAAAATAAATACTGTATACTGTAGGTGAATATAGTGCAGTGCAAGTATATTTCAACGCACAGCCTAAGCAACGGAACGGACGGCTCAGGTGGAGAAGGAAGATGACGTGGGTTCGATTTTACACAACACACTTTCCTCTTCGTTTCAACCAATCACTGGCGCTCTCAGCATTTCCTCGTTCTCCCGCGACCACTCACAATCTCCGCCCGCTTTTCCTTGGCAATTTCCCGACCAATCACACAGTCTTCATGCTTTTCCTATAGGCTCCTGATTGGTTAAACAGTCTTTGGTGGATCTACAGTATTGTTGGCATATGGACGGTCAGTGCCTCTTTTGCTGTCGCTTTGTGGTGTAACCTTTGTCAGTTCCCCCCCTTTAGCTTAAATATGGTAAGTGATTGTTTTTGTAGTTTCTTCAGGAACAGAATTTACAATATCTACATGAAGAGAGCACTCGAAGAGTGCATACCACCACCAATACCTGTACTAGACAACTCAGATTAAAGCAGCTCTTTCTTGGCCCATGACCTACACATTCAAAATTTCATTGAAATTCAAATAACTTTTTGAGATAACTTGTGAACATATAAACAAACAGGGTGAATACATAACCCCCTCCACTTTTCGTTGGCAGAGGTAAAAATGGTAGCTACAGGAAATGACTACAAAAATTGGCAGCTTGTATCATTACCCTCAGAAACCTGTGACAGTAAGCAAACCAAATTCACAGCACATTTTATTACCATTATTATTATTATTATTATTATTATTATTATTATTATCATAATCATTATGGCGACTCTTTAATGCGGTTATTTCATATATTACTGGAGTTGGATTAATATCACTGGGAGATCTTTAGAGATGTAATCATTGTTTCTGCGATACTTTTCGTGACTATATACACTATACATTAGCTATTAGAATGAGATCTTAGCGCTTTGATGAATAATAGCGTGTGTGTGTGTGTGTGTGAGAGAGAGAGAGAGAGAGAGAGAGAGGTATGTACCTGGTTTGAAGGAATGAACACCTTCAATACGGTGAGGTTTTGTATATCACTCTTGGGATCCAGACGATTTTATTAGGCTTTTTTTTTTTATGGACGTGCATCTTATAGCTCTGACTTAAATCGTTTCATACAAAAAGGTCTGGCGCTGAAGGCCAGGGGAGCCTACACGTGGTAGCGCTGTGCATCTTGGGTGGAGCAGCTGCTACGTCCACCCAGGAGCCAAACTTCCCCCATACTTCCCTGCAATTCTCCGTGGGAAGGGATCTGATCCGACCCTGATAAAGCGCTGTCAACAAGGTGGCGCTGGATCTTTACATGTACTGTATTGTACTCGCAGGACGGTCCCACAGGCCACAGAAGTAGTTACTTACCTGTGATCGACGGGTCTGCTCTGCCAAACAGACAGGGATTACTTAAGAGCACTACCAGAAGTCTTCTAAGCTGAATAAAACCGATAACAAGAGTCAAATAATACTGAATCATACTGCAGGAGTTAAGTGGACGTACTATACAGTGACACATAGATTTTCTTTGTGATCTACGCAGGTTGTGTATCAGACTAACGTGGTAATGAACATTTTGCTTCTGGGAGTAACGGCTGCACTACTGTTGCGTTATCTGCTGTTCGCTTCCTCTGCCCTCCTGTTACTTTGGGTCAACACAGGCTGCGAACACGGTTAGTCAACTATATAATTTTCATTTTAACTTGGCCTAAAACTCGTATCTCCATCTTGAATGCTTAGTTCTAACAAAAGAATGGCACTGGAATCTTACACTTTACTTTTTGTACCTTGACCCAATTTTGTCCCTTACGTAGTTTTATTTCACGTAGGTCAATGGTCAAAAAGAGACAGGACTATGGCTCTACATCCTTTCCGTAGAGTGTCTTTGCGCCTAGTATCATATTCTAGTATCAAAGCATTTTTACAACTCAGCATTCAAGATGGGAAAGAGGCAAATTTAGGCCCATTTAGAGCAAAAAGAATATAATTAGCGGTTCTGATTCACAAACTAAAGATCAATGTCCTGTCTTACCTATGGTTTGATTTTGCAGAGACGGTATTACTACATGTTAATAAATCACAAAAGTTCTCACTCTACACGGAATTCGTCTTTCATTTAGCATCTAGCGCTTGTTTCGAACTGTGACGTCATCTGTAAACAACTTTCTTCCTCAGACTGATTAAGCATACAAGCGTAATATGGCAGCTTAATCACTTTCTCATACTGCTTTATCATGTATACAGTAGATAAATATTATGCTAATCTACGGAGCTTTACAGACCGTTTTGTAATACGTAGATTCTTTTCGCCGATGTCTGTTGATGCGGCCTATGGTTTCTGATCTTCTATTTTGCCATGCCTGCAGTAAATTTATAACACTAAATTTCTCCTCTCTCTACAGACTCTCTAACACTGGACCTCCAAATCACACCTCACCCATAATGCTGGAACTGAACATAATGGCGCCAGGTATCTAAGACCATGTAGCACTAATTCAAAGAAAAGATATATGGTGAGCAATGCAACAAATGGGGAAGGAGATGTAGAAGTGGTCTTGGCGCAGAAGTAGTCTTGGCATTGAAGTGATCTTGGCGTTGGACTGATCTTGGCGCTGAAGTGATCTTGGCGTTGAAGTGGCCTTGGCGTTGGAGTGATCTTGGCGTTGGAGTTATCTTGGCGTTGGAGTGATCTTGGCGTTGAAGTGGTCTTGACACTGCACTGGTTTTTTAGTTGAGGTGGTTTTGACGATGAAGGGGCTTGGAGATAAATTGCCTTGGCGATGAAGTGCCTTGATTAGTCAGTCGACTGAAAGTCCCATTGCAGGAAGGGAAAAAGGGTCAACATCAATGGCAGGTTCTCAAATTATTCATGCCATGGCATCAAATGACACCTGACAAGAGTGGGGGGAAAATAAAGACCGGAAGAAAAACGAAAATCCCAACCAGAGAGGTACGACAGAGGAGGACAGTACGGAGGGAAAGACAACAGACAAAAAGGCTCCTTTTAGACCCCTCTTACGACAGGCAGGGATGCTGGGAACGTATTCTTTTACCCTCCTCCCTCCCCGGGGGACTTAATGCTGGAGACTACGACAGAGCACTTAATTTCTCTCTTCACCCACAAACCCCTACGCCTTACCATCGAACCAGTACATTTCTTATACTGCTTGTCTGTGTATAAATAAATGCTAAGTTAATCTACATTACCACTACGTAGACTGACAGCTTTGTAATGCATAAGTTCTTTTAACTTTCTATTAACTGGCATGGTTTTGTTACTAACGGCGAATATAGTCTCCAGTTTTACAACACTTAAATACAAAATACCAGTTGACTCACACCCATACCCACAGATTGCCTAGATCAATACCTCGCTGGTCCTCCAAATCACACCTCACCCTTGCTGCTGGAGACGGTACGAGAGCACTTCCTCACCCCTCCACCCTCCAAACCCGACAATTCGACCTTCCAAATAGACGAGCCGGTGTGGGCACGCTTAGTCGACTGGAATCTCGTGCAGGAAAGCCTAAAGGAAATCTGGGAGGGGCAGGTTAGTAGGAATAATTTTTAGTTATTGAACTTTGGGCTTGGCCATTTTTATTGAAAATTTCCAGGAGTATCATTTTTTTTTTTTTTTTTAAGAGTCTGTTGTTAGTGTTTTTGTTTTACTGTTTTTAGGCTTGGGTGTACTGTTGGGGATGTTTTGCTCTTTGGAGTTAGGTATGTTAGTTCATTTATTCATTTCAATCCAATCCCAGTTGGCCACATATAAGACAGAAACCCGTACTGGCTCCATTTGGTTGAACTCTTTAACCCACTAGATCATAGAGCGTCATTTGGTTATATGGTTACCACCCAGCATAGTAAATGGTTTCCTGAGTTACAAGAAACCATTTGGTTTGTTATCCTACTCAGTATAGTCACCTGGAGAGAAAGAGAGAGAATGATGTGTTCTCACCTACCACTAAGGTTTGTTGTTAATGTTGTTAATGTAACATTTTGTATATTAAGGTCTGTTGTTACTTCTTCATTTTATTGGAACAGGAATGCTTATCCACTGCAGCCTATACCTCTGCATATCATAGCGGCATTCTCACATAATTTTGATATTTTGACGTTTCAGCTGTTTGATAGTAGTATCTCAGAATTTAGTATATATTCACAATCATGTGTAAGAGCAGGAGAACAATTTGTCTCATTACGAAAAATTTGCCTTGTTCTTGCTTTACTTTGTATACTGTGCACATCTTGTAACCATATGAAACGTGTAATAACCTGGCGGCAGAGCATTCTGGTCATATCGATGCCACCACGAGAAGGCGTCCCTCTCCAACACCTGTATGGGGCAAGGGTTGGCAACGAAGTTATGGAATGGTGGGGGGGGGGGTGAGGGGAGTGACTGGTACAATCCTGCATCCTTCTTGGATCCGCGCCTATTGTCTTTTCCTGTCTCCAGCAGAATACAAGGTAATAAAATAACTATGTACTGTATCCTGTACATTCACAGCCACCTGGAGTGTTCGTTGAGGTTGGCGCTAGTGATGGTGAATTTATGAGCCAGACAATCATGCTGGAGAGGAACTTGGGTTGGACCGGGCTGCTGGTGGAGCCCGACCCACGAGCCTTTACCATCCTGCAGGGGAGACGCCGTCGCGCATGGACATCCCCGCTCTGTGTACACAACCTGCCGCCTTGCTCGGTGAGTCAACGTACGAGTTTAGTGTAGTTCGTTCACATTACCTTGGCCAGATTTTCGTCCCATTGTTGCTCTGTGACTCTACATTCTTTCCTTGACATGTTTCATGGCTAGCATCATATTCTAGTGTCTACTGCTACAGCTCAACATGCAAGGTGGCCTCAGGCTAGAAATGAGAACGAGACATGTTGCTATATTTTGCTCGGGAGATAGAATGAGCTCTTTAACTAATTATACCTTCAGCTCCCTGATATTGTGGACAGAATTATCTCTATCACCAACTCTTCCTGCTATAACACTATAGTATTTGCATTTCTTCCCCCGTTTTAATATACGCAATTGTCCGTTGTGAAGTGTTTGGTAGCTGTAGGCCTGTGCCAAGGCACAGACATATACATTAACTGTAAGAAAGCCAGCTGGATGGCTTTCACAACTGAAACAGAACAACACTTTGAAACATTAAACAGTACAACCATCACAAACATCAACACTGCTGTGCACACTTTCAATACAGTTATTCAATAAGCAGACAAGACACATCTCTAGAGGCAACAGAGACACATCCACAATGTCACACCAGATAATTCAAGGCCTCATCAGTTAACGCGATACGTACACTACAACACTCCTCAATCCCCCATACTCAAGACACCGTACAACAAATACAAGAACTCAAGTTCTCAACACTCAAATCAGCAATAAAACATCAGAGCAGCAAACACTAAATTGGAATAACTATCTCCAAACACTTGACCACAAAACAAACACCAGCAAACTCTACAAAACACGAAACAGCATCACACTTTCCAATAGCAACACTACACAATCACACGCTGCCATCGCAGCAAGATACCAGACCCTCAGACATACAGACAAACATTCTCATCAATCACTTTTCACACGTCAGCCATCTAAACCCCCATCACGACGACCGACGTGTCATCCGACGCAAGAGACAGTTCCCCACAGACCCAGACTTTGCACCCTTCACTTACAACCACACGAAGCACATCATTAGCAACCTTATGTACTCATCTGCCTGGGGCCCAGGCAACATCAGCAACATACACTTTAAACATCTTGGACCACAAGGCATAAAAGCATTAAATCAAACTACAGCTACTCGCTCAACATAATACCCAACACGTGGAAGTACTCTCAATCTTGCCCTCCCCAAACCCAACAAAGAACCCATGTTACTTTCCTCACATAGCCCCAACACTCTCCTCTGCACCCTCCAAAGTCGCTGAACGACTGGTATTACAATTAGTAACACCACACATCCCTCTAGTCCCATCACAACATCGTTATACGCTGCAACACTCTACAAACACATCTTACAGACCTTACACAAAGTTTTTATGGCACCATTTCAGCTACGACACCACACAGAACACTAGTCACACTAGACATTAGAAAACCTTTTGATGCCATCCCCCGCCACAGCCTCACAAACAAAATATTCAACACAAACATGCAAAATAACACAAAGATGGTTGGCAACCTATTTAGCAGGCGGATGTGCACATGTAACATTTGCGTCAGTCATCGAACATCAGAAACTTCACAAACAGCGTCCCTCAAGGATCTGTTTTGTCCCCTACACTCTTTAACCTATACATGCACGACATACCCCCACCCCACAAACACACATACCTTCCTGTGCTGACGACATAACACTGACATGTACACTACAAGAAACGCAAACGCAGTTCGGTTGTCGAAAGGAAAAATCATGTGTTACTAATCTAATTAATAAACTATAGCAGTAGGCGCGCGCGCGCGCGCGCGCGTGTGTGTGTGTGTGTGTGTGAGCGCGCGCGCGCATTTTGGGCAGCCGAAACTACACATTGAAATCGCACCAAAATTGGCACAAAAACAGCAAAAAATTCCCTGTGAAAAAACTTGGCCTCATCACGATTGAAAATCTATTACTATACTTAATGAGCGATCACATTTTGACCAAAAAACGCTGCTCCCAAAGCCCGGCATAGGATCTCCATAGAATGTTTTGCCCAGAGGTAGAACTAAAATAAACTGGGTTCCATTCCCGACGCTGCAAATAACACGATCAATTGGTTAGCTGCAAAAAATCCAAGTGACAACGTTACACTAAAACAGCACATAAACGCGAGAGCCCTCCGCAGGAGCAAGTGCGAGGGTCCCGGAGGGCCCACGAGCACTTGTTAAGCTACTATGATAGAGTAACAGAAACATTACAGAAACGAGAAGGATTGGTAGACAGTACCTATTTAGATTTCAAAAAAGCACTGGACAGAGTACCATGCCAAAGACATGGAACTACCATCAAGGAGATATCCAAGGCAACCTGTACTGTTGAATGCAGGATTTTCTCAGATAAAGGGAAATGAGAACCGTACTAAGGGGAAATTACTTATCATGGAGGGAAGTGACTAGCGGAGTTCCACAGGGCTCAGTGCTGGCACCAGTTATGTTTTCAGTATGTATAAATGACATAGACAGTAACACTGGAAATGGAAGCTATCTATATATGTTTGCGGATGATGCAAAAATACAAAGGAAAACTACTAAAAGCTTCTTGTAGACAGCTATAAGAATTAAACTTCATGAATGGAGCAATACATGGCGACTGGAATTTAATGTGGTCGTGTCATGTAATTTTGGTTAAAAGAAGAAGAAGAAAAAAAAAAAGCTTGGGATTATAAGTCAGGAAGTAAAACCCTACACATATCAGAAAGGGAGAAGGACCTAGGAGAGATTATCAATAATAGACTATCTCCGGATGACCACATCAGTGCGAAGGTAAGTAACATGTATACAATGCTTGCTAATATGAGATTAGCGTTCACATAATTATTATATAAATGAAGACATGCTGAGAAAGATAATATCATTCATCAGACCAACCGCAGAGTATGTATCAGTAGTCTGGAATTCCCATCTCAAAAAAGACAGATAAGATTGAAAGCGTACCAAGGGCAGCTACAAGGTGGGCACGAAGCTTAAGGAATCTAAGCTACGAAGAAAGACTGGAGAAACTGAATCTACCCACACTACAGGAAAGAAGGAAAAGAGGAGACTTGATTATGCTATATAAATGCATCCCAGGGAAAGAGAAAATAGACATGAATATATAACCTTTGGGGAAGCATCAGCAAGAGGACACTGCTCAAAAGTACATAAAAAGAGGCGAAAAGGCGTAAGGAAATTTAGTTTCCCAAATAGGGCAATTGATCAGTAGAATGCACTACCGATCTGAAATAGTGTGCCAAAAGTAGTCATAAATTTAAGGATATGTATGATAAAAATGGTTTAATACACGGGACAGTACGAGCTTGATTCCCTCCTGTAAAGATACAATTGGGTAACAACAGCCGCAAACATCCTCCAACCTAACCTCAACACACTACACGAATGTTCACCACAGACTCACAATAGCATCAACAAAATCTATAGTACAGTGACCATTCTCACACAAACTGGACAGCAGAACATAGTCACATTCCACACCTCAACATAAACAACATCCCTCACACACACACACACACAATACTCTTGGTGAAACATACATCAATGCCATTTAAACATCACAAACATTAAAAGTAAATTAACACCATGACTTGCCCAAGGTCACTTGCCCGTACAACAGTCGGACACAACAAAGTAACCACCACCACAATATGCAAACAATATACCTACGTTCAGTGATGAATAATTATGCTAGCCCTGTTTGGACTTCTAACCTCACCAAAACACACTGCAACACCCTACAGACCAAGGCCCTATAAATAATCCCAAGCTGCACAGCCACTACACGTACACCAAGAACCCAGAGTCCTCAAAGTCCAAGATCACCTAGACATGAGAGGCACACAAATTCTTGCCGCATCCTCCACAAACCCACACCAGCCACAACACTATATGGCAGCACATCCATACACACCAAGGAATATCAAAACACCACCCAGCACACGATATCATAGACAAATACTGTCATCCCTCACCTTCCTCGCCCGCCTCAAAGAAGCATATCCATGCTCATATCACTCGCCGCTCCATTCAGTCACTCAAAGACAACACACATCTGCATGCAATACGTTCTGATATCAACCCTTCTGAATCCTACCTCCGTCGTGAGAATAGGGTCCACCTGGCCAAGCTGAGATGTGGGCATCATCTAGCCCTCTTATCAGAAGAGGGTGGATGACTCGGTCGCTGATGCCTGTCCAGGATACAATACAGCATCCCATACTATTATGCTCATTAAGGAGGACTGTATTGCACACAATCGCGTACGCCAACACAACATACACTTCTTGAGAGCTCTGTGGGAAAGCCCGGTCTCGGCCGTGGCCTTCCTTAGGGACTCGGGGCAATTTGACCAGACTGCCTTAGGAACTACAAGTAATCATATAATGCAAGCAGCTTAAGCTCCAGAAAGTGCAATTACTAAACCTAAAGGCTAAACTAAGGTTCTTTTGTCATTACCTGGGTGACAGCGCAGGTACTGGCTGAGGGACATCGAGGAAGACCTACCCAACCACTTCAAGCAGCTCCTGATGGCACGCAGTAAACTCAACGACTACACCATGCAAGGGGTACGAAAATGAGGTCGCGTGTATTCAGAATCCTGGGCTTGGAACCAGAAACAAAACGATCTACTCCCTGTAGTAACTATGATTTTTATTATTTTATTTATTTATTTTTTTAAGGAAAGCCAAATTATTACAAATTCATCCCTGGTTCATCCTACAAAAAAAAAAAAAAAAAAAAAAAAAAAGACCTAAGTTACAAGAGAGAAATTGCTGGTGGTTTATACCACTTTTAGTAACAATGGGAAGAAAGTGGGAATGCAGAATTTCCCATAGCTATAAATGGTTCTGCATAATTGTTACGATGAAACTTCTGTAACGGATACATTTTCAGAAACAACTAGTTATTCATTTTACTTTAGTTGTGAAATGTGTGACATCTGTGAGTGAAATTCAGCCATTACACAACCTAGGCTCAAGAAAGTTTATGAACACAGCCAATGGTTTTGATTTTGGTTATTCTTAGTGTAAAGGGTAATCAATGCTCATTAGTTTTTCTTGGATAAAGTGTTGCACTCTAACAGAGTTGAATGAATGACAATATCAACTTTACTTTCATTTTCCTCTTAATTTTGCCTTTATTAATCATCTATTATGGATGTTTACACAGAGCATTTCGTTCGAGTTAATACACTGCCTCAGTTTAAACGTTTTTGTTGGAACATATAGTACAGTACTTGTGACCGGATGCCATGCTACATAGACCAGTCGTCTTTGGGTGGGATGCTTGACACCTAGGCAGATACCATATCTTTATCCCATTTGACCACAGAAAATAATGTCAGTAACCAAATATACTAGTCCAGCACCGTTTACAGGCATCCTTCTTTATAATTATGGGACGTGGGACAGCAGCTGCACAATTTAACTTCATGTCAAAAAAGAACATCAAACAAGTTGCATGATGAGGACTTACTGTATCATATTTACAGGATGAGGAGAGAGGTGGAACTATAATGGTGCCGTGTGTGCCACTCTCTACTATCTTACTGGCTGCCAACATCACCTCCATCGACTTGCTCACTACAGCTACAGGTGTTGATGAAGACGAGACTCGCATGTCTGATGTCATTCACAGCAGGAAATTTGATATCAAGGTGATACCACTATTATTTCTTTTGTTTCTCTGTATGCACATTAGCTACTAATACAGAATTAATGTCAAGATACCTAGCTACCATTTTAATTCTCGCATGAAGGAAGACATGTACTTACCTCAGTTAACTCTCTGGAAAGCATTACTCTCACTTCCAGTGACTTGCTGGAAGAATTATGCAAAACCACATGACATGGGTTTGGCATCTCCCCCTCCCTTTTAAACTTGGCAGCCTGCTGGCTGACTACATTTCAGAACACGTACAGTTTAGAGTATTGTATTAGATGCAGGTGCTTCAGGGCTCTCCAGTAAATGCCATTGGTGTGGGAGGATTTTTGTGTTTTGGGGTGCGAGAGGGTGGCATGGTGTGGCTTCTCTAGAGTCTACAGGAGTGAAACACCTTGTGTCTGGCAATCATTAGCGAGACTGAGGGACACAGCCTCTCCCAAAAGAGTGAAAATGAGTATGCCTGTGAGGCACATCCAAGATCACAAGAATTTTCATTAGTAAATGAGTGTCTTGCCCATTTCATTTCTTCCTTATGCAACAGAACTCTTCACTTTCTATGCACATTTACCTCTTTTTCAATTACTGAAATGAGGTACTTATCTCTTCACTAACTCATCTCTCCATTTACCAGCACATCACACTGAGCCACTTTTAGTCTCATCAACCATAACGTTTTCTCTAAAACCGATTCAAATTATGGCAAAAAGACATTGATCATCAAATCCTGTTGCCCCATGAGAAGCAGAAGCCCAGGGCTAGGCAAATTCGTCCTGACATTTAAGATGAGAGTAACCAGCCTCAATCATCCCTGGATGGCATTACGTGAGCAATAAACCCCAACCATCCCTTGGATATAAGCCTACACAGGCTCAATCCGGCTGGAGTGCCTTAATTACCCACTAACCCACCAGGAACCATAGTTTGGTTGCGTGGTTACCACACTGCATAGTAAATGGTTTCCTGGTGTACAGGAAACTATTTGGCTTGTCACTCAGTGTAGTCACTAAACATTTAAAAGTTGAAAGTTCACATACACTACAGGGACCATAACAATGTTCAGTACACAGGCCTAAGAAATACAAATATGCAGAATATGTAAAAAATGAACAAAGCACAAATTCCTCTCACTGGTACGCCTCCCATCACTGTCATCACCACCCAGGACAGAGCACATAAAAACCAGTCTGTGGAGCATATGCCTATAGTTGCAAAAACCATCCCACCAAAATTTTCACAACTATTATCCTATTACTCTCACTTACCCTGTTATTGCATAATGCCCTAGATCTATTTGTAGTTTCTCCAGTTTAAAGCTACAGTTCTTATCAGCTGCTTCCCATACCACCAACCCAAAATCTTTCCATACAAAATTATCAGCCATCAGACCCAGTACCACTACTTACACGACTGGGCTATATCTCGTCCTCTGTCTGCAATAGTTTCCATACAACGGCATATTAAGAACATGTTAATCCCTAAACCATAGAGACATTTTGCATGTCTTGGGTTTCATGTTTGTTAACTAATCCTAAACTAATTTGTGACAATTAGGGCAAGAGCGAACAGTTGCTTGCCACAGTGGCATTACGCAGACAACCCCAACCAGGATACAAACGAAAAAATTTATGTGCCATATAAGGTTGAAATGCCTCAATCCACTCTAAGGCCATTACGCATGTTTGATTACATGATTACCACTCAAAGTAGTCAATGGTTTCCTGGACTAAAAGAAACCATTTGGCCTGTTACAATATGTAAACAAGTCACCTGAAGGCAGCAATACATCAAATGAGTTGTACGACAGTACAATACACATAATGCTGCCACCCTTACATTTCATACTGTGCAACTACAGCCTATTTGTCTTCCAACAGACTCTGCTGATCCATTTCCCAGCTGGCCGTTTGTTTAATGAGCCATACCCACGCATCAAGGGGTACATCCTGGACATGGGCCATTCTACACTGCAGATCAAGATTTATGTCAAGCACTCCCACTGTCAGCTCCTTTCAAATGATGAATGCAAGAAGATGAAGCACTACGATTCCTTAGAGGCCTGTCTGAAATATTTCTGCTTTAATTTCCTAACAGTGTACTCTCACAAGCGTTCATAGATAAATCTTTACTTATAATCTTAACTGGAGCATCTATGGAATAATTAAATGTACCTGTTCAACTTCCTAATGGACTACTCTCATAATCTTTCATATATAAAGCTACATTTACTAGAAAGCAAATTCAAACTGTGTAAAAACATTCATCAAAGTAGCTGGAGTGCAGAGACCATATGAAAATTAACTATCAACCAAAGCTGATGTCAACCTTGCAATATTAGTGACAATTTAGGATGAATATTTGTATTAAAAAAACTTTTATATCTTTACTTATTTACACAAGCTTTTACAGTAATGCTTAACCACACATAATTGTACTGATTCTGCTTGAGTGCAAACTTAAGCCTATGTCTAAAGTAGTCACATTCTAAGACAAGTGCATTAAAGTCCTATCACACTCCCATGCCAGCTTTCCCAGACATTTACTCTTCTCGACACTACTTGCCAAAATATACATCTGAATAGGTTAATTAGGAAAACATTAATTGACCACAACTAGGTCCCTCCTCCCACTAAATAATTATTCCTGCTACCCCTGACACCCGACACTTCAGTGCTGTCCATGCAATACAACCCTTCCTCTCCTATACCATAAGCACAGCAGATTACATGCCAAATATCTGACTGCAGAGCTTGTAAAAATAAGTAAGGTCTCTATTTTTAAACTTCTTAATCCAACAGTACTTAGGTAAAAAGAGGAAAGTGCAATGAAATGTCTCTTTTACAAAATATTTTATTAAAAGATGTACCATTGTGACAATTTCATTCAATCTGTCAACTATCTGTGGCTCTTTATAAAAAAATTAATTCTTCAATGTTTTTACCTCGTCACAAAAGCATTCTGAACAGGTGGAATGCAGTAATTTAATAAATTATACTAGCTAGAATGTTGAACCTATCTACTTCAAGCCACAGAAAAATTATAACATTTTTATATTACAATTCTACTTTCAAAGAAAATGTAATGATTAATGACAAATGTTATACATGAGAAGTGAATAAGCTAATGAGTGGTTAACTCTCCATTTTCATGAACACCTCAGAAATGAGGGGGACAGGGAGTAGGGGAATAATCTCAATTATGGGATAACACAAATATCAGTATCTGAATGACAGTGACAAAAAGAAAAGGAAAAAAGAGCACATCCAAGATACAAAAAAGGCGCACACCAAACAATGCTTAGAAATAACCGATGCCCCTCGTTAAACATCTTGGTGAAGCATACCAATAAGTAACAAAACTCATCATAACAATGTGAGAGTTCGCATTTAACTGTAGAAACAGATTATACACAAAATTAAATCATCATGTATATTGAAAATGTGAAGTACATCAAATGTTAACAAAACAGAGGGACTTCCCAAACTAAGCACAGTTTGCTGTAAAAGTTAGCTGAGAGTAGAACTGGTGTGTAGAGGTTGACTGCCTCGGTGCGTCAGCAGTAGACTGACTGACAGACAGGATTCCTAGCGTTACCTTGTCCTTATGCTGCCTCCAGAAAATGGTCCTTCAAGTGTTTCATCATTCCAAACGTACGGAAGCGCTTGACACCTGGAAATGGGTTACAAATTTTAAAAACTGGGAAATGGGCTACAATTTCTTAAAACTGTTACTTCAAACCCAGAACAAGGCATAATGAGAAAAGATATTAAGAGGATGAAATCAACAGAGGCTAAACTTTGCATCAAAAATGTTTTTATGGAGAAATTATATGGCTAAAACTGAACTTTAATAAACTGAGCAAAACCCAAATAAATACTGTGCAGTACAGCATAACCTTTCTTTGACAGGTTTTAACAACAGTAATAAATTGTCAGCCACTACTGAATTACACAAAGTAAAGTGAATGTAACATTCATAGATTCACTGAAAACCTGAAAAGATACTCACCAATAACCTTGAATAGCTGGTCGTCACAGATCGCATACTGCTTGTTATCAGGGTCCTGTAGCTCACGCTCCTTAATGACAGCCCACAGCTTCTTGACAACCTCATGCCTTGGCATTACATCTGAACCCACCACATCGGCCAGTTCCGGCGACAATTTGAAAGACTTGGTAAATGCAGACTTCTTGCCACGGCCACCACCCTTCTTTGAGTTCTGTGGAGGTTGCCATATGATAGAAACATTTTCCTTTCTCAAATAATTTATGCCACTTACATGATCTATATCAATATACTTTCTGCAACACTGCTGGCATTCCAATAATAAGTCTATCTATCTATAGCCCGACGCCCTAATCCCGCAAAGGGTGGCCGCAGACAAAACACCTCCAAGTCACTCTGTCACCCACCATTTGACTCCCCTCCCCCCAGCTCACCCCCCCCCTCCCTCATATACCTCTCAACTCCATCCTTCCACCTCATCCTCGGTCTAATAATAAGTACACTTAAATAAATAAATTACACTACACTACAGTAATTTATTCCCATGAAATCAAAGGACTACTACTCCAGTATATCTTCTCTGACAACCAAAGTAAGGTGAGTTTTGTGAGTGCTTGACGAATGAGCATAACTGAGGCATTAACCAATCAGAGCCAAACACTCTTTTCGAAAACTGAAATTCTAAGGGGTTCCTAAGCCCTTCTGGATGAGTTTTTAGTCGATAAAATTTATTGAATTTATCACATGCTGAATGAATTTCAACTCAATGTAGGAGTAAAATTATTAGCTTTTGCTTAGCATGACAGTCGGGTCAGACCTGTCAGTTATTTCCAAACTTGACAGAGTAAACAACACTCGTAATAAATAAATCCAAGAATATTACACTATATGGTAGCAATTTATTCCCATGAAATCAAAGGACCGCTGCTACTGTATTACGGTATATATATAATGTGATGACCAAAGCTCCAGGTCAAATATCTTAATGTACTGATCAAATACTTATACCTGGAACTGCAGAGTGGGATGCAGACCCTAAGTTTTTTTTTTTTTTTTTTTCCCAGGACCTTTAAAGGATTTTGAGTTTTTGAAGATCAGTAATATGGGATGAAGGCTGACCATACCTAATACCCATAGGCATTACAAAAATGACCTTGAGTAATTATGCTTTTGCATTCTACTTTGATTTCTGTTAAGCATATGACCTTTAGAGTTTGGGGATATATGATCTTGACAAAATGTATGAATTTTCACAGTTGAAGGTTTACCAATACAACTTTCAAGCCACAGGCCACAACAACAGCTGTTATAGATACAAAGGCTCACTTCTTTCAGTACTTTAACATTCATTTAATTTCACACAGCCCATCATGTCACTATGTATGCTTGGTATTACATGTGGCCAATTAATTAATATCTTTATCTTCATCACTGGCAATAAATTCAGGAACTCACTCATGAATTAATCCACTAGCTCAAGTAGAAGTGTTTTTCAAAGAATGGTCTTGACCTTTTCCCTATGATTTCTGCTACTGCACAGTCTGTCTTCACACAGAAATCCCCAAATCCATGAAACTTCCATATGCCCCCTGCTGTTACTGCTATCATTACACCCTTTTTAAAGCCTTTTATAACCAAACATCCCTATTCCCAGTCACTCATACATACATACAAAGTGCCAAGCCACAAACCTTCTTCCGCTTGCCCCACTCCTCATCTGAATCATCGTCATCATCAGCTTTGCGCTTCCTGGGGCTGGCCTTTGGTTTCCTGGCAGTCTTTTTGCCGCCTGGCTCATAGTCGTCATCATCATTACCTTTGCCCTGAACAAGGAGGCAGTATAAATTAAAAGTCATCTCCATATGGATGTTACCCAGCTTAGGGAAGGTGTACAAAAGTGTCTTTACACCCTCCAGTGAAAAGACCATTCTAGTGCTGAATAAAACAATCCTGAGGAAGCAAATGGATTGCAGGAATTAACGCCATGAAAATATATATATATATATATATATATATATATATATATATATATTAGGTAGTACTGGTACAGCTGCTTAAAAAAAAAAAAAAAAAAAAAATCATTATCATCCGGACTTCCTTTCCCACCCAAGGGCAGGGTGAGGAGTAGCAATGTCCAGACAGCACAAACTTGCCCAATCCAAATAGGCCACACTTCCAGTCACTCATCATTCAAGCCCCCGGAATCCGGGCTCTACCGGATACGCCAGAAACATTCACCACATTCTGCAACTTCACACAAATGTATCCGATTGAGTCAATCTGGACGCTGCCATGCTCATAAGGGGTGCCAAAATCCCTGATCATGCACTTCTCACAAAATTCATCCAGCCAGCTCGATCTCTTGTCAGTTCCCTAGCCTCACTGACTTCCAAACCTCTCTCGGTTAAAGGGCGCTAACTCCTTGCAAAGGCTTATGACCTAGAAACCGAATCTAGAATAATTTATGGGTAATCCAATACAGTATACACCCTGTTCTAAGGTAAATGAACATCCTTATAAAGTGGTTTACTCACTATCAATTCTCCTCACCAAAAACACAGCCAAAGAAAAAATGAAATGCTGGGAAAAAGGTCAACAAATATGATGTTAAATATTTGGGTCACTGTAAGAACTTCCAGAGAAAAACATATGCGCTAAGGTATACTCTATATAGTGGCCCCCCGGCGATCCCTCTTACACACACCAACTCCACTCTGGCAGTGTAACTAAGCCCTATTCTCCTAAACCCCTGAATGTGAACATAACTACCTTGGTACAATTTAAAGAAGAGTACCCAATAAAATGCATTTTAGAATATAATCTTTCTTAGCCCCACTCAGCTCACAGATGTCTTTAAAACAATTTTGAACTATTTTCAGCCAAGAATAAACATGTCACAAAGGAGGAGTTAGACACAGCCATAATAAACCCTTAAGAATATGAGACTCCTTTATTACACTAAATAAAAGTCTGGTAGTAGCAAAAGTGAACAAACAGAACATTGCACTAAATAAAAGTCTGGTAGTAGTAAAAGTAAACAAAAAGAACATCACCTGAACTCAAGGGGTTAAAGTTTTATTCAGCCTCCACATTAAATCTTCATACGCAAATATAATCCAGTATAATACATTTAGAACAAATCCAAGACTATTCAAGAGCTCCAACAAACCAGCTCACCTCTGACTCTGGCTCTGACTCTGACTCGTCCTTCTTGGGCACCTCCTCCTCAGACTGTTCCTCATCAGAGTGAGAGTTCACTTGGTCCTCAACATCAGCCATGATGAGCGCGTCTACCTCCTTTCTACGGTCTGAGAGATCAACACCAAGTCTCTGCTCCAGCTGCTGACGCACCTTCTTGGCTGTGACCTGCTGTAGGTCTGCCCCTTTGAGGATGGCTGTGGACCACATTGAAGAGCTTTAATGATGCATCTTTCTCCCCCATAACAATAAACCTTACTGTATCTAGTTTGTGACCTGCCACATTTCATCAAAATACACTGCATTAATACATTACATTAACCCTGAAGGACAACCATGATTACCCGGTAGTTTATTCATGCAGTCAGCTTCCAATTGGTAACCTAAGCTAACCTATCTATTTACTGCCTGATGCCTTAACCCCACAAGAGATGGCCAAGAACAAATTGCCTCTATGTTGCCCCATCCCCCACCATTTCACCACCCTTCCCCCAGCTCACCCCCCCCTCTCATATACCGGTACCCTCTCCACTCCATCTCATTCTCGGCCCCCCCCCCACCTCACATACTCTCCTCATAAGTCTCTCACTTTCCATCCCCTCCGCATGGCCAAACCACCTTCGTGTATTTCTCCTAACACTTTCTACCACATCCACGCCACAACACTCCTTCATGTACCCTAACCTAAACTTGAAAAACCAAAGGGGTGAGGAGGGCTCAACAGCATCATGCTTGTATCAGTGTGCATGGTGGATCCAGAATCTAGGGTTTGAAACCAGATTTTACAAGCATTTAAATGTGGGAGTGGGAAGTATGTACTTTCTTGTACTTGCAGATCACTATACTTTCCGTTTATATCAAAAACGTACAAAACATACCCATTACAACCCACAGATTTTTACATCTATTACTCTCACCTTATACCTCTTCACCAAACATGCTTCATCAGTATAGGGAAGGGTTAAATATGGCTAAACCTCTCTGTCTTGCAGTTAATTAATAGGGAATGTTACATTTAAGTTAGAGAAAACCTGCTTTACATGGGCAACATAAAAATTCATCCTCTCTGATCAAACTCATCAAGGTGGAGGTGGGGCAACCATTCTTCATACAGTATAAGCAAACTCGCCGTAAATCTAAGCAGTTTGAAGACATCTCGGGTAACATACTTTTTCATAATATTCATTTTGTTAAAATTAAACTACAGTGATACTTCTTGCAATGAAAAAATTGGAGGAAAAGGCAAATGGTATATCTGATATTTCATTATTCGGGACATACAATAGGGACCATTATATCAGACCTACAGTAGGTACAATACTGTATATGAAAAATGATTCGACAGGTACCCCACGTGACATCAAATAATCGGCACCCTATGAGTTTGGCCTGTGATCCTCAGAATATATCAGTAAGCAATACAGAGCTAACACTGGCCCCAATTTTAATAGATAATAATGAAAAGAGGAAATACTGGGCCTGGGTTTGGTACATAACAAAAATTATCTGGTAGGGCCTGGGGGGTCCTTTCTAGTCTCAGTCTGGTAAAAATGGTTCAATTATTTTATATTTTCTTTACTTTAAAAAAGGTATACCTTCACCTTTCTCATATACTCTAAGAGTACAAACTTCCCATTCCCTCAAATGTCCTACAGTACCTGCAGTTCAATAACATGAGTTTACAGCAAAGGTAATTATACAAGAGGCTCCCCCCCTACCCCCACATGCACTAAATATCAACAACCCCACCCATGGAATTATGTTTTGCAACAATGCAACTGAAGAACAGAAAAACACTTTTACAAATATGATCACATCTTTCATTATCATTATGAAGGGTAGCATATTCAATATCTACCCGTTTAAAAATGTTCAAAACCCTGCATCGCTAATGCACTGCAAAAATTGAACTCAACACCTTTCAAAAGGAAGCATTTCAATATACTGCATGTGCACATCATACAACACTTACTTAAAAAGAAATGTTCAATCAGTTCAGTACTGTAATCCAGCACTTTATTTCCTGGTTTTAACTCTGCTTTCATACAAGCATAGAATCTCCAGGTTCTAGTACTGCATGTGCAATCAAAGTTACCAATTATTGTAGGAACCCTTTCTTGGTACCATTTCCATCACATCACAGGTAACATGGTTGGGAAAGGAAGTCCTGATGATGAGGATGAATAAAAACAAACCCAATGGGCTGAGTTTGATACAGTGTTCATCACTGCCCTAACCTGTATAAAAGGCATATAACCACAGCTGGCCTCTTAGCCAAAATATCAAAAGCAGTAAATCTCTCATGATCCCCTCCCCACCAATGATCACTTAACATGGATGGTAAAGGTGAAATAGGGAATGCAATCAGTTCAAACATAATGGCCATATACAAAGTACTAATAATTAAGACTGATGGTTCTTTATTGTAATGGGGCACAGCTAATCATTTGGTTTGGAAAACTGGCATTAGCTACACATTTTTTTCAGTTTTTGATCCTACAGACTTCCCACTTACATGTCCTTAATGATACTATGGTACTTTCTCACAAGATGTTCACACATGGGTACAATTGTGGAAGGAATTTTCTGGGTAGGTTGATCTGTGCAAGCAGATGCTGTACTGGAGGGGGGGGGGGGGGGGAATGAATTGCCGAACCAGCAGTCATTTACTAAATCTGCACTTTTAATTGGAAAATATAATTTTTATCACCATGAACTGTGTTTCTGTGCTTACATCCTGCCTAAATAAACACTTTTGTTTTTGTCTATCAACTTGCACCTTTCCTTCTTGCTAGAAGTTTGCTCTCATTTCAGCCTGTCCCAAAGCAGGGTGACCATTCCTAGCCCCCTAATTACTGTCCAGTTGCTCTAACATATCGTATTTCAAAAGTTTGAGTATATTCTTAGCAAAATTTTTTTTAAAGCATCTTTCCTATCACAACCTTCTTTCTGACTGTCAGTATGGGTTCTGCCAGGGACGCTCCACTGGTGATCTCACCTACCCAGACCCCTGGTCATCCTCCTTTCTGGACTTTGGCAAAAACTGCCATTGGACTTTACATCTCAAAAAAGCTTTCCATCGAGTCTGGCATAAATCTTTAATTTCCAAACTACCCCCTTACAGTTGCTATCCTTCTGTGTGTGCCTTCAACACTAGCATCCTTTCTGGTCGTTCTACTGTACGGCTGCTGTTGTAAATGGCCACTGTTCTCCTAGAGTTATATGGTGTTCCTCAGGGCTCTGTCCTATCATCAATTCTTCTATTTATGAACGACCTTCTAAGCTGTACATCTAACCCTATCCACTTATTCACTGGTGACTCCACCCTTCACCTTTCCATTCACTTCCTGTAGAATCAATCTCAGTAGTTGCTTCAACAAATAAGGGATAAGGTTATGGCACACCTAATGTCTGACTTGGCTCATATCTCCCATTGGGGCAAAAATAACCTTGTTTTTAATGCATCAAAAAATTAGTTCTTACATCTATCAACTCGACAAAATCTTCCAATGGTACTCTAATTTTTAACAATATCCAGCTCAATCCTGTATAATCTTTCTATAATCTTTAAAGAATACTTGGGGCTTTATTCTCTTGGGATTTACCTTGGAAAGAACATATTACCGCTTGTAAAATCTGCTTCCAAGAGATTGGGTGTGCTAAGAAGACTCTGTACCTTCTTCACCCTAGCACAGTTGTTGACTTTATACACTGTTTTATTTGCTCATATGTAGAGTACAACTCTCATGTGTGGGGAGGCTCCCCACACACAGCTCTTCTCAACAGGGTGAAGTCAAAGGCTTTTTGTCTCATTAACTCTCCTCCTCTTACTGAATCCCTTCAAACTGTCTCTTTGCCCCATAGTTGCATCTTTTTTTTATAATTATGATACTTCAAAGGTCACTGCTCCTATGAACTGTCTGCTTGCACCCCTCCACCACTAAGGTGGACATGTAGCACCCGTCAAGCAACAAACTCTCCTGCCTATCCTGTCCAACTCTCTAATGCAAGGGTTAACTGCTACTCCAATCCTTCATGTATGCAACAGGTCAACTCTGGAACTGTCTCCCTCTGTTTTTCCTATTGCCTAAGATCTCCAATCTTTCAAACACAGTGTGTCCAGGCATATTGAAATGAATGGATCTTGAATTTGGTGCTCTGTTATCTTGTTTTTGTTTTTCTTCTGAGAGGGAGCAATTTGCAGGCCCCTGCCCTTTGGTTCCTTCTTAAAAAAAAAAAAAAAAAAATCTGGTTACTCAAGCAGGAGGCAGGACTAACCCCTGTACTCTGATGCCATATTTCCTATTTTACTCTGGGGCTATTATCAATGTTGGAATTTTTATCTTTTGTTACACCCATGCTATATTATTTTGGTAAAACTTCATGAAATATGTGCAGTGATTGCAATCATCTTATGATGTAACTTGGGAGCAATTATATTACAGTAGAGTAATCCTGATGGTTTATCTGATTATTTTAGACTAAAATGTTAAGTAGAAAAATCAATTACAGTATACCTATTTTGCGATATTTAAGGAAGCTGTCAATTTGCCCATGGCAGGCAATTTACCAAATGGATGAGTCAGCATCAAACTTGAAATCGATGGGAAACCTAACAATTCAGCCTAAACTTAACCTAACCTAGCTTATCCTAACCGGGGGGCTTTGCCCCCAGACCCCCTTGTTTTAACCACCCAGGACTGCCACAACCTAGAAAGCCCCTAAAATAGTATCAGGCCAAATTCCAATTTGAGTCCTAAATTACCTACCACTACTTATTCTAAACTAACCTAACAACTGAAATTACAGAAATCTAGCATCGATAAAGAATGCGAAATTATGCCAATAGAAAGGCTTGTCTGGAAAGCACGACAGCAGTTGTGCTTTTGGTGGCAATTTTGTCTGGGTGGCACTTTGTGATGCCTATTCCCCCCCCCCCCCAAAAAAAGTAATCAGACTAATTTCAACTGGGAATCTGGAAATGCCACACCTGTGTGGTAAAATACAGGCATACCCAGGTTTAATGATGGAATTGGTTACGGTACGTATAACCAATTGCTAGGCGGGGTATTGTATCTCAGGATAGATCTAACATGTAAAGTATAGGGATGCGTGCCTTGGGATTCCCCCCCAACCAAGTCCTAAACCCAATCAAATGAGTCCAAAAACAAGTTCCAAGCTAACCTAAACCCCCAAATAGCTTTAAAACATGCTAAGCCTAAAAGCAGTTTATAAATCCCCTAAACCCAAAAATAAAACCTGAAGATCATCAAAAATAAGTCTGGAAAAAATGAAACTTAGTAAACTGCACCCCAAAATGACAATGTTCACCCCACCTATGACTAAAAGTCTAAAAACAATTTATAAACCAACCTAAATACAAAACTTAAGTCTAAAATATCATAAAAATTGGTAAAAAATTAAAACCCACCATTAAACGGGTTTGGCCATCATTAGGAAGGGTAGGGTGGAGTTTCTACCCCCCCATCGCTAATCTGGGGTATCACATCTCAGGGTCTGCCTGTATTAATTTGATTTCTATTTTTTCCAAACTTCAAATGATTTTCACTTTATTGTCCCATATGATTCCTACCCAGTCTGATGGATGAAGTCAGAAACGGAATAAAATAAACTATCGAAACACAGACACTCATACTGAATAAACTGGGAGAAACCTGGTTCAATAAAGCCTGACCTCTGATAAATATGAGGGTCATGCCCCCCCCAAATGATTCCTACCCAGTCTGATGGATGAAGTCAAACGGAATAAAATAAACTATCGAAACAGACACTCATACTGAATAAACTGGGAGAAACCTGGTTCAGTAAAGCCTGTCCTCTGATAAATATGAGGGTCATGCCCCCAACTGGGAATTCAAACTGGATTGAAAATAATTGAATATAATACATATTCTAGAGCTAAATGTGAAACATTACACCAACTTGGCTGCAAATTTTGCCCTTTGGCAGCTTATTTCACAAACTTGTCTTAGCAGTTCAAGCCTAGTACAGTATTCTATCCATCTATCTATTGCCAGACGCCATCATCCCATAAGGGGTGGCCATTTGACTCCGAGTTATTTGTTTTACAGGGAGGGGCACTAACCCTCCACCAACCCACTTGTTGACACATAGGGAGCAAGTATGGTTTGGTTATATGGTTACCACCCAGTGTTGTAAATGGTTTCCTGGCTTACAGGAAACTAATTGGCTTGTCACTCAATGTACAGCCACCTGTAAAGGAAAGAAAAGCAACAAGAAGTGACAGGAAAGATGGGAGAAATAGGAAGAGAGGAGGGCAGGCACAGAAAAAGAATGATAAAGGCTAAGGAAGAAGTAGGCAGCACTACATCAAGTGAGTGGATGATGGTCGCCACCACCTACCAATTCAGCAATCACAATGGGGAGCTGGCAATTTCAGGCCAGAATGGAGTAAAATGGGCAGGAAACATTTACTGTATACTTTACCTACTGTACCACTCCATTTTCTCCCCCTTATTCAGTATAGCTAACAAAAGTTTGGTGGGCTAAGAGGCTTTTGAAAAAACAGAAATCCATTAGGCTATATAGAGGTCCAACATAGTGCAGATCTGCTGAACATTAATCAAATAATGAAAAATGACCATAATACATTAAAAACCTACCTAAATCGAACCTAACCTGCTCTATTTTAACCTATCCCTTAATCCCTAGACTCTGGGCTGTTTATAGCGCAGTCATCCTCTCAGTACAATACTGACATTTTTTCCAAAAAATAGCCTGTTTTCAAACCTTAATACAGTATCTCGGAAAGTATAGCAGTTAGGGAAGCAAATACCATATAACTCACTAACCCTTCTTCTTCCAAATAAAAGCATCCCCAGGTCTGCAGGTGGTCACGTTTATGTGTAAGGACAAAGAAGATTATTAATTTTTAGTGCACGTGGCACTATATATTCGTGCATGTGCGCATGGTCCTGACTTTGGCCTCACTCTCAATATGATAATTTTTCCATTACTAGATAAACCAGTGTTGCATTCATGGCACTGTCACTAAGCCCTAACCTAGTATCCTTGGAAAGAGGCTTGGCAGGGGTGGATGAGGCAAGGGGTCCACTTGAGGCAGGGATGGAATCGGACTGAGGGTTAAGAAAACATTGTCCTACACCTGGGAAAATCACAGACGACTGAGGTATGCTTGACTCAGGTGGGAGGAGTCTTTCCTGACCCTTTGGTGATGAGATCAAGTGGCAACCACTTCAAAGTATGGGGTGAAAACACTTGCAGTTATATCTGACACTTGCATCACTGATTCACAGTGTTTGTCAGATATAACCGTTTCCCGGCAGGCAAGGGGAGGGGGGGAAATCACCCCCCCCCTCCTCTGATATTAACAATCAGACCACCACAAAATCTAACCATGAAAACTGCTCACCTTAAGGAGATGGAGATTTGTATGTGTCGACAGAAAAGTCGAAGCTGGAAATGTTTCCACAACCAAAGAGGATAACTTTGAATGGAAGAAAAGACTCACAGCATGAGGACAATTGAAAATGTGTGCTGCTTCCCAACAGGGCTAGTCCTGGGTTACCTAAGCATGTCCGGTCAACCATTCTGCGTCTTATATACGGACAAACCTATCTATCTATCTATTGCCAGACGCCACAATCCCGCAAGGGGTGGCCATTTGACTTTGATTATTTGTTTTACGGGGAGGGTCACTAACCCTCCACCAACCCAATTGTTGACAAACCAATAGTGTCAAAACTGCTAAGTCTGTATATATAGACTATCTCGGTTCTCTAAGCTGCCAAGCCTGTATATACAAGGACACTGTTTTTCGCATATTTGCACAAAATTGAGTCTGCCCTTAGTGTTGGACAGAAAATGGGATGACTGACATCCCTCCCATGCCTTATACCAATATGTATATGCTGTACAGTATATATAAAAAAAAAGCAAACATGAAAATACATAAAATTAGCACAGAACCAAGTTCCCATCATCATAGTTTCGACTATGGCTGAATTTCATACACCAGGTTGCGTTTCCATACTACAAATACTCCATGCATCCATCTACTCTGTACCAAAATGGACTATCTATCCACATCAGCCGCTGACTGTATCTGAAAGTAGTCTATCCACATCAGCCACTGATGGTATCTGAAAATAGTCTATCCACATCAGCCACTGATGGTATCTGAAAGTAGTCTATCCACATCAGCTGCTGACAGTATCTAAAAGTAGCCATCTGATGCAAATCTGTGTTACGCTGTGCTGCCAGATATTGTGCTTACTCTCGACTTCCAAAGTTGGAAAACTATATATTATATATTTATATATATAAAAGAATGTGAAAATATGTAAAATTGGCACAGAATCCCAACTTCCCATCATCATAGTTTCAACCGTGGCCGCATTATGTAAATCACATTGTGATTTCATATTACATGTACTACTGTACATGCATCCACCCACTCCACACCAAATTGGACTATTGGCCATCAGATGAAAATCTGGGTGTGTTGGACAAAAACACCCATTTTTCTGGCAGAAAACTGCCCAAACGAACACTTTTACTATCACTAGGCTTATTTTGACCACTTTTCAGGTCTATTCATATATGGGTGGGGGTGGGGGGAGTTCAAAATGTCCAGCATTTTATGTAGCTCTGCTTCACAGGTCCTCCACAACCTAGGCATAAAAACCGACGAAGGCTCTGGCACTGAACGAGTTAATGGCTGTCCCTAGTTAATTTAAAGTGTGCGCCACGTGTTCACATACGGTGACTACCAACACAATTCTCTAGCTGTTCCTGGACAAAGGTCATGAGTCACGAGAAATTAAGCATTGTATTGGGGGGGGAAAAAAAAAAAAAACTTTTAAAGGTGCATTTGTGACCTAAATATTGTATTGTACCACTGAGAAGACCTCCCCCTCCCCTCTAACCTGGGGACTAATAAAACCAATGAGTATGGGTGCAACATTCAAAATTATTCCAACATACCTGCCTTGGATGCTTCTGTAACATGTTGATTTACAGCCTCGTTGACTGGATACTTCTGCACATTCCTACTTTCAGTGATGGGCTTTGCCCCCCTAATTTCCAATTTCAATACCTTGGATTGTTTCTAAACCCAACTTTAAAAACCCCCAATACCTACACCAACCTGTAAAAGACCACCACCTATCATCACACCTTCTGTACTTTGAAACTTTCGGTGCATTTAATAAAAAAAATTAAAAAATGCACTGAGAAACTGTACTTCTAAAATTACC
This sequence comes from Coenobita brevimanus, assembly GCF_032717465.1. Classification (NCBI taxonomy): domain Eukaryota; kingdom Metazoa; phylum Arthropoda; class Malacostraca; order Decapoda; family Coenobitidae; genus Coenobita; species Coenobita brevimanus. The sequence continues at coordinate 26,328,573 of NC_137022.1, read as the reverse complement.
ATAACAATGGAAAAAATACAGTATAGTACAATGAAATTACCTGTGCAGAACACAGAAACTACCAATCAACAATTTCCATTCTAACTTTCAAGTAACATTGTTGGCAAGCAGTTACGCAGGTGGCATGACTCAACTTTATCTGATCTCCGATGATTTATTGTTCAGGTTACATCTGGGCAATTTACTGAAATTTGTGATGTGGATGAGTTAGTCATAACTGTCCCCTTCAATACAAGTGAACTTTCTTTACTAAAGGTTATCTGGTGGTAGAACGAGGAAAAAAAAAGTGTAAGGGGGTTAAGCAGTTCTTTTGCACATCATTTCCAGGTATATAACAAATAAAAACAGACAGTGCATATGAATAAAACATGTACAAAACTCAGAACTCTCAGTATGTGTGCATGAGGAGATGGAAAAGGGGGGGGAGGGGATATTGCACATCAGTGGGAATAGCACTCCCTACTTTTTTTTTTCTTTAATAATTGATCAAATATTTACATACCCACCAAGCTGAAGCAGGTGAGGTATTGGATGGGTAGGAACTGGGGGTTCCAAACAATCTCCAAGTGTGCTACTTTAGGTAATACTGTAAAATATTTTGAGTGGCTTAAGACTTCATATTCAGTAACAATTTAACCTGCATGCTGCAGCTCCCCCAATGCAAACTATGTCAGTTAAGTGGGCATAAATAGCGCAGTAGAGGTGTAATATATAATAAGCCAAAATAAGTTTCAAAACCACCTATGCCACTTACAATATGGTCCTAATATGTCCTTCCGGCTGACATAGCTTATCTCTAAGTAGGTTCTTATTACCATTCCCAATTATTATAGACTATTTATACCGGTACTGCCACTACAAAGGCAACTAAAAGATATTAGAATATGCTGATTGACATGGATATACATAATCTGACAAACCAAACTATAATTACTAAATGTCTGATATTTCAAAAAATATAAGATACATTGTGATTATCAGCAAGTGCAGGAACTAGACCTGATTACCTCCTCAGAACAAAGAAATTGGATTTAAATTTCAATTAATTGTTTGAAAGAAAAAAAAATGCGAAACGGGCAACCGATTCAAAAACAAGACAGGACGCTGCAAGACAAAAGCTGCAAGCACAACCGTTGGCCAGAAAAAAAAAATGCAATTATCAATATCCTCTTCCTTAACGCGCCATATCTCCCAGTTACCATATTTCACAAAACCACCGAAAAGCATACACAAGGAAAAAATAAAAAATAAAAAACAAACGGTGTACTATGGTGCTACAATTTAAACGTTATACGGCGGCTAACAAGCTCTGTATCAAAATATTTCGCCCGTCGCAGAAAAGTTCGTTGTTCGTCAGTCATCCCCAACTTGGCGACAAAAGGTCGCAACCCACACACGCTCTATTATATCTCCATTTTTAGTTCAGCCAGCATTAAAATGGCAATAATGGTCATTGCAAAGTACTCCCCAATTCACAGGGTAAGAACTGTCAAACTCTACATTAACTAAAAGCATCATTTATGGCTAAAAATCTTAAAATATCTTTGCTGGTGGTTGGCCAAGCAGGGACGCTTATGCCCGCCATCGAGCCTCGTCCATTTTGAAGGAAATTTCTAGAAATTTCACGATATAAACTCCGCGAAAATCCTCACACTATTAATCTTAAAGGCATACTCAACAACTTACCTTCCAGTACTTTTGAGATATAATGAAAAATTGGGCGAGAAAACGTCAATGTTTGTAGGCGGGAGAGTGAGGAGCTAGAGTAGGGGCTGCAAAATGCCGGTCTCAGCTCTCAGTACGACGCTGCAAGGACCAAATGACAGGGATAAAGCAAGCCCGTCTTTACCACCAAATAACTCTGAAAGTAAGCTACTTCACACGCGAATTTGCAACCTCCAGACTCCACACACTCCCCACAAGCACAAAAATGCTGAAGAAAGGGCAGAACAGTATTAATGAACTAAGGAAAATGAGGAAATGTGGGTGCTCCTGACCTGAGCGTGACGGGTGCGTAGAGAGGGCGGCGGGAGTGACGCCGCTTGGGTCCACAGCCGCCACCGCCACGACCTGGCAGCGCCGCGGCCACCACCACGCCGCACCCCAACCCTGCAGCACCGGCACCACTGCACCCATCTCCGCCCCGCGCACTATCACCACTTATTCACTCTCACTTTTATCAACTTTAGTCTCAATAACATCACTTACCGCCAAGTCTGGTGATAGATGAGGTATTCGTCTACCCTCATGCAAGGTGACAACTTTGAACGACAACTATAATGCACAATATACTAACCAGAAATTTCTGCCTTCAGAGTTTCCCGGCTGACCTGTGCCATGTTCTCTCACAAAGTGGGGCTTCTCACTTGCTACAGGTGGACAGGTAATATCGTGTTTTACTGAAATATTTTTACCTAAAACAAAACCTTTGTTATATGTCTTGGGACTAATAATTAATCGTCAGCAAAATATACAAAAATTTAGAAATTATATTTCAAAATATATTTCAACCCTGTGAATTGTAGAGGTAGAGAAACTCCACCGCATGAAAACAAAAGATATCTACTTGTCATTCATCGCTTTTGTCGTTGAAAATTTCTAAATAAATCTCACTTAGGATAATATACAGCTGAAACCTACTTGACAGTCGAATAACAAAGCGTCCTAATTATTTCATACTGAATTTGTTGTTAAGAAGTGTTCCCGTGCTTTGTGGAGGCGGGAGCGGTGGTGCCACGTGTGCTCCGCGTGGGTCTCGCTCCTCGCCTCTCGGTCCCCGGCCAGACGAATCAAAATGGCGGAGCAGGACTTTCCCTCCCGGATGGAGCTTATGTTATAGAAGTTGATAGTAAAAGATACTTTCTTAAACCTCATAAAGCACCTCAAACCTCTGAGAAAAACGCATATTCCTGCGTTGGTGATGACCTATACTATTTCTTTCGCTAATGAAAATGGTGCTCCGTCCATAAGCGTGGAGCAAGTGTGATAGAAAATTAATCTTTTTTCACGTTCCATGTCATACATATTGTTATATGCCATCAGAAAGACACATTGTCCAAGGATTCTTGACGTACTTTCAGAGATTGCTGATGTCAGACCTCAAAATAGCTGGTTACCTCACTGTTTCTCCATTCCCACCCCTATGACGCTATGTATAAAGATGATATCCATGTGCCACATCAGTGATCCCTGTCTTAATTCAGTGGTGCTGAGATGCAAGCATCACCTGTTGGCCAAGGAGTTGATAAAACAGTTCTGTGTAATTAATGAAATATCTTGCGCATCGAAAAATTAGCAGACAATTTTTTTGTGGATTAACTCCTTTGTTCAAGAAATGGCGGGAAATTGTACATATTTAACAGTTAAGCTGGATGTCTATTCATTTGTTGGAATATTTTTTGTTTACAGAATAACAAGTTCCAAGAATTTTTCACACACACACACACACACACACACACGATGTCACACACTGGAGGTGTTGCAGTTGAGATTACAGAAACCGATTTAGAAAGAGGCGCATATTGACACTGCAAGCTAGATTACTTGATTTTGTACTTGCACGCTGTAACTTGGTTTGATTGGAATTTCTGCTGAGATGTTTGGATTATATATATATATATATATATAAATCCATTTCCCCACTGAGAGAGGGGAAGGCAAAGGGCTAACTTGGGACATGAGACACGATTGAGGTTGTAGTTGGTATTTCAGTTTTACTGACTCATGAAATTTGGGCACACAAAAACTGGGTCGCAATGATAAGACCAAACTGTAATACACTGAACGGAACAATATATTCACGGCATACCATACATAAACAAAAAACCCTTAAAAGGTACACTTGGATGTGAATGAGGTGCTGTACAGAGCTTGAGAGAGAGAGAGAGAGGATGTTATGTTGCAGGTGGTAAATGTATGCACCTGAGGTGCTACCCACCTACAAGAATCTCACAGTGCATTATGCACGTTGATTGTATAACATTTTTCTTTGTAGTCATGTATGCTACCAGTTTTAACTAAAGGCAAAACACTTCTGCCACTGTACCTAGGACATGAAAGGCACATTATCTTCAACTGTTTGAAGTTCTGTGGTAACCCAGGTAATGATATATGTTTCGCAATAGGATCAAGTTGTCAGTCCACTTCTAGTTGTTGAATGACCCAATGAATAGTGAAGTCGTATGGTGAAATGGTTGGAAGCTGCTCAATATCGTCTTGTGGAGTGCTGATTGGCATTTCCTTAATTTCCACTCATGTTTTGTTGCCCCATGGCCCTGACTCACCTGACTGTGAATCCAGTGGATTCCACACCCTTCTTTTGCAGTTCACCATCCTCCTTTTGAACTGCAGGGAGGGAGCCGAGGAACAGGTGTGTCCAGTTAGGTCAAAACCAGTGGGTGAAGATGTCCCTCTCCAGCACCATTTCCCAATTTTATGGCATAATGGACTTGTTGCTATACTAGTCGGGAATTGCTGAATTATGGGGGCTTGAAAGGGTGGATGACTGTGTGACTAATTTCACTGGGCACTTTTGTACTTTCTCCTTGTTTCTAGATCCTAACACACTCCATCCCTTGGTAGAAAGTGTGATGATGATGAGGATGAGGATGATTGCTTTATAAGAAGACCCTGGCCCCACACATTTAAGATAGGGAGGGTATCAGTACTGTACATGGAACTCACAAACTACAAAACACCTGAGTTCCTTCTCTCAAAGCCTTGCTAAGGGAGAATTAAATTTGAAATAAATTAAACAGTGATCTGATACACTGACTATTTAGTTTATCAACAATGTCATCATCATTCTAACCTTTTCCACACCTCAAGGGTAAGGTGAAGCAAGATCAAGAAAACAAGGGATGAACAAGCGTCATACAGTGGGAACTATCTACAGCATATCCACACAGTAAAATGGCCTAGACACTCGTTCACACACCATTCAAACCCCTAGAATCCATACCCCAACTCACAGACTTAATCTTCTGCACCTTTAAATATATATATATATATATATATATATATATATATATATATATATATATATAATTAGTTGGAGAAGAACAAGGAGGCTTTAGGAAGGGAAGAGGTTGTGTAAATCAGATATTCATTCTTAGATCTTTAGTGGAAAAGTTTCTAGAGAGGGGAAAGAAGTTGTATGCAGCTTTCATGGATTTGGAGAAAGCATATGACAGGGTGGATAGACAAGATTGTGGAAAGTATTAAGAATATATGGAGTAGATGGGAAGTTGTTCAATGCTGTGAAGAGTACATATGATGGTGCTAAGGCTGCAGTGCGTGTGGATAGTAAACTAAGTGAATTTTTCTCTTTATAGGTTGGGTTGAAACAGGGATGTGTCATGTCTCCATGGTTGTTCAATCTGTACATGGATGGGGTAATAAAAGAGGTACAAGGTAGGGTAGTGGATGTTGGTGTGGCCCTGGTGAGAGAGGATAGTGTTTGGAAACTCCCTGTACTGTTGTTTGCAGATGATACTGTGTTGTTGAGTGAAGATGAAGGGGAGCTGCAACGCTTGGTAGATGAGTTTGGGAGAGTGTGTAAGAAACGGAATCTAAAGGTGAATGTAGGGAAGAGTAAAGTGATGGTCTTGAGAGAGGTGAAGTCAGTGAATGTACAGCGAGGTTGGATGGTGAGGAATTGGAAAATGTGAGTACGTTTAAGTACTTGGGGAGTGTGATGAGTAAGGATGGAGGTTTGGAGGGTGAAGTGCTTGAAAGAGTACAGCAGGGAAGAAAGGTTGCTGGTTCTTTGAAAGCAGTGATAAGAAACAGGGAAGTGAGCATGGAAGTGAAAAAGTTACTACATGACAGTATTGTGATACCAACTCTAACGTATGGAAGTGAAGCTTGGACGTTGTTGGAAGGACACAAGTCAAGAGTGAGAGCAGTGGAAATGAGTTATTTAAGAGGAGCCTGTTGAGTCACATGGAGACACAGGCTGACGAATGAGGATATAAAGGAGCATTGTGGTGTGGATGTGGATGTGATAGGAAGCATTATGAGGAACACACTGAGGTGGTTTGGCCATGTGGAGAGGATGGAGGGTGAAAGACTGACGAAGAGAGTGTATGTGATGTGGAGGGGGTAAGAGGGAGGGGGAGGCCGAGGATGAGATGGAGGGATGGGGTGGAGAGGTATATGAGAGAGGGGGGTGTGAGTTGGGAGCAGGGCAGTGAAATGGCGGGGGACAGGGCGAAGTGGAGGCGATTTGTTTGTGGCCACCCCAAACGGGATTGAGGCGTCTGGCAATAGATAGATAGATATACTTTTTTTGGAGGGGGGTTTCCCTATACAACCACCAAACCTTATCTGCCAGTCAAACCACTGACTAGTGTATTATTACAGTGTACCTTTCCCTGTCATAGGTAATGAATGCTGATACAGTTCAAACAATTTTATTAACAAGGAAAAATAACTCATTGTGAAGCAGAACAATCCTGAACTATGAAAACACTTCTACTATATAGTTAGGGACATAAAATCATCTTGGAAGTAATCATAAAATAATATGGACAAATAACAACCTTAAATAGTTACACTGACTAGATAATGATTAACATTATACTTCATATTTACAGCAAGAGGCAGCACAATAACAACAACATCCTATTCCTTCACCAAGATCAATCCTTTGTTACAATGGAAACCAAATCATTTAGAGAACAGCAAGCTAATCAGTAATGACAGTACTAAAAGATGTAATTAGACTCCCTACCATCCTTTCCTTACATGTTTATTTCTGCATCTGGCACATTCATTTCCTGTTATATGTCACTAATGCAACCTTCATTTGTATAACAAGACAGTTATACAGAGGACACTGTTACAGTATACTGTATATATGCAAAGCATAGGCTACTACTAGAGATGTGCTAGAAAGCCTCTTAAGCTGACCAGTGTCTATCCTTTTTTTTTTTTTTTTTTTTTTTTAAGGTATAGCACTGCCAGACAGTTTTCAGCAATGTAAACTTTCTACCAGTTAAAGGATGTAACTGATTTGCTATTATCCTGGAGATTTTGTGAAAATTTTACTGAACTCAAATATTTTCAAACCTATGTTTTAAATGTGGAGATATGAGTATGAAGTATATTCTGAAATTATAAATTAAGTATGAGCAGGTGCCCAACATTCAATACAGACAACAGACTACTGTAGTTCAAAGGTGTTTGGTCCATACCAAGTACTGTAGACTGTAAATGGAAGCACATACTGATAGCAAAACATGCTAAAACTGCACTGCAGAGTCACGAGCCACAGTTCCTACTCGCCCTTTAGCTCTCCTATCCTTAACTGAAAGGAACTCACGGCCAGGCTTTGACACTAATGACCTGTTGTTACTAATCTGATTTCTTTTCTAGACTGTCTTGTAATGTGAACTGTTCCTAGTGTAGTCTTGCAAGGCTTTAAACACTACTACTGGACAACAGACTTTTGTTAAGTGTGACATTCTGGCTACACCTGCTGACTATATTCTACAGTACCTACATGTTTACTCCATGATAGTTAAATGTTAGTGTGCAGTAGTAAAAAGACATGAATGATGGCCATTTACAGTACTGTATAATGCATATTATTTTCAAGAATATCCCAGTATAAACTAACAAAATTGAGTACTTTCTACATGTTGCAATACCTGTGTTGTATGAAGCAGTTAGCTCTCTAGATCTACTTACACTAGTACAGATGCCCAAGTGCAGTAACTCTGGGATGTACAGTGAGGGACTAATTATCCTCATATTCCACTGCACGTACTTCATACTTCACACTGAGGGTATGTCCATTACTTTCTTCCCTGATGCATCAAAGACAGTCATCTATGGGTAGCAACATGCGGTACTGAGCATCTCTCGGCTTAGAAAGTTTAACCGCTGAGAGCAGTAAGAAACAGAAATGGTAAAATATTTGGCAACATTTGTCCCTAACTGAAAAATGCTTGCAGGATGTTGCTCACAATCCAAATGCATCTACGACATGATAACAACTCTGCCCATGGTATCAAAATAAGACAATTTATTATTTACTTACTTGGCATGAGCCACTTGCAGTTTACATTTAATCAGACTGCTAACAGAAACATATTGTTCTATCAATGATTTACTAGTCAATGCTATATAAATGACTGTGGCATTTGCAGTATCTAATATTATACTGAGTGCATATATTTACTTCTTGATAGAAATTAAACCAGTAACTAAATATTTTGAGTATTCTGTGGGCAAGAAAAGTTTCCTTATCCCATGTTACTTCCCTCCCTAGCTGGGAGATATTTTTGAAATAATCCTTTGAGGCAAATAACTAAAGCAATTCTTTTAGCCTGATCTAAATACTGTACACCATGAGGAACTGGAAATCATTACTATTTTACACAAAGACGAGACTACCATTTATCAGGTCCTCAGTATGAATACTTATATCTAGTGTTCTGCTTACCACCAATTGACTACTGTACTTAGCTAACAAAGCACCTCCTGTACTCAAGAAGTTAGGTTCAATAAATACTACTGTTACAGTTTTAAGTACTGCAAATTCTGCTTTGTACAAGTTTTGTGCTAATTCATACATCAAAACTGCAAGCTGTATCTGGTGGGTATGAGAACTACTTCATGCTTTTCCACTTTGATAATATGCCTTAAAACATGAAGTGGCAGTTCTTTGATTCTCCTAAGCAATTTAGATTAATTTTACTGTACACTACTGAACTTATGCTGTACAAGGACTTCAGGTCGATATTTGTGCTTTACTGCTCTACAGCTATGCATGTGACTTCAAGTTTCTAACACATCCTAATATGCTGTTAACAACTTGCTCGTCAGTATGGCATGCCAACTAGAAAAATAATATATTCAGAAAAATCCCAGTTCCGCCATTTTTTTACTACATGGGCTTCATTGTAAACTCAAGAGTACATATCATTACAGTATAATCAAAACATGATCTCAGTGCTGTATATACAGGTACTACAATGGATGTTATGACAGAATTTAAATAACACGCTATAAAACTGTTAAAAAACTCCTTGTATTCTGTTTATTGTCAATTACTAATGAATACTTCCATTATCACATGCATAGGTAATGAGTCAGCTTTTAAACACTCCAACAATTATGCACCATCACACTGAGATTGTGCTAACAGTTAGGACTTTTTATGATTACAGGCTACATACAAAGAGGAGTCAACAAAACAACATTAACCATGTCACCAGTGAGGACAGTTATGTGGCACTAACCACTTCTCTGTGATGACAAACTTAATTCTTGCTACCTTCAGACAATTTTACTCAGCTTGGGAGAGACTCCTCCAACTCGCCGTGTTAAATACCTGTGTGGTCTTATTCCACTCCTTTACTAGAGCTGAATAAAGGTAAATACCTGTACAGCTCCTTTACCAGAGCTGAATATAGTCACTGAATAAAAATCACAAGTCAGAAGCAAGAACAGAACAAGAAATACGTCACCAGACTACGGGGGTTAAGAGTACAGTACATTTTTCATAAAGGGGCACTGATCTAAAATGACAGTTTATCTAAAAAATTCAAACTGGCCTTCTATTGCTTGAAATGGATATATCACTGCTCACAACACCCTTGTACAGCAGGATCTCAGTGCTATTCTTTGTGTTGTCATGCCATCAGTAAGAGACATCACAGCTGAAACTCACAGCTAAGGATATAACAAAAAGTTAATATATATATATATATATATAAAATAATAAATAAAATAACAGACAGAGCCAATCTCTCATTCTGCTTTGGGGAGACCTGGGCATAAGAGGGTCCGAAGCTATGCTACCACAGGGTGGATCATTTACGCCGTGGGAGATCCTGTCACTTGTAGCACAGTTTTGTATCTAATACTTTAAGTAATCTGCACTTCAGTATACTGGGATCTTAGAAATGGGAGTAGTTAGAACTCAAGTTTGGATTTTAAAGTGAATGGGTTAATTAGGATGATGGTTAGAATCTTAAAAAAAGATGGGATTCAGTTAAGACCCAAACTCCTTAAATTAAAGTTCCCATTGTATCATCTCCATGATTTGGTATAACTTTGCATCCTGACTGTAACAAAGCAACAGGTTCAACCAACTACACAGCAACCAACCTGGGAGGACTAGTGGTCCTTTTTGGTCACACCATGGTGATTATGGTGTACCTTGCTGCCGCGACAATTGCATCCCTCACAATGCCGTCGCCACTCTGCATCCTTGAGCTGCTCTGCCTCACGCAGCTGCACCCGCCCTCAGATATCCAGCAGAACAGGCTTTGTCTCCCTGGCACACTTGAACATGGAGGCAATCAGCTTCACAAAGCCGGTGTCCTTTGGCTTCTCCAGCCCTCGCTGAAGGCGGTTCTTCATCACAGCCACAAATTCACGGTTGCTCAGCTGTCCATCATCTACAGTGAGGGGGTAAAATAAAATGTGGTAAGTCCTTGTTATAATGGATGAGTTCTAAAACCTATATACTGCTGGCAGGGGGGTATAATCAATTACTGTATCTCTTTATTCCATTCGTGTGTAATGTTACTGTATATTAAGTGCAACATGCTATGCTGCTCTTCATGTGTTTTTTTGGCAGGACTAAATTGAAACTTGGTGTCACCACCAGCATCCTTGGCTCACAAGGCCACTTCTTTGACCACATGAACAATTGATGCAATACACACCATTAATGATGCAACTCACGTTATATTTTTATCTTTTCTTTACCTCATTAATTTGGAATGGTGAGATTTGATTGTAAATACGAATACCATAGGAGTTTAACTTGAATCAGTTCATAACTTTTATAAAATAAATCTGAATAATTGCAAAAAGAGCCGTTGTAACGAGGGTTTACTGTAATTCTTTATTCCTGCTACTTCCACACACTAAATTACCTGTGCATATACTATAGAGTCTAGAGTACAAAGAATAAGGCTGACATATGTGTGACAGGTTATAAAGTAGAAAACTGACAAACAATAAAGATAAAGCAATAAAGAAAACTGCTGTATATTTATAGAGCACCACGTGAAGTGAGAGTGAGAAACTGACATAAATTAATCTACTCCAACCTAAGGATACCATTTTCAATATACTGTTCCTGCTATCTGATTATTCACCTTTATCAGAAATCTGTTTTTAATAATGGGGTGAATGATGATCCTGATCTCTTCAGATTGAAAAGTCTCTTGTAATCTTATTAAAATGATCAAGTAGCTGCACGCATAGAGTTAATATATCATCATACTTAACAGGCTGATAAAGAAAGTGTAGTCCTGTGTAGAGCAGACGTACTGAAATGCTACTTACTATTGTCATCGAAGAGCGTAAACACAACATTAACCACATGGTCGGACAGTTCCACATGCGCCACTGTCTTAGCCACATGTTTCAAGGTCGCTGAAAAGGCAAAAGGCTGATCATTACCAACACCATGAGACAAATGGCACTTTAGAAATGTAAATGGTTTCTAAATTGAACAACCTATGGAGCTTTCCTGCTTGTACCAGCTGTACACTGCTTCGTCTAATTTTTCAAACTTAATTTTTTCAGAGATTGCCTTTCCAACAGCTTAGAGTTTTCACTAACATCAGCACCCACCTCTGGTTACAAATTCAATTTTTTTATTTCTTCCTTGTGTTTGTGTAAGTCATACACTTGGGTTTTCTTTACCCCATACTCCTTCATCACCGCCCCTCGGCTTACTCTGCGCTCCATCTTCTCAATTATTTCCAATTTCTGGGCAAGAGAAAGCCTCACCCTCCCCTTCTTTTCCTGAACCTTAGACAAGGTTCATAAATACTTTGGTTCACTGAAAAAAAAAATAAATAAATAAATAAAAAATAAGGCCGCAATATGAAGGCAAAGCCGCACACACGTGGAGTTATTGCTTACAGGGGGTGATCACATGAATACTGTATGGGCTGCACATCACCCACTCCCCACGACTGCCACTTCCCAGGCAGGTTGGCAGGAACATGTGGCAACACTGCACTGCCGGCCAGGGAGGCGTGTCCGCTATGGAGCTGATGATGCATTTGATTTATGAAACTTTTTCTGGTAATTCGATAATTTTCAGAACAGACTTTCCTTTACAGAATACAGTAACTCCCAATTTTACAGAAAGTTTCCTTTAAATGGGGGAGGGAGAAACAGAAAAAAATTCTTCCGTTATCTTGGGCTTCCGCTATATTGGTGTCTGCTAAATTAGGCATCTACTGTACATGTACTGCATATCGTATGACTCACTTTGTTTAGGGATGCTAGATGGCCGTCACGCAGCAACACTGCTTTGCGCCCGTATACTGTACATTGACTACATCCCGTTCTTTGGATTTTTTTTTTTCTATTATATTCTTATGGGTCAATGGATGTTAAAGCAAACGGACGTTGTGTGGAAGGATGTCATGTGGCGTATAACTGTAATATCATTTCTACTTCAACCATGGGAGAAAAACAATAAAAACCTAATATAAACAAAATTATGATCAAATGAAAAGCACACGGCTGGTTTGTTTAAATCATTAATCCTAGCCCCGGGCTCCTACGCTCCTCATGGGGCAATGTAGGATTGGATGGTGGGTGGATGTGGTGGATGTTCTCTATGTCATCTTTGTAAACCAAATTATGACTTCCAAATCTTTCTTACTAGTGAAACAAGAATTTGATGTAAACATTTACCAGGATCAATTGATGCCCCAGCAATATGATAGAAGGTGAGGGCTGTGTCCACGTCATTGATGTTGTTCAAGAAGTGGAAGAACTTGAGGTAGTCATCACGGCTGATGCCCTGTGAGGCTTCACCCTGTAGGATGATGATTTTAATACTGTACATTTTTTCCAACCTGACAAAGATCCTTCATCCATTTTAGTTCAACTGATAGCTAAGTGTTGTAAAACTGAAGGGTCTATTTTAGTGGTAACCATGAAGACTCACTACCTACCTTATACCACTTCTAACCAAGAAGACTAATTCTTATCTCATAACTAAGGCTCATCAAATTTCATACAATCTGGACTTAATATTCAAGCTGTGAATGATCCAGTTCCATCAGGTAAAAACAGTCTATCTGACACCAATGAAGTATGAAGCTAAATAAAATCATCTGGTAACACCCAAAAATAAGAAAAACATCATCTAACTGAAGAGGATAAGAAGTGAAGATGGAGCTCAAGGAAGCATACCTTAAAGGCTCGTTTGACCCGCTTGAGCATCCTGGCCTTCTTATTGGTGGGGTAGCCTCCATAAGCCAGCAGCAGCTCAGCAAACTCTGCTTCCGAAATTAGGCCATCCTCGTTGGGGCCCTTGCGGCGAAACTGGTCATGCATACAGGATTTTTTATAATTACTAGAAGCACATCAAGGAAGAAAGGAGGGCAAGAGGTGTGTAGACAACAGTCTTCCTATATCTCGTTTTTCTTTAAAAACAATCTTGAATGTACGCTAGTAAGCAGGGGTATTCACCATCCACTCCATGTAGTGCAACATTAAGGTGGCTCTACAGTACACTGAGTGTCAATCCAAATGGTTTCTTGTAATCTACGATATCATATCCTAAACTGGGTGGTAAGCACATACTCAGTAAGCAAATAACACCTAGTGGTCTAGTGGGTTAAAGGACTCCAATCAGATGCAACCTATACAGGTTTACAGCCTATGAGTGGCTGGGATCTATTCCTCGCATAATGCCACATGGGTGGATGAAGCCGGCCATGCTTGCCTTAAACGTCAGGACATAGCCTAGCCTAGCCCCAGGCCCCTGCATTCCAGAGGGAACAAAAATAGGATTGGATAATGGATGGATGTTAAATAAAAAAGAAAGACTATGTAATTTGTTTTACAAGACAAAGAAATTAGAGTGCATAAATTTCTCATGTCTCTTGTTATCAAGTCCTCATCACTATCAACCCAATCTTTATTTTTCCCACCAAAAGGATGGGGTAAGGTATGATCCAGAAAACACAGAAATGAGAAAATACTAAAAAGAGAAAATTATTCTTATCATGCTGACCTGTTCATCTTACCTTAGAAGGAGGTAAGACATGGTCCTGAAGCAAGGAAACAGAATGAACTTTCAGGGAGAATGGGCTTGTCACTCATTCACTCACCATTCAACACTGGAAATCCAGGAGTAGATCTACTTCTAGGATGCTGGTATGAATCCACCTTACAGGCCTAACTATCAGAACATAATTTCCTTATTTGGTACTTTTCTTTACAGACGTGCTTTGCATTATTTGCCACATAAGTTTGTATACTCATTAGTTCAGCACAGCAGGCTCACTAACATGTCTTGCTTACCCATTTATCTCTTGCAGGTTATTTATGCAGTCTATGCTGTATGATCAAATAACATCATTAACATAAAACAGAACATTTGGTGCAATATGTGAAGAGAGACTGCTAAGGAAAAATGCTAAACCTAACCCTATGAGAATACAGACCACAGAGTTAATCATATCCACTGTACCTCCAAGCTGAGTATCTCCTGCTGAAGCTGCTGCTGGAAGAACAGGAACTTCTCAATGGTCAGCTTCTCCTTCAGGTTGTGGCCAAAGAAGTACGTACTCAGAGCAGAATTCACACCCTAATGTATGGGTCAGGAATATCATTATTTTAATAGAAAGTATTAGGAGAAATACACTGAGAAGGCTTGTTCATGCAGAGAGGATGGAGAGTGAGAGACAAATGAGGAGAGTGTATGTGAGTGAGGTGGAGGAGGGGAGAGGGAGGGGGAGGCCAAGGATGAGATTGGGGGATGGAGTGGAGAGGTATATGAGAGAGGGGGCTGTGAGCTGGGGGAAGGGCAGTGAAATAGCAGGGGACAGGGTGACAAGGAGATGAATTGTTTGTGGCCACCCCATAAGAGATTGAGGCATCTGGTATTTGACAGATAGATAGGTAATACAATACTACAGAGGAGAGGATTGCTTAGTTAGGAATGCTAATGCGGTGTGTAGTGTGGCAAGAGTAACAACAAAGAAGAAATGTATGGCCTGGTGGGATGAAGAGGTTAAGAAAGCAGTGAAGCAAAAGAAGAAGAAGCAGTTGCAGGACAGGGGTTCAACTGAAATAAGAACTGAACATATTGAGTGCAAGAAGCACGTAAACAGACTAGTGAAAAGGAAAAAGGAGGCAAATGATGATCTAGGAAAAAAAATGAAGTTATTCTGGAAAGGGGTGTGGAAATGTAGAAGTGACAGTGGAAAGAAATGTGGAAGAGTGAAGAATGTAAGTGGCAGATTATTATCCCATGGGGATGAAGTAAAGACCAGATGGAAAGAATATTTTGAAAGCCTGATGAATGGGAACAGAGAAAGAAGAGTAGCTGTAAACATGATTGGTTTTGGGGGGGTGCTGAGAAGGAATGCTGTTATAGGAAACGTGACACTCATACAGCTGAAGAACACTGAAACGGATGAAAAATGGGAAAGCAGCTGGGGTTGATGAGGTGTATGCAGGGATGATTACTTGTAGTGGAAAGAGCAGAATGAAGGGCTTGTTGGAGATATGTAAGGCATGGATGAGTGAAACTGTGCTGGCAAAGTGGAAAATGGCTGTGATTGTACCTCTGCACAAAAATAACATGAGTGAAGTGAGTGACTTGAAGCTGAACTGTGATGTATGATGAGTGTTTGAAGAAAGACATAAGTGAAAAGAACTATGGAGAAGTAACAAATGCATAACAATATCTAGTGGGTGATGACCTAGTCTGGTTTAATTCCAAGTATAGTAAAAGTACATGACATCGAGGTATTTTCTAAAAAGGGTGTGTCAGTTGTATCAGCATTATTACAGTGAGAATCTGATAAAAGAGTTTTGATGAAAATATGCAACAAACTACAACTTTTTTATTTCTTTTGGGTCCCACTGCTGTGAAGCCTCCAACAGGTTCCAACATAAACAGTGATAAGTTGGCCTGTATTTGGGTAAATTATTGTCTCTTAAAAGTGTATAAACATAAGGTGTATAAACATGTTCCACAACTAGTGTTCTTTGGAAACAGCCCTAATCAAGCCTCTAAATGAAGGCCTCAGAAGGCCGGTTGAGGGTGGCTGTGAAAACACAAACGTATTCAGAGCTGTGTAGGTTGTTGGGTAATGCACTGTGGACAGCTGTGAAAATGGCCAGGAAAATCTGCATTACAGGTAGTGATGAATCCGTATGTGACAATATTTCTATGCTTAACCCCTTGATCCCAATTTTTGCTTATCGTTATCTCTATACGATTTTATTCAGCTAAGGAGAAACACTGCAAACTGGAAAGGTTAGTTACAACCTAAGTTAACCCCTTCACTACCAGAGGTCCTTCCTAACTTTAATAACATTATCTGGAGGTAGCTATAATAAAGCAAGAAATACTTCAATGCACTGAATGTGTTAACTGAAGAATTAACTGCAAAAGAGAACATAAAAAAGTTGACATTTACAAGTACTTGCGCAATGTAAATTCTGAGACCTTAAAAGTGTTGCCGGTGTTGGCGTGGTCACGATGACGAGCCCCGATGCTGGTCTGGTTGCGGATGAGGGTAGCCACCTTGTCAAATTCCTCGTAGTCAACATCGCCATCACCATTCAGGTCAAACATCCGAAAAGCAATCTCAAAGTGACGGCGGGAGGCTGCAAAGAGGTCAGATGGATGTCATTCCAATAGGCATACACCAGGTTCAGTGGGAATATTGCACAAAAGTGGGGAGAAATGCTGATCCACTTCATTATAGTAAACAAAAACAATGACTGGTGACATTGTAAATCCAGTACAGGTATACTCCAATTTAATGATGCAATTGGGTAAGTAAAAACCCATTGTCAGGCAAGGTATTGTATCTCGGGGTAGATTTAACATGTAAAGTACAGGGATGCGTTTTTGAGCCTTGTGTTTCCCCCCCAACCAAGTCCTAAACCCATCCAAATGAGTCCAAAAACAAGTTTAAAGCCAACGTATATCGCCTAACAGCTGTAAACAAAGCTAACCTAAGACTAACACCTGTAAATAACTCACTAAAACCAGCAAATAAAATCTGAAAATCGTCAAATGTAAGTCTGGAAAAAATCAAGCTTAGTAAACTGTACCCCAAAATGACAATGTTCACCCTGCTTATGGCTAAAACACATTAATCTAAGTCTAAAACAGTTTATAAATCAACCTAAACACACAATTTTAGTCTAAAATATCATTAAATTTGGTTTATAAAAAAAAAAAAAAAAAAAAAAAAAAAAAAGTTAGGGTCTGGCCATCGTTAGGCGCGGTATGGTGGTATTTCTACCCCCATCGTTAAGCCGGGGTATCGCATCTAGGGGTATCATATATAGAGGTATGCCTGTACAGTAGAGTCTTCATACAACACGAGGCAGGTTATGCAGAACCTCGTGCAAAATCAATTTCGTGCTAATATGTGACGTATATTTACATGTACAATAGGGGGTTAGGTTCTTGGAGCTTCATATTTTTTGTTAAAAATATATTTAAAGATAGACTGTTACAAATACAGTACATCTGCCTTAGGGCACCAAAGACTGCGTTTATATACGACCTCACCGACTGGACACATCACTGCATGGCTACAGCATTCTAACCTAACCAAAACAATCAGTTTTGCCCCCTAATACTCCCTATAAAAATTTTAATCACCAAGGACTGCCACTAAGCCTCTTGAAAGTCCTCATGACAAATCAAGCAAAAACCTGACCTAAACAACACATGAATAATGGCCACCCAGCATCATGCATATTTAGTCACGAATATCTTTCGGCGCTCATAAAAAAAAAAAAAAAAAAAAAAAATGCAGTGTGAAACTTTTTGAAAGCCATTAGTAATCAACAATAAAGGAAAATAGAGCTATAAAGAAGTCGTCCGCAAGGAGTGACAGCGTATCTCACTTCTCAGATACACACGAATGCGATAAATGTGAAAAATAAACAAGTCAGCCATGCAGTACAATTTGTATGACAGTATAGTTCACAAGAACTGAACCCACATAATTATATTACCTAACTATGTATGTCAACATGTTAGGTCTTCATGTATCGTAAGATCCAAATTTTCTCGACCGAAGACCGTGAGTTCGTAACAAAGATCAAGCACAAAGCCCCTCCCCTTTTTTTTTCACACTCGTTACACTAAAGGCGAATACACTCAACCCCCTGCTATTGCACCTAACTGGTCACAGCAAACGCGCGTGATAGCTGAATACGTGATAGCTGAACTGAACAATCAATGGGAAAATTTCTAATTGGTTTTTCGGTGGCCCATTTTTCTAACTTTTAACCACTTTATGCCTGCGATTTCCTACCAATCTCTCCTCCAACATGAAATAAAGCATTATTATATTAATAATAACAGTATAATGAATAAATGAACAACATAAAAGGCCATCAAACATTTATAAGGATTAAGGCTTGGGTAGTTTGATGGGTTCCGAGGCTTAGGAGTGGCTTAATTGCCACCAGATCTCTTTAGCTGTCTCTAAGATTTCTTAGTGTCCACAGCTAAAGGGGGTACCACACGGTACATCGTATCAGGAACAGCCGAGGAAGATTTAAGTGGAACAAAACTTCCACGTTATCACACATGTTCCTCATACTGTTGCCAGAGCCCCGTCTCAGTTGTAAACACGTGATTACTTTATCGACATCACAATTTTCTCGGCATACGAAATATTAATTGTTTATAAGGGTTTCAAAACGATTGATATTTATTCTAAAATACAGTATTAATAAGTATTCAGTGTTAGGCAATGCTGTATTACGATATATTCTTTCGAGTCGAATGCGTTTTGTTCACACTGTTTTGCCCGTCGTATCCTCGGCAGGAATCCTTTCAGATGCATTCCAAATGCCCGTGGTATCGTTGGCAATTTTACCACGTTACTGTTCCGATTAACCATCGTATCCTCCGCAAACCTCATATGAAGTGCCGTATGAATAAGGTTCGCTTAGCATGTCTTCAAACTCGACGCGTGATAACGGTCTTGGGGTGCGTGATAGCATGTATGGTTGTGCATTTGATGTGTGCGTGATAGCTGAATGCGTAATAGCAGGGGGTTGAGTGTACATGAATTTTACTGCTCCTTCATCATTAACTTTTTTTCCAACAAAGAAAACTACCCAAATCGAAAACATCCCAACTCATTTTATCTCTCCGATTGTCCGCATTTAAGCTCCAACACCACACGCCACTTCATCCAACAATTTACATTTTGATTTAGAATAAATGCTTTTCTTGTGTTCATAGCACTTTCAGGGTGCTTAAGCATAACTAAAGTTAGGTTGGAACCAAGTGCTCAGAGTTCTGAGAGGAAACGAGGAGCAAGGAAATAAGCAAATAAACTTCTCATCAAAGCGACCGTTCACACAACCCTGAGATAGGCAGCAGGCTATGGCAGGTGGTACGGGGGTCACGTGGGTCAGGTCAGGTCGAGGAAGCCAACCAGTGACCAACAAAAGCATAACACACGAGTTGTATCTGGAAATCCAATATCAAAATGCACCCGTTTCCCACAGTTTCTCTCACACAATTGAGTGGTATTACCATGCTGTTATGTAATTATAGGTGAAATTAAATGCCCATTATTGTAAGATCGTTGTTTCTTTTGGTCTTAAATTGCGACTCTACTGTAACGTCATTTCTGGAGTCCAGCAACCTCTTTAATAAATTGCATAAGATGTTAATTATTATTCTTCATCCAGAAAGTGTTATCGTCTGTAACTGCTACATAACTAAGGGCACAGTGATTTTTAAGTCAAACAGCAGATCAACTTTCACACAACAGGTTTCTATGGGACAATCTAATGGAGCAGTTGCTCATCTGTAGTTGACCAGACTGGTATTGAACAACATTTCTGTTGAGAAAAAAAATAAAAAATCAATAGGCATACAATTAATTCAATGGAAGTACAGCAACCCCCCCAAATTAGCGAGAGTTACATTCCAAACCCCCTTGCTAATTCTTGACGCCTTCCTGAAAATGACATTTACCAGTACATGCGCAGCCTATGAACCACTGATACTGTAATGCATTACCCATAAATAAACACTTCTTGTTAAATCCGTTTGCCCATTGTTTTTAGCTGTTCAGCTGTGACAACTAGTTTGATTCATCAGCATAGTGGCAGAAGAGACTGTCCTAAGTATTTAAACCTACCCTAGTTTAATTGTACCTAATACCTAACCTAACCTACAGTTGGGAAATTGGGAAATGAAATCCATCATTGTGTACGCAGAGTAAGTTTCTTCCATTGCTCCAGAAACAAACAATCGTAGGTATGGTTTAAAGGCTTAACCCCTCAATGGCCGTGGGTTCAGAAATTTGTGTGCACCCTGGCAGGCCCCAGAACAATTTTGTAAGAGTTCTAAAATCAATTCATTTTTCTTAAAGATGTGAAGAAAATTATCTGGGGCACCTAACAATGTATTTTTTAGCTTCCTAAGCCGACCCTGTGATTCACTGATTCACGGAAGAATTCATAAAATTCCAGTGCATGTGCCACTTGGGTGAAAACATCTGAGATTAAGTGACCGCCTGACTGCTTGGGATCGTAGCATAGAGTCATGTAAACATACCAGTGACTTTCGTTCCCTTCCCATAATTGTTAACAGTTTTTTATTGCTTATGCTATCTCGACATCATTGACACCGATACTGTTAAGTGTTGTTCAATGTTGGGGGTTATTAAGGGGCTAATGGAATACATTATTGTTTGCATCAATACACTCTTTCATGTACACACACAATAACCAACAAAAGAACAAACACTAAATGTATTTTTAACTTTCAGCAGAAAGACCTTACAAATTAATTTCATATTCCTCCAGTTTATTTTCTGTATTTTTCACACCTTTCTTTTTTTTTCTTTTTTTTCTTTTTTAGGAAGAAATCACTACTGTAATTAGTGAAGTCATTAATTATGAGTTTGGCAATTATGGGGTTCTACTGTAGTACAGTACATGTGTCACAATATGCTTAAAGCCAACAGCACATCTGACACCAATAAAGTACTCACTAGACAAGACAGTGAGCAAAAAGATGAAGTCAGAGAAGGAGATGAGTCCAGAACTGCCCAGCTTGTAAAATATGGAGTCCTCATCAAGAGCCAGTTCTAGCTTCTGGGAGGTGCTCTGCAAGGTAAAAATGAAAGCATTAGAGTCTGTCATACCACTGATTTATATAGGAAATGATGAAGATTACATTCTACTGACTTAAATCACTCAAGAATATCAACAAGGAAACCAAACTCAGAGAAGTCTAAGCTAATTATGACTCAGCAAATGTACAGAGGATACAAAATTCCATAATCTTAATGTCATGAAAAGTAACTGAAATTCTGGACACTACAGTAACAAGAATAAAAACACAAACAGAATAAACATGTAATCACAATAACACTACACCACTAAAATAAAATACTGTAATAAAAACTACAATATTAATAAACTCCAGAAAACCACCAGATCTGAGAAAGATAAAAAAGTCTGGGAAAATGCATCACAAAATTCAAAGACTAAACACAACTTCGTAAATGTCAGAGATAAGTTGTTTAGACTGGTCACATGGAAAGTGTTGGAGGGGGAAGGAAGCCTTGTGGTGGCAACTGCAAGTACAGTAACAAGGAAAAAAAGAAACAAAATCTTTTAAAGGTATCTTAAGTACCTGTACCACATATAACTTTCAATAATTCTATTTTTATTAATATATCTACAGAGTAATATCATCTATATTTATTTTTGAAGCAGTACCAGTAATAGAGGAAAAAGTGAACGACAAGTTTGGTTCTCCATGTTAGTAAACAATCCCCAATAATTTTGAGTCTCCTTGTTCATAAACAATCCTATGATGAAGGTATAAACAAACATCCTCCACCAACACAGTCCTTATGCCTCTTTTCAGTATTAGTCAAGGAAGTTTAATCAAAGTTTACTTAGAATATCTATCAGTCAGTAACTTACTCATGCATTAAAATGACCACTAGCAAATACTTTCCTACATAATCAAGAATGAATAGTTCCCTAATATTCAAATGTCTCAAGTAAACTACGACTGCAGACAAGTTTAAACTTATGCTTCACAGTGCAAAACTGACCATATTGGAGCAAATCAAACTGCATTATATAAACATTATCAGCTAAATTCTACCTAAGGTTCACTCATTTTAACTAGGCGAAGATTTATGTCCCTTTCCAGTTTATTTCTCTTAACTCAATGACAGAATAAGACACAACTCAACATCTTATAAAACTTCTTCATGACTAGCACCATATTCTAGCCTTAATCTCTAGCTACAGCTCAATATTCAAAATGGAGAGGAGGCAATTTTACGCCTAGTTAAAGTGAAATGAGTAAGTGAGGATGAAGGGAAGGGGTTGTCAACTAATGCACCTCAGAGCCATACTCCAAGTCGCTAAAGAGTTTTCCTAACACTTCTTCCTTAGTGGTTTATTCTGCATATTACACCTCAGCATCATCTTGTATGTTAGTGATGCAAACTATGTCCATATTAACACAACATTAATAAAATACAAGAGAATATAAAGGTGTAATATGCAAGAAATTCACCAAAGATGAGGTGTAATGAAGTCTCCTGGGTGACTTAGAACACGAGCCTCAGAATGATGAGTTTATACAGTGTACGGCACTCGTTCAAGGACCCCTCGCTGAACGAGGCTCTTTTAAAAGCGAGTGGTGCGGAGACACTGAGTGAAGCGAAGCAGGTGCGTGACTCAGGGGAACCATCATGCTATAGTTCTTTCACCATAACTTGGCTCAAATTTATAACCTTTTGTACTTCATATCACACAACTTGGTGAGAGAAAAGATAATGTTATGGCTCTACATCTTTTCCATGGAACTTCTTTGTGACTTGCATAGTATTATAGTGCTAATCTAATGCTACAATTTGGTATTCAAGATGGACAGATGGCAATTTTAGACCAAGTTAAAGTGAAAAGAGTATAGTTGAGTGTCGCCAGTCCATACAGCCAAAAGAAATACTTACACTAGAAATCCAACTAACCATACACTGTACAACTGTTCCTGATGCCATTTCAAGTTGAATGAATAATGGATGATCAGAAAATGTCATTTCTTCAAAATACCAAATTATCTTTTCATATCCAACACTGGTGCTAAATACAGTTAGTCCTCACTTTAAGTAGCCACTTTTGGATGATCATTTTAGGTGTTAAATCCATTAAAAAAAGAAAAAGAAAAAAGAAAAAAAAAAAAGTTCCACTGCTACCTTTAAAGCTGATTTGTCAGTTTTCTCAAATTCACAGTAAGATACTAACTGTAAGGAAAAGTTGAGATTTCCTGGAACAGATACCTGAATATAATGAGGAAAGGTAACAAACTACTGTACAGGAAATTAAAAAAAAAAAAAAAAAAAATGTAACAAGATGAACAAAAAAGAGACAACTTTGACACAAAATACCTAAAGTTTTCACTGTTTGTTCATTCTGTTCGTTCATTTTTAAAGTCTCCAACATGTTTGCAAGTGTCGGCCTTGGTCACCTAGTGGTGGCTCTCCACACTGCTCAATATATGGCAACTTCACTATTCAGTCCCTTATCCCTGAGGCCACACTCAATAAACTCATCCCAGATCTTTTTCGGTCTACCTTTCACAACCCTACCCCTAACATTAACACTTTCTGTACCCAATTATCATCCCCCATCCACTCCACATCTCCAAACCATCTCAATCTACCTCTCCTCATTGCAACACCAATACACTCCAGTCCCATCCTACCCCTCAACTCTTCCACCGCAAACCTAGCCCCCCCATGCCTCGAACTCAGGGACGCACTGCACATCCACCTAATCATTGTTATTTCTGTACATTTGAGCTTGTGAATATCCTCTTCCTTTACTGCCAAGGTCTCACTACCATAAAGCATTACACTCCTAACACATCCTGCATACAAAGATCCATTAGAACAGAAGAAGAGCCCTCTTAATGTCAGGAGAGGGAACAGCTCCCTCAACTTTTTCCAACCACCGCACACAAAGCTAGATCCAGCCCCACCTCCGGCACATAATGTGTCTCTCAAATAACAAAACTCTTCGACACTCAAGAGACTCACCAGCAAGTTTAATCCTTTCATGCCTGACAATCTCCACCTGCTCTCCCTGACACACCATACATATGAAATCAGCATTATCTTGGAGTCTACCTCTGATACCACTACATCTCTTGTGCACCCACTTATCACAGGCACTGCACAAGATAGAATTATTTCCCATGCCCTTATAGCAAGTTGCACATGGCCACTCTCCCTCTTTTTGATAGTACTGCCATCAGCCCTAGATACCACCATTTTTGTTTTATCTGCATTTACTCTTAAGCCCTTGTGCCCCATACAATCTCTCCACTTCCTAAATCTTTCCACCACCTCCCTTTCATTCTCTGCAATCAACACCAGATCATAAGCATACAATACCTCCCATGGGAGTCCATTTCTGAAGCCATGTGACAGAGCTTCAAGTATCATGATAAACAACAAGGGGCTCAAAACTGACCCCTGATGCACACCAACATTCGCAGAAAACTCATCACTCAAATCTCCATTCACCCTTACCTGGATGTGAGCACCCACATGCATGGCCAGAACGACCCTAACCAGCCACTCCTTAATCCCAAGCTCTCTCTTTGCCCACATCATCACCTCTCTTGGGACTCTGTCAAAGGCCTTCCCCAAATAAACAAAAACAAAGTACAATTCCCTTTCCTATATAATTTTCCTGAAGCTGTCAAACAATGACTATGGCATCAGTGGTCCCTCTGCCTGGCATAAACCCAAACTGCATCTCATCAATATTCACTCTTTCTCTAATCATACTTACTAGGAACTCTCTCCATTACCTTCTTTAACTGGTCTAAAAGCTTTATGCCCCTATAATTTCCTCTTTCCAGGGCATCACACTTCCCCTTGTACACTTTTGCAATTATATTCTTCAGCCAATCATTTGGGACAACACACTCATATATAATTGTATTTATCAGATCAATGACTAACCTCACTCCTATATCTCCTGAGGCTTTCAACATTTCAGCAGCCAACCCAGACACACTTGCTGCCTTCCCCACCTGCATCCTGCCTATTGCCCCACTCACAGTAGCAGAAGCAATCAAAGGCCAAAAGACAAACACTGGATCTGTTGGCTTAAAACCCTCCCTGTCCCAGTCAAACTCCTCATTCAACAGCCAGCTGTAATATCCCCACCGTTCACCACTACCCTTCCTTCATGATTCTTCACACACTGTTCACCTGTGATATTCCTTTTCTCTCTCTTCATCTGATTTGCCACCTTAAATATCATATTCTTCCCTTCCACACAATTTAGGTTATCAAGTAAAAGACTCTGTGACTCAAAACTTCACCCTGTAAACCTCTTTTCTAGCCCTACGCATGGCAGCCAAATATTCCTCTTTGTTACCACCCTGCTTCCACTCCTGGAAAAGCCTTGTTTTCTCCTTAACTGCAGCTTCTACACACTCATCCCACCACAAAGTTACATATACATTATAAATACAACAGATATTAGAGGTAAGCATAATTTCGTACAAGAGATCCTCATTACGTGAGCTAGAGATATGCAACTTTTTTCCTTGACACTGGTCCTGTTAAATGGGTTAAACAGGCAAATTGCTTCACAGGTAACAATGGACCTTCAATGGGCAATTCCTGTAATCTGCTTTGAACTTAATGGAAAAAAAAGGTTGTTAAAACAAGAACCTCATAACCAGGACTTACTGTATATAGGTACAGCTATACAAGAAAGCATCGTTACAATTTTGTGCGAAACAACATGACAAACAATTATGGCTTTGGAGATACAGTACCAACCCTTTGGAGATAGCAGCCATTGTCGTGTCTGTTTTGTTTCTATCAGACCCCTGAGTAACGATACTTTTTTGTACAACCGTAAAGCACTGAGAAATTACTGGTACCATAAAAACATGGCATCATATAAATATTCCAATAATCTGGTGCAGGTCCAGGTATATGGCTAACAGGAAAACTAGTGCACTTGAGAATTTCTGTCCCCCCTGGCATGCCAACACTAGGAACATCTGTATAACTTTCCAAAATGAAAAATGCAACATAGTTAAATCTGATGTTCATTTAAGTAAGACACCTGCTGCTAAGTTTAAACAGGCAACACCCTTCAAATGACATTTTAAAAACTAATATATGAGCATTCACTCATCTGGAAGAAAAATCACTAAGAAAAAATATAACACTTCAAAATTAACCATTTTCATATAGTATCAGAAGCTTCATTTGCATTCTTATAAAGCAACTCCCATAAATTACACCTAATGCTGTCTGTCAAGGAGAACGTGAATGCGATGCTAGTATACAAGTTAGATCTCCAAATTCGTGTTATAGAATGCAACAACATGCTATACACTACAAGTTTCTAACCCATTCAGTTCAGGTCTCTCCTAAGCTGAATAAAATCATCTGGCATTATCAGTGACTATAAAGGTGGGGCCACAATAATATAAGTAAGTCACTGCTGTACTGAAGGGGTTATACCTAACAATCTTACAGCAAAACTCTTCAATCCTAAGGTTTAATGATAAAAAGAATACAGCACTCTCATAAAAAAAAAAAAAAAAACTAAACAGAAAAGTAGTAAGCAAAATGTTAAGAATCAGAGTGCTTTAACCATCCTCATGTCAACCAGCAAAGACTACAGTAAAGAAGCACACCTGCCTCTGGTATCCATGCTTGAGATGTGTGGTGCTGAGGACAGGTAGGGAGAATTTGGAGGGAAGGGGATGGAAGGATCAGGTGAACATGAGGGATGATATTTCATCAGCTTAGGCAGCTTTCCAAATACCAATACCTCTTCCTTTATAATTTATTTTACCCTTTTCGCCACAGTATTATCCTGTACACGTTGAGCATATTTCACTTCAGTATTTTTTCTGTATGTGTATGCATTTTATTTCAAAGACTTTTAATGCAAGCTTTTCATTTCACCTCATTGGTATCTTAAATGTTTTTTACCACATCTCAGTACTCTCTTGTATGTCTTTTATTTCACATCAGTATTATCATGTAAGCTTTTTAATTCACCTTAATATTCTCTCATATGCTTTATTTATTTATTTATCAATCTATCTTTATATATACTGTGTGTGTGTGGCAGAGGATGTGTGGATCAAATATTTGCAGTGAGACAGATAGCTGAGAAGGCTTGTGGGCAGGACCAAAAGGTGTTTATGGCATTCATGGATCTGGAAAAAGCATATGACAAAGTAGACAGAGAGGGATTGTGGAAAGTTTTGCGCATGTATGGTGTAGATGGTACGCTGCTAGGTGTTAACAAGAGTTTCTATGATGTTCTGAAGCATGTGTATGGGTTAATGGGCTTCTAAGTGGATGGTTCACAATCGATGTGGGCGTGTGACAAGGTTGTGTGAAGTCCCCATGGTTGTTCAATATATATATGGATGGGGTGATGAAAGAAATAAAAACACGAGTAATTGAGAGGGGGATGGCGTTGGTAATGAATGGTGATGGATGGAATATCTCAAATTTGTTGTATGCTGATGATGCAGTACTGCTTGCAAGTACCGGACAAAAACTTGTTAGGCTAGTGCAGAGTTTTGCTGTTTGTGAGCACTGTGCCTTGAGAGTGAATGTAGCAAAGAGTAAAGTGATGGTTACTGAGAGAGAGGGTGACTCCCAGTGTGATGTTACAGTGAATGGAGAGAGACTGGAATTGGTGAGAGAGTTAAAATACCCAGTACCTGGGTACAATGATAGAAAAGAGAAGAAAATGTGCAAAAGAAGTTGAAAGTAGAGTGACACAAGGAAAAAAAGTAGCTGGTGCAATGAAGGCCTTGATAAGAAACAGAGGCTTGAGTGTCACTGCTGCACGAGGCTTACATGAGGGAGCGTTAGTGCCAACTTTACAATATAGATGTAAGACTATGGTGTGGAATGAAAATGAAAAGTCAAGAGTAAAAGCAGTGGAGTTGTGACTGCTGAGGAATGTATGAGGAGTACAGAGGGTGGATAGGATACGAAACAGTGTGATTCGTGAAAGGTGTGGAGTGAGTAAGTCGATGGACACCAGAATTGAAGAGAGTGTAGTGAGATGGTACGGTCATGTGGAGAGAATAGATAACAACAGAGTGGTGAAAAAGGTATATCTGAGCGAATCTGAAGGAGGAAGGAGGCGAGGCAGGCCAAGGAGAAGGTGGAGAGATATGGTGGATAAGTGTGTGAGGTAGAGAGGTTTGGAAGTAGATGAGGCTAGGGAACTGACAAAAGATCGAGATGACTGGATGAATGTTGTGAGGAGAGGTGCATGATCAGGGATTTTGGCACCCTTTTTTAATGTGGCAATGTCCAGATTGACTCAATCAGATACGTTCATGTGAAGCTACAGAACGTGGTGAATGTTTTTGGCGTATCTGACAGAACCAGGATTCCAGGGCATGAATGATGAGTGAATGGAAGCATGGCCCAATGGATTGGGCAAATTTGGGCTGTCTGGACACTGCTACTCCTCACTCTGCCCTTGGGTGGGAAAGGAGGTCCGGATGATGATGATGATGATGGTGTGTGTGTGTGTGTGTGTGTGTGTGTGTGTGTGTGTGTGTGTGTGTGTATATATATATATATATATATATATATATATATATATATATATATATATATATATATTACTGTATATTATTAACAGAGTTGACATAACACATAAGATAATGCTCACATGGCACAGGCAGAAATAAACTGGTAAGGAAGAGGTGCTAGGAAGTTGCTTTAGCTGACAGGAATACGACCCTTGGTGAAGAGTATACAGCAATGACCTGCAGAGTTAAGTCAAATCTTCAAAATTCAATCAGCAGTTTGAATATATTGCAAACACTGATTTTAATTAAAGCATTACAATTTCACATTTTCCTTGCTGCAGAATTTTATCTCTACTTAAAAAATACTGATAAACAAAGTTCATGGATTTAACTTTGATTCTTTTATGAATTAGCTGAAGAAAATTTGCCACATACTTTTTTTTTTTTTTTTTTTTTTTTTTTTTCTGTGCTGAAGACTGGTTACTTTGAAGATGAGAGATGATTCATTACACAATTTAGCTTTTAACTGTGTGAGCAGGTCTGGATACATGAAGGTAAAGCCAAGTTCTGAGTGAATATGCAGCTTGTCCTATGATCTTAGACTGCTTGAAATGGAATGGAGGAAGCATGGAAAGGAAACTGAACAGGTAAAAAAAAAAAAAAAAGCATGAAACCACATTCAAGCGCAAATGGAAGGAACACAGATGGAGGAAAACAACAGGAAAAGAAAGAGGAAATGTACAAATGAATGAAAAACATGATACTGGGTGAACAAGGGGAAAAAAAAGACTTAGAAGGGAGAGAGAGGGTACTTGCAGGAAAACAGATGGAAGAGAACAGCAAAAAAGGAAACAAGATACAAATGAAAGGAAATATCAGACAGGGCGAGAAACTAAAATAGGAGGGGAGGAAGGTGAAGATAGTTGTAAGGCTGTCCAATGCACACCACTCCCACCTCACCAGATGCACCAACACCTTCTAGAAGCATCAAAATAACAGCAAAACTATCAAACAATAACATAATTCTAGACATTCATTCACTTCCTTTCTCTCTTACACGCAAACATATAAATGCAGGTACACATGCACAAACACTGATTAAACACACACACACACACACACACACACACACACACACACACACACACATACACTCACAAGAATGAACCTACAAAGACAGGAGTTTAAGTAGTAGAAAGCACACCAGCTCAGAGACTGAAGAAGACTTCATCTTCAGAAGTGATTATCAATAAATACTATTACTTTATTAAACAATACTTTACAGGTTTTACTCATTTAAACAGCAATTTACTGTACACATATTCAAATTAATAACTCAGGGGTATTGCTGTGAATTACTAATTATATGTGCTAAACATTAATTAGACCTCTGCAGTGAAAGTACCAATAAGTTAAGCAATTACTGTATTATAATCAGCATCATACATAAGCATGCAGGTGTTATACAGGTAAACAATACTTTAGACTGAACATCAAAACAGTAAAACACTGCAACATTAGGATTTTCTTACGCAATGTTGTGCAATACAGTACTGTATGTGCTTCAAGAAAAAATCACTTATTACCCGAGTTCCTAATGTGCACAACACACACACATAATACAACAACAAAACCTTTCATATCATCATATATACACATATACACCTCATACAAGCACAAGAAATATTTATACAGTATAACTGTAATTAAAAAATTACAAGCAAAATAAAGTTTCACTCAGTTAACATCTAATAATTACAGTAGTACCACTCCTGATAATATGTGAAGATTTTGAATTTCATCATCATGGTAAGCACAAAATACTCTCATAGCTTCATCCTTACTGTTATAACTCGCATAGCAATCACTTACAGGGAAAATCCTACTGACAAAGGACTTGTCCCCATATCTATCATTTATCAAAGAGGTACTATCAAATAAAACCACCACTATGATAGCATGCAAATTCAATATCGTGAATTTGTCATGGCATCATGTGTTAAAACAGTTAATAATAATAAAAAAAATGTCCCAGTTGTCTAGAGGAGAGAGTGAGCTGGTTGCAGGACAAGGTACACAACATGCAGTAAGGAAGGTACCTCTTCTGCCGACTGGAAAAGAGAAAGTGTGATTGGGAGATTAAGACGAGGTTCACCGCATCGCTGTCAACTAAATAAGGACTCAATGCTACAGATGAAATGTTAGTGAGCTGCATCAGGGGTGAGAAACTGGTAAACCTAAGCGGGGCTACAGAGTAGTTAAGGTAAAGGTATTTGTGGGAAATCAGCCATCTGTACAATCAGTTGAGTATGACCCTTGACGAGCAACTGTTTTCTCCCCTCCAGAACAATCATAGATCATTTGGAGATATTTTTCAACCAGTCCCGTATTCAAACTTCAAATAACTAAAGAAATGGCTTTTCTATATGCCCCATTAATAAGACATTTTATAGGTATACCCAAAATGAAATTATGTACTGTAAAATCACAAACAAAAGTTTGCCAAAACTTTCCTGCCACCCATGGCAATGGAAGATGTTACAAGAAACATTTCTACTAGACAGCAATTACGAAGAACATGACTAAAAGAGAATGAGAATGCGAGATACTTTCACACATTTGCTAGACAAGGGACGTGTCAAATGAAGGATAAAATGCTGGCAGAGAATTATCAAACCTCAGTTTGTGATTGTACAAATGAGAAAATTTGATGAAACTGACTGGAGGGAAGAGGAGAATCATTTCAGGTACAGTAATCAAACTCGTCCAAGGGTTAGGCTGCAAGAGGATTACACAGCCAGAGTATGGTACAGCAGTGAGTCTGTACAGCTCAAATCAGTGGAAAATAGATTTCATTAATAGATCTATAAGCATACATTCCTGGTTTTACTGAACTCAGTTTATCAACATGCTTACTAGATATTCATTAAGATCCTTGGATTTAGGAGCATGATGTATAAATCCTTGAGAATTTATATTGTATCCTATCATAGAAGAAAAGCCATAAGCTGCTTTATGTACTGTATACCTGTCAGTGTGTTTCCTGCACATGTGAAAGATAAATATGGGAAGTGACTATGAAAACAATGTGAATATGACCAACTGGTATGGGAAAGAAACCTTCGGTTTCAATATTAAATTCTCCTAATTCTCTACCCTTGTGAAAAAAAAAAAAGCCAATGTCTAAAAACTGGCTTATATTTACTGCCCCCTTCTTTATATATATATATATACTGTATATATATATATATATATATATATATATATATATATATATATATATTACACACACACACACACACACACACACACACACACACACACAGACTGG
This sequence comes from Coenobita brevimanus, assembly GCF_032717465.1. Taxonomy (NCBI): domain Eukaryota; kingdom Metazoa; phylum Arthropoda; class Malacostraca; order Decapoda; family Coenobitidae; genus Coenobita; species Coenobita brevimanus. Next base: position 26,296,651 of record NC_137022.1, on the reverse strand, counting down.
TATTCTAGGTGTCACAGACAGCTTCACAGTACCATTCTCTTAGTGATTTACTGTATTTTGCATACTACTTCATGTTGTTTTGCATGTTATTTGTATCATTTAAATACTGATATAACTTGCATTGACAGTATACTGTACAATAGCACACTGTGGTGCAAGGTGCATACGATATTGCAAAGGAGAAGGTGTTAAGAGCTCCAAAGGTACTCAGAATATAAACCAACAGCCTACAGGAGCGTGGACACTCAAACTAAAATGAAGATATCTAGCACTCATTTAATGGTAGAAAGGCCAGTCTCCTCCAATGTCAGTATGAATAGCTAAAATCCCTTAGGCTTGCCATACCAATCTTTATTTTTATATACAAAAAAGAAAAGGGGATCCATGTTAACTCCTTTAATCAAGTAATGTAGTTTATATTTTATTCTTGCTACCTTCAAATGATTCATTTACATTTAGTTTAGGAGAAAATTTTCAAACTGAAGGGGTTAAATTTACTGTACCGTACTCTTCACTAACTTCCTCTCTACAACCGTGCTCTCTCAAGCTGAATAAAATCACCTGGTAGAGGAAAAATAATATGAAAACTATATCATCATATTCAAGATATTAATTGCCTTTCTTTCATATAATGGCCTGTTTTGCACTCAGCCAGAGAAATGCAATACTAGCATAAGACCTCCTAATTCTCTTACTATACCTCTGGCTGTTCATTTACAAACATGGGTACTGCAAACTGTACTTCATCAGCTACCATGTGACTGATAAAATTTACTTCAATGTGCACCTACACAGGGTACTAAACTAATACACTTAAGTGCTGGGTATTTTCTAGATGTTACTGTACAACGACTTCCACACACTGCAGGAATGGGTATCAAGTGATGTATATTTAGGTCCCATGTAACAAAATAATGACAGTAATGTAATACCAGAATTAAAAGTCGTGTTGCTTCTCCTCTTTCCTCTCCATGGACTTTGGAAATCAGTTTGGTGAATTTTATGCAATAGACACTGATGACACTGATCCATGGTCTAGTAAAGTAATCAGTGTTAGATGCTGCATATTCACCAGGCTGATTTTCAAACTCCATGGAAAGAAAAACAGAAAAGGTGACAAGACTTGAAACATCAACTGTACACCGATTAAAAAGTGCAACAAACATCTTAGAAGAATAAATGCAACAAGGCTAAAGCTCTGTGGGAAAAAGGAACAACCTCTCAAGTGCCTTACATATCAATTAATACTGTTTGTGCTCAACAATGCCAAGTTCTGACAATGTACTGGACTCATTTTTCTGTGTCACCAACACCCTATTTTAACACACTCCACACACAGCTCTCTATTGCTCGTCTCTGAGGAATTATATACATGAAAATTAAGCAGAAAGATCTGCAAGTTACCTTGCAAAACTTCGGTACTGGATATCCAAAATGATTTATGTTAATGATATTAATGAACTTCTCATGATACACATATCAATTAATCTGACCACAGCAATTACTACTAATAATGTACAATTATAAAAGATTAATTTGCATTTCTTCTAAGCCAAAATTCTTTAAATCAAAGCTGCCACATTACAGAATGTTGAAGGAACACACTAACTCTCATCAATGAAGCCATGACAAAAATTATAATCAAAATGAATGTTACAAATCACTGTTGCTGGAAAAAATAATAATACTAAAATCTAGTTACCGGTATACATTCAGTAATTTGCAAAGACATGATGATAAACCATGAAGTTGCTGCTATATTCAGGACAATATCATTTCAAACAATTCAGTGAAAAAATCAATGTTAAAGAGTTCAAGACATATACTGAGGATAAGTATGATTGTGAGTAAGGACTGAACAAAGGCTATGAAGTCTTGTGTAGTTAACCCTCAAAGGATTCAAGACACATATTGAGGACAAACGTGCTATTCTTTGAGGGTGATGAGTGAATAAAGGCTATGAAGTACTGTGTAGTTAATCTTTAAAGGATAAACAGTTTCCCTTAAAAAATCATCTGAAGGTCATCAATACTGTACTCTAAAGTATCCCAATAATCTCTTAGGAGTTAATTGATACAGGTTACAGCTTCCAAACAAGAAGCTTCCCTCTACTAACTAAACTCATTTGGAAAGTGACCAGAATAAAACTCTAAAGTGTCCAAACCTTCCTTTTGGGTTAAGCATAGGAGATTACAGTGATGTGTTTTGGACATACATATGGAAGGAAAGATATGATGACAGTTGTATTTCTTCCTAAAACAACTCACTGTGATTAAGAGCACGTGTTAAGGAGAGTGCAGGACAGAGAGAGGAGTTATGTGCATGAAAGAAGGAAGACATGTGCAAGGAAAATCAACCTTTGAGACTTTCCTGTCAAGATGAGTCCCAGTAAAAGAACTTCCAGTGCACCAATACAGTTGAAAATCAGAAGCACAGTCCGATACTGGTTGATAGTCAGAAGCAGAGTCCATCAGTGAATCATGCAGTATATTTACATGCCCCTCAACTCCTTGAAATTTCCAGCAACACTTACCAGATCCTCCTCCACCTCTTCCTCCTCCTCCTCCTCTTCTCTCTCTACTTCCTGATCCTCTCCTGTTGCCTTGTTACCCTTCACCCTCTGCAAGACACTAGGGTTACAGCACACGCTAATAAGGTTCCCACATGGGTAGCTCGTAGGACCAGCTTGGGTCCTCACCTTAGTCTTAGGTCCTGAGAGTACTTGATGATCCTCAGTTAAAAGCATAACTTAAATAAAGCAAATTATATAACTCAATAAAGCAAGTTATGTAAATCAAATAAAGCAAGGCAAACAACAAAAAGATAAACTATGCACAGATAGTCCTCATTACAATTAGTTTTTTGTCTTTTTTTTTTTTTTGTAATAAAATCCTCAGTAGATTAAAGAATAACTCCCTGTTTAATATTTATCATTACCTACAATGCTAGTTTCTCAAGTTTATAATACAAAGTTAAAATGGAGAATTCTAATATTTTGGAAAACAATCCTTTCTTATAATGAGGGCTGCCTGTATGCTAAATATAACTCTGCACATGTGATCTACATTATCTTTTTAAAATTTAGTTATGGGGAAAATTAAAGTTCCGTCAGTATTCTCGGGACCAAGTTATCACGAGCACATCTTAGAAATATGCAACACTGCAACATAATTTATCATTTACAAAGTCTTTGGATTTGTGTGTGTACTGCATTCAATATAATAAATGTCCTGTCAATCCCTCCCCAAAAACAAAATAAGACATAGGGAATGGATAATCAAATGACATAACATTTTATATTCTGTCCATCATGTTCCTTTACAAACTATAGTACTCTTAGTATGAGCCCTCTCAAACTTAGCTCACTCCCGTGTATTTTAAAGTACAGTACTATCACGAACAGTAACTCACCTTCACTTCTCTGGTGACTTGTGATATAAGGTGTCACAAGAAAAATTAACATATACATTAGACAGCAATGTGAAGTGAGGATGCTTTATGACATTTGGGAAGGAATAAGAACATTTCTAGACATTAAGTTTACAGGGGACTGTTAGTGAAATTTTGTTTGTGTTGTCTCACTGAAAGTAATAAATGTACAAGCTGTCGCTGTGTCTAGTGTTGCACAGTTCTGCAAATGTCCCATAAATTCATAAACTAAAGTTTCTCCTATGTTAGGATATCTACCTTAAATTGCTGAAAACTGAAAAAAAATATGAAGGAAAAAACATAAAAACATGATTCTAAATCTACCATAAACTCATAAAAATCTATCACAATTACTCCCCTACTAATGAACTTACTTGGAACCATGAGTTGGTTTGTAAATCAAAAAGTTCTTACGTCAACATTCAACACTAGCTACCTGAGGCCAAATATATACAAATCAGTGGCAAACAATATGAGCACTGGAAAAAACTGAAGAATCATTTTTGTACTAATGCATCATGTATTGGTATAACTGATTATCTGGTACCACCTATCACTGTGTTAATATGTACACACACACACACACACACACACACACACACACACACACACACACACACACACACAGATGTCACTCAAAAAATAACAATATTTGTTATAAAAAATAAAAAAAACTTCATAGGTAGGGGAGTAATTGTATTTAAATATCTCAACCTGCTATAATCTTAGTTTAGAAATAAAAATAGCTTAGCATACTTCAGAAATTATAGATAGGGCAAAAGGGATACTGTAAACATACTCTTAAAAAATAAATAAATAAAAATAAGGTTGTTGAAATGCAATACATACAAAAAAAAAATGGAAAAATATTAGTTAAATGGGTTAGTCTACTTTACATAAACTTCCACATAACTACTCCACCAAAAAGCAACAGTATGAGGTGATGTCACATCACAGGCTTCAACAGTCTTCCCTTCTTCCTGACCTCACAACACCCAGCACTGGACAAAACAGGAGTTTCGAGAATACAAATAAAAGGTTACAATAATCATTCCTACTCCAGGACTGAATTGACTGCCAACCTCATATCATCATAACTACAATCAAAACTGTTACCAGACTTCTACAAACCTTCTTTCAAACCAACTACCATTTTCCCCACAACTCTGAGCAAAAACTTCGCGGTCCATTTCCTAGGACCCAGTACAGGTAGTCCTTTTACATGCCATAAACCTTTACATGTCACCAACTGACACCAACACCTATCACTCATAACAATTACATACCTGGGATGTCTTATTCAGAGATGTTATGATGGCATTAGCAGAGGTGATTTACAACATGTTGGTGGGTCTCATAAAAAATCAGTAAAGTCTATTTTAACAAAATCCACCAACAAACTGTTTCCTGCCCCTGCCTTGGAACAAACTGGCATCCTTTTGAACAGTAATTGACTTTTCTAACCACCACCATCTCAAATGAGTTGATGCCACCAGAAAAATCCAGCAACAAACTGTTCCCTGCCCCTGCCTTGGATCACACTGGCATCCTTTTGAACAGTAATTAACTTTCCTAACCACCTGACCACCATCATCTCAAATGAGCTCATGCCACCAGACCTCAAGTGCTGAAGTAACTGTACAGTGTTTATCTCAATTCAGTGCCAGTGCTTTGCTGATCTTGTGGAAAACATGAAATTATTGTTTGTGTCTTCAAACTACAAAAAATATACAAATCATCTGTACCTAGACGGAGCTACAAAACGAGAAGAGTAAACCTGTGGCCCAGATAATCACTGCAACATGCAGAGATTATAGGAAAAAAGACTATTATCATGCAGAACAAGTGGATATGACTCACAAAGACATGAAATGTCAAAGGTGCAGAGAGTGAATCAGTATGCAGTGGAGTATGAAGGTAAGCATATGAAGAATGAGTGAATGGGATAGCTAGACAATGATGAAAGCATCACAGTCCTTTTGGAAACCCCCATTAACTCTTTCAGTAGCATGACATTTTTTATATGTGAATCTTACTATCTGCTGGTGGTTTCATTCAGCTTAGAAGAGACTCAAAAGTGAAAAGGTTAGCTATGGTTTTCATTAACCCCTGCACTTTTACAGGTTTCCTCTAATCTCAATAAAATTATCATGGGCAGGCAAGATCTTACATAAATGATGTCATCATGTTGAACAGGTGACAGATTTACTCGATAGGCATCAGCAGTGATGTAGAGGCAACAAAAGCATAAGCACGGTGGGCAGAATTATCACTAACTGGAGACAGCTGTATGTGGAGTCTGTATAGGCATGTGTAAATAACATATACAGCACTGATAATCTTTTTTTGTACAGCCAATTTTCCAACCTTATACTGTACTTCAACCTTGAGTAACAACAAAAGGAGTATGATCCTCTAGTATAGAAACATCAGTATCTTCACTCCATAACTTTCCGAACAAAACAAAGCTTGATTTTCTGTATGTGATCATCTCATCTTTCAGTGGGAATAAAGGTCAGGATGATGATGATGATGAAGAATGTTATCCACAAGTAATATCCCTCACTCACTTTACTATCAAGGCCTAAATTTCAGTAACCAAGACCAAGCCAAGTTAATAATGTTGCACTGCACATGCAATACAGTCTTATATAAGGAACAAGCATTATACACCACCGTAATGTATTGCTATTTTAAATATACAGCAATGGTGAAATGTGTATCTGTATAAAGCTGATTCATAATTATAATAACATTATAATAACAGTAATCATAATAATAATAATAATAATAATAGTAATTTGGTCTTTTATTTCTCAATAGCACCAGTTCTTCCTATGGAATTCACTAGGACTCAACACTTATTTACACTCTTACAAGAACTGTGACATCATTCATAAATAATATGGTCTTCATATAAAAAAATAAAAAAAAGTACAGTAATAACTGATAAACACAAGGCCACCGTTCATCAAGTGACACCCTCAATTATGATAAAATGGCTGAGCTTTATCATTATAGCTGCATTTAAAAATAAAAAAAAAAGTTGGATTTATGTGTGTAAGATGTAATGCTACTTATGAAATGTACTGATGTGCTGTAAGCTACACTGGGGAAATACAGGTATACTAACACTAATCTGTTTTGACCTGAAAAAATTCACATGACTGTTTCTCCTAATCATTGCTCTACCTGTACAATGGACTAGGGTTTCACACATGGGATTTCTGAACATACTGACAATTAACTTCCTGTTTAACTAGGCTTATATTCACAGGAAGGACAGAGATTGGAGGGTGCCAAGTCTTCCCAGGCCTCCTGTTGATCCTAAAAAAAAAAAAAATTTATCTATAGCCCGACGCCCTAATCCTGCAAAGGGTGGCTGCAGACAAAACGCCTCCAAGTCGCCCTGCCACCCACCATTTGACCACCCTCCCCCCAACTCACCCCCCCCTCCCTCAAATACCTCTCAACTTCATTCTTCAACCTTATCCTTGGTCTACCCCTCCCCTTCCCCCCCTCCACCTCACCTACATACACCCTCTTAGTCAGTCTTTCATTCTCCATTCTCTCCACATGTCCAAATAACCTCAGTGTATTTCTCCTAATCTTCTCAACCACATCCACATCCACCCCACAACGTTCCTTCACTTCTTCATTCATCAACCTGTCCCTCCATGTCATTCCACTTGCTCCTCTCAAGTAACTCATTTCCACTGCTCTCACTCTTGACTCGATCCCCTCTTGCAAGGTCCACGCCTCGCTTCCATACGTCAGGGTAGGGATCACAATACCATCATGCAGTGACTTCTTAACTTCCATACTCACCTCCCTATTTCTCACTGCTTTCAGTGAACCAACAACCTTCCTTCCCTGCTCTACCCTTTCACACACTTCATCCCCCAAAGTTCCATCCTTACTCATCACACTACCCAAGTACTTGAATGCACTAACATTCTCCATATCCTCACCATCCAACCTCACTGTACATTCTGTGACTTCATTCCTCTCAAACACCACAACTTTACTTTTGTTTACATTAACTTTCAGCTTCCTCCTCCTACACACTGTCCCAAATTCATTCACCAAACCTTGCAACTCCCATTCATCTTCACTCAACAATACTGTATCATCAGTAACAGCAACACCAGAATCTTCCACATCTCACCCTCATTCATTAGAGCCACCCCCACATCCACTGCCCTACCTTGCACCTCCTTTACAAACCCATCCATGTATATATTAAACAGCCATGGAGACATCACACAATCCTGTTTCAGTCCCACACTGAGAACAAAGAACTCACTCAGCTCACCATCCACTCGCACCATAGCCCTAGCTCCTTCATCCATATTCTTCACAGCACTCAACAATTTCCCCTCCACTCCATATATACTTAATACCTTCCACACACCTTGCCTATCTATTCTGTCATAAGCTTTCTCCAAGTCCATGAAGGCAGCATACACTTTCTTTCCCTTCTCCAGATACTTCTCCACTAAACATCTTAGAACAAACATCTGATCTACACACGCTTTTCCCTTCCTATATCCCCCTTGTTCTTCTCCAACTAGCTCCTCTGTCATATGCCTAACCCTATCAATGAGTATTCTACCATATATTTTACCAGTCACACTAAGAAGGCAAATACCCCTATGGTTACCACATATTTTTCTCTCCCCTTTTCCTTTCTATAAAGGAACAATTATACCTGATTTCCAGTCCTCTGGAACCCTTCAATGAGTATTCTACCATATATTTTACCAGTCACACTAAGAAGACAAATACCCCTATGGTTACCACATACTTCTCTCTTCCCTTTTCCTTTGTATAAAGGAACAATTATACCTGATTTCCAGTCCTCTGGAACCCTTCCTTCTTCCCAAGCCAATCTACACAACTTCCATATCCACTCCACAACAATCTCACACCCATACCTCAGCATTTCACCACACACTCCATCACATTACATCTCTTGTAAAATCTGCTTCCAAGAGATTGGGTGTGCTAAGCCGACTCTGTTCTTTCTTTACCCCTGCACAATTGTTGACTCTATACAGGGGTTTTATCCGCCCCTGTGTGGAGTGCAACTCTCATGTGTGGAGAGGCTCCCCACATACAGCTCTTCTCAATTGGGTGGAGTCAAAGGATTTTCGTCTCATTAACTCTCCTCCTCTTATTGACTCCCTTCAACCTCAGTGTCTTCGCTGCACTGTTCCATCTTTATCTCTTTTCTATCGCTACTTTAATGGTCACTGCTCCTCTGAACTGTCTGCATGCATTCCTCCACCTCTACGATGGGTGCGTAGCACCCGTCTAGCAGCAAACTCTCATCCCTTTTCTGTCCAACTCTCTAATGCAAGAGTTAACCGTTACTCCCAGTCTTTCATTTATGCAACAGGTCAACTCTGGAACTGTCTCCCTCTGTCTGTATTTCCTGCTGCCTATGATCTCCAGTCTTTGAACGCAGTGTGTCCAGGCATCTCGAAATGATCGGATCTTGAATTTGGCTCTCTATTGTATTTTGTTTTTCTCTTGGAGAGAACTGTTACTGCGGGCTCATGGCCTTTGGTTCCTTCTTCCTCACATAAAAAAAAAAAAAAAAAAAAAAAAAAAAAAAAAAATCCTGGGACCTTTCCCAACTTGATCTTCTTCATTGCTTCCACTACTTCCGCCCTACTGATCTCTTCCTCCCTCCTCTCATCTCTTCTTCTCACAGTTTCACAGCAGAATAAGACTGCACAACAGCTCTACATCCTTTCCATAGCATTTCAAGACTACTATCTTACTCTAGTGCTGATCCAGTTACAAATGAGCATTGAAGATGGAGAGATGTGCCAAGTTAAGAGCAAAACAGGTACAGTTATGAAAGGAACATTACAGTAGGCTGTGACTTTTCTGCACAGAAAGAGAGCAGATGGCAAAACCATCCTGTGTCTCTAGTTCTTCCTGCAAAAACAAATCTAAGCTATGACAGGGAATTGATCAAATGTATTTCTGAAAATCCCAATCATGATCAGAAAGAAAAAGTGTTCATATAAACCTCCATATACTGTACTGTGATTAGTAGTTGTCTCCCTAAATATGAGTCTGTCAGATAAGGCTAAATGTAACTCAGTACACTGTGGTTCTCACTCCAAATACTGAGAGTCAGTTAGATAAAGCTAAATGTAACTCAGGTGGTTATCAAAGCAGCAATATAAAGAGTGTAGTTAGATATGCCAACAAGGCAAGATTAAACAGTTTACTACTGAACAGTTTTTACTTAAGGTTAAATAACACTCTCAGGCTCGTATGACTCACTCTTGGCTGAATCTAACTACAGCTGGAATAAAATACAAGAGTTGCCCTGACAATGAGAGAGTCAGTGGTGATGGTATTAACATTCTTAGGGGGTCACAATGCTTTCCAAGCTTTTAAAAAATATCTAACACTAGCTGAATCAAAAGTTTAGAGTTGTCCCGATCATGAGAGCGTTACATAAATTATTGTATGAAAGAATAAGTCTGTATAAGTGAATAAGGACCTTAAGCGATTAGATCTGAGGATGATACCTACCTTGGGGTCATACTTCTTGAACTGGTCCAACCCGAGACCTGGAATGGTTCATAACACAATATCAGAACACAACATCTAGCATTCCATACCGAACAGTATGCCTGTATCACAAGATCAAGCTAATTCAATCTTAAAATTCTAGGAAATTTGGTTACAGTCATTACGGTACTTCTTACAACTTCTAGACAAGTTGATAACAGGAACTAAATTCTTTACTTCTCAAAAATTTGATCACTCAAAAATTTGATCACTGTGATCTACATTCAAAACAAAAATAATTGTTGTGCTTTCAGTTTAAATTATATTCATGGCAAGTTATACTTTAAGATATCTAATCACAAGCAATAAATACAGTACTGCTGAAACTTTATATAACCCTACATAATAAGTGAACATATTCAGTCACTAATTAATTTGAAAATGAAATCACAACTGTGAAAGTAAACGGAGAGATGATTATGATTATGACAGGAAACTGATGTATGAACTAAATATCATGCACTGTGACTACAGGAGATGTGTTATTATTACAGCACCATGCAGGTTGACTTCCATCCAAACCCCAAACGTCATCGAACAAAAATGATACAATATCTCTATATCAGTGCTAAGGATAATACAGTATCTTAACACTGTACATGCATAATCAAAACAAATAAATCAATGACACAAACTAAATGAACCATCAAAACCCAACTACAATAATGAATACATATAATATACTTAGCCAATAATGATCAGAATACTACCGGCATGGAGAGGTGGCATCATAGAAGCTGTATGGAGAATGCAGTCAAACAGATTCAAGATAACTTGCAAACACTATCACAAGATAAAGTTTGTCAACAATCCCCTGCCAGCATTGTGCTCTGCCATCTACATGACAATACTCCTCCCGAAACATCAATGAGTAGCCTTCCTCCTCATACTCTTTGTTGTGTTTTTCAGTTATCACATAAATACACTGCATGTGACCCACTTCACTACCCCTGTTGTTACACTGCCATTTCCCTTTTTATGTTATCAATCAACCAATCCACTGCTACTGTTAGCTGGGAAGTGTCAGCAAACTTTTGACTGTGATAGCAAATGCTGGAGGAAAAGAGCAATCCCCTATAACTTCTGCTTCCAATACACTACCTTACAAAATGGTCATGCAATAAACCAAATATAAATATCATCATCATCATCATCATCTGGACCTCCTTTTCCACCCAAGGGCAGGGTGAGGAGTAGCAATGTCCAGACAGCACAAACTTGCCCAATCCAAATAGGCCACACTTCCATTCACTCATCATTCAAGCCCCCAGAATCCTGGCTCCACCGGATATGCCAAAAAAACATTTACCACATTCTGCAGCTTCTTTCACTTTAAACTTTATGTACCCAGACTGTGATGAATGGCACACTAAATCCCAAAACTACTATTCAAACTTAAACAGCTTATGGCCAAACCAGATTTCATTTAACCCCTTAAATCCAGTGACGTCATTCTTACTTTATCTTTGCTATTTCTTGACAGTTTTATTCAGGTTCACAGGGACCTTTCACACTGGGGGGATTAGTTATAGTCTTCCTTTACCTTAAGTTGAATGATACTGTCTGGAAATAGCACAAATAAAAAGGGAAGGCATCAACAACCTCAAAAGTCAATTATTAAAGTTACTGGTATTGTTACATACTCTATATACAAACTTACATTTAATCCACAGCTTATACTTCAATGTTCTATGTTGAATTTCATTCCCAAGTGAATGGCACAGCATAAATACTGGATATGGTATTATGGCAAAACGACATCTACAGTGCTTCATGGAACCTGTAGTATATGTCGGTACAGTAACTAAATATTCTTATTCTCTAATGAATCTGTTTTTGATACATGTTTTCTGCGAATTAAAGATATACACACTGTCTACAATATACTGCATATGTTCTGTGGCAAGTAAAGGAAAATAAACTAACTGTACTCTGACTATAAAATATGTATATCAAAGTACATCTTCAAATGATTAAACCAATACCAAACAACCACATTGCATTCACTCCCTTCATTTTGTCTGGAAATGAATGTCAATAAAAATACCACCATACAGTCCTCCTAAACTTTTGAGAAAGTAAATATTTCCTAGACTGAGATAAGCAATGGCTGAACCTGACAGGAAGTACCAACTAGATCCCTGATTTCATACTATGATTTGAAAGATGTTGCATCCAATATCTTTTCTTACTCATGATCCCCACACCATCATTACATTTATATTAGGAAAGCTGCCTACTGCTGTATCTTTATGTCATCAATTTCTATAAAAGGAGTAGAGCTTAACATTGTGTGTGTTCACATCATGAAACTGGGAAAGGATGAGAGGCAAGAAGAGGGAGTGATAGGGAGAAAGAGAGTAGAGTAAAGAGTGAATGAAAGACTGTCATGCAATTACCAATCACCTGTGTTAGTGCTGTACAACTGGCAAGTGAAGTGTTGTTTAATGCAGCTGCTTACAGTACACTACTGCGTTACACTACAGAGTACAGTATACACAAATATCTGTACAACATAACTGAAAAACCTGAGAATCAATCAAATTTTCAAAAATGACTAATTTCTTGGCAAACTCTTTCTCCCTCCCTCCCTCCACCTGTTGTATATCTTTGGCTTAATACAGCATTAACAGATCAATAAACAATATGTGGGTATCTCATTTTCCTGATACACTCTTGTGAGCCATACTATTCTGCTGTATTTTTAAAACATGTGTCAATGCTGATAATCACCTGGTGTGGCAAGACAACATCATGCATTAGCAAGAATAGATATTTATTATTTTTAAACATCGTACTCATTTCATCTGGAATGGGATGACCAAAGTTAAACAGTACAAGAGTGAATATGAGGCAAAAGGCAATGCCTAATCTGCTGAAAATTTCTGTAAAATACACCTAATAATAGTCTCTACCCATTCTCTTCTACTTCTGCCCTTGGCTAAAAGGATGTCAGGATTTCACAATGAACAAACACCTGCTGCAGGTGGTTCACATCATTTCTAGACTGCAAGAGTGTGTCAATGCACAGTGCTCCTTTTGCAGCCTAGGAAGCTTCAAATCATCACTTTAATGCTATACAGCGGCAGTTCTTTGTTCAGTGTATAACCCTGGTTTCAAATTCCTTTAACCCGTTAACTGCGCATGGTGGTTTTTTGGATGTGTCCGTGGTGTGCAGACATAGGGGTAAAAATGAAATTTCCCAAAGGCCAAATTTTGTCTTAGGAATTAAGAGAACACATGCCAAAGTAAATAGTAACGAAACATTAGCTCAATATTTACCATGGTAAAGCCGTGGATGAACATCGAAGTGTCTGATTCCCTATTGGAATGTATGGTTTTCGTTTTCTTTTTCGGTTTCGATTTCGGTCTCAGTTTTGAAGGCTCAAACATGCTTACATGGGTTGGCCTTGGTCACCATGGCACTATATTCTAAATTCACCTGCGCAGCCAGGGCTGTATTGAGCAATCGCACTCGAAACAGCCCAGGCTGTATAGACAGTTAACGGGTTAAGAGTGAACACTTCAAAACGTTATACAAAATCCAGCAGTATCAGCTATATACAAATAATTCTGATTAATATAACACAGACAGTTACAACTGGTTACACTGTTTGACCATTGGTGTCAGTCAACTGATGAAGGCATTCTTTATACAGTCAGCCAGTGTACAGTATAACTGTAAGCTAAACACCTTCATTAGTGGTGGATGATAGAAGCAATTATTCACTCACTTGATGTAGTACTGCTTACTTCTTCCCTAAGTTACTCTACAATGCGTGACAAGCATAATGCTTTCCTGCAACCCAGGAAACCAGTTACAATGCTGGGTGGTAACCATATGACCAAATAACGGGGTGATGTGGAACCCGCTATGGTGTCCATTAACTGGCTGGAGAGACACAAATGTGGTGTCCATTCAAGAACCAAACCTCCAAACTCCTCCCTGCACCTTGCTGTGGTGAGGCAATGTCCACCGCAGGGGAACACAGTTTCATTGCATGAGACAACCCTACAAGAGCAGTTGCTTGCTTGCAATTGATGAGTCTGCTTGGCCAGACAGACCAGGGTTGCTCTACTACTACTACTACTACACTACCATTACTTCACAACCCTGTCTAATGCACATATAACTTTAATTTACCTAATTCATCAACATTACTATCAACAAAGCCTGCATAAACAAGACACTGAAAGCTACCCCATACACCTTCCCTCAACAAGCTCCATTCACTCTTACTAACTACGAATCTGCTCATTACAATATTTTCCCTCCCATTTTGAAACAAATTAATGGTCATCCCAACAATGGCTTTTCTGAATTAATACAAAAAAATCAAACTGATATCCAGTAAACAATTAAGGAAAATAAGTACCTGTATGGTATTTATAAACCAAGGAAGTCGCTTTCAACTCACGAATATTACCTTGATAACATGAGGAACATGACACTAGCTATCACCTGCAGCTCAAGACAGATCAATGAGTTTACCTTTAATGACCTACTTATATAATATACAATGAACACAACAAATTATAGCAATTTCCCAATTTTGCATCACACGGAATGGCAACAAGTCAACAGGAAGGAAAGAGTACAGAAGTCAGAAGGCACCACTGGAGTTAGCAGTCATAATGTCTACAATACTGAGAGTCTGAAAGACTTTCACTTCAAGCTATATCTTTCATAGCTGTACTTGCTTGTATACAGAATAACTTTGACATTAAAACTGATTAAGCGATTAATTCGTTAATAACGTTTCAAACTGCACAATCATTAATAAGCAAGTTTTGTCTAGTTGCTTACTAACACCTGACTGAGAAATAATTAAGCGGTGAGTCTAAAAGCAGTCGCTAGTCTGCAAATCCACTCATGGTTTGTCCTTATTAACAACAACAGGTACAGTATAGGGAAAAACTGCTGAGCATGAGAAAAAGCTGACTTTAGTTGTAAAGTGAAGTGGAAGTTCAAGAACAGATGAATACAATGTGTACATTCCCCCCTCCCCCCCAACATACTTTTTCCAGTTTCCTTTCTACCAAAATGAACTAACCCTAAAAAGTACAGTATACCCTTAAAATTTGTGATTCTGACTATTTAAGTTTACAGTTGTTGCTTTCATCTGTGACTTAAATTCAAACAAGTAATAATTCATGCTGCAATTTTCTGCTTCTGATGTATATTTATTTATATATGTTTGGCATGGCAGGTACACAATTACTATCCATTTTGATTTTATTATATTTTTCTTATTACTGAACTGATCATTTTGTACTGTAATGCATATTTTAACGTGTACTGTACTGACACGTTCAACTTCTAATATCTCTTAATAGTGTTAAAGGGAGGGAAAAGAATTTTGTAAGCTGTTACTTTATACTGTATACTGTTACTGTATAACATAATGCCTGGGGATGGCATGTGTAAGGTTATCAGTAAACTGCAGAATATATTTATGGCTGTGAGGAATAGTCATGATTTTCAGTATTTTCTGGGGCTGGGGGAACCTAACCCCTCACCAATTTCATGGGTATACAGTACTATCAGTATGGCCCAGCTATCCTAACCCCCATCCCACACACACACAAAGACTCATACCATCAGGCTGCTGTAATCCCGGGGTAAGGGCTCGCAGGAAATCATCTGGAGTCATAAAAACCTCGGCCCTCTCACCATTAGCAGTCCTCTGCACTAACTTGCATGTAGCAAAGTAGCGGAAAATTTTGTCCGGGGTGGAATATGCCCGGATTCTGTTCTCGTACTCTATGATCTAGTGCAGAAAACAAAAATAAATCCCTTTATAAATTTTGCTCCAGATACGAAGGAAGCACAATGATGGATGCATACAACACTTCACTTCACATCCTCATGCACAAACACCTGGGGATACATACATACAAAATTAATAACTCATTAGCTATGCAGCAATGAGCTACCTTTTGAGAAACTGAAAAATAAAACAAAGATTACTGAGCCACAGCATCAATACTGCTTATAAGACAACTTTGTCTGAGGTCTAAACCTACCAGCTGCACTTCAGTAAATGTCAACCAAAGCAGGTCTATCACTAGCTACTGGCTACACATGCTGTGTCACTTAGCTGTAAGCCCAAATTGATGCTTACAGTCTGACAGGGAAAGAACAGTAAAAGAATACTTCATATTCAATGGTTTACAATAATAAACAATGGAAACAGGTATTTAAAAATTATTAATCACAATAACATGCACATACTTTACCAATTAACTTCGGTTTAAGCGTTATATGAATATAATGTTAATGAATTCAAGAAAAATAGCAGTTACCTCAGGTGAAGCTCAATGATTATGTGCTTGGTGCTCAATAAGAAATGAAAGAGGATAAAATAAAGAGTTCAACTGCTAGGCATAGGAAGAAGAGCTTCGGCAGAGGAAAAATGCTTCTGTTTCTGTTTAAAACTAGAGCCCCACACTTGGAAAACTTTTGGGACATACTATATATTGAAATGAAGCAAAGTTCCAATTGCATACATCTTTCCTCATATCAAAAGGAATATAAATCTACTGGTACCCTGATCTTGCCAAATGTTCATTCACTCATTCATCATCTAATCCAGCATTGCCCCATGAGAAGTGTAAAAGCCTGGGGCTGGGCAAGTTGGTCCAAACATTTAAGATGAAAGTGACCAGCCTCACTCATCCCTGAGTAGCATTACGTGAGCAATAAACCCCAACCACCCCTTGGATGTAAACCTGCACCAGCTCAATCCAACTGGGGCACCTCAATTGCCCACTAAACCACCAGGCGCCATATATATATATATATATATATATATATATATATATATATATATATATATATTATTTTTTTTAATAACAGGACAGAGGAAGGAAAAAAAAAAAAAAATCTATACAGCAAATTACTAGCATCCTCAATTCATAAAATATCTGTAACAGTTGGGCTGGAACAGCTCCAGGTCGAAGTCTAGGGGTTATATGGTTACCACCCAGCATAATAAATGGTTTCCTGGTGTACAGGAAACCAATTGGCTTGCCACACTGTGTAGAGTCACCCACAGACAGAAGGAAGAGGAAAGAATGAAGGAGAGAGAGAGAGAAGAGGAAGGATGGAAAGAAGGAATGTAGAGAGGAATAGGCATGCACCCGACAGCAGCACTACATCAAATGAGTGATTGGTGAGCGCCCCCACCAACCACTAATCTATGCAGGATGTCATCACGGTCCATTGAACATTCCTGCCCTACTTGAGCCAACCCTCTTCCTGCGCTCTGGCTCCACACGTGTTGTGTGTTAACTTTGCTCTTTTTGTTTCTGCCACCTGGGGACCAGTAGGAGTCCTGCCCTGCCTCGGAACCCCACTCCCCCTCCCCTCAGCAATCCCGCAACCTCTTCAATTCAAGGTGAGGAATCCTGCAGTGTTTGTATGTAATGAAGTAATTATTAGGTAGGTAAACGTCCTGGGAAAAATCCCTCATAACTGCCCCAAAAAGTGAACTTGGGGCTGGCTTGGTTATCATGAAAACCTTTAACATGTAAACATGTGGCCCTATAACGCAGAAATCTCATATAGTGGGCCTTCCAGGGACAATATTTGCACATAATGTGAGAGCTCGCTGTATATATATATATATATTGTGACCAAATACAATACTATTATGTTTAGAGATGACTCTCTGAGCTGAAGGTGTAGAACAGCAGGGATCATCATGTGCTGAACATATTCATCGAGTGGTAGTAAAAAAACAAACAAGGCATCATTGAACTTAAACATTTAAAAATCTCTGAAGCATTGTTCACTTCTAGAAACTCTGCAGCAAGAAAAGTCACAAAAGCAAAAACCTGCACCCACCATATTTTATACAATGCTGCTTATCTATCCCTCAGCATGCCAAGCACATTGATAACAGGGCATACATACAGCCCTCATTATAAGCCAGGGTGTGTTTCAAAATACCACTCTTTCAATGCAACTATAACTGATTTCTTATCACCTGATGAAGCTGGGGTACTTATTTTTATCAGGTGAACACAAACTACCTATTGTATTGTAATCTGGGGAAACAGGCATATCTGCTTTACATGTACCATTGAAACTTTAACTGGCAATCATAACAGATTCCTGCTCAGCTATACAAATGTCCCTCACCATTCCCTGAGAGGAGGATGGTGTGCTGCAGGAGAGTAAGTCTGGCCCAAAGTCCACTGGGTTCACATTCAGATGAGCCTGGGGTTGCAACTACTACATATTCTTAATCAAATTGGGCTAAACTATGATCTTTGAGTTACTAGGATGAGAGAGAGAGAGAGAGAGAGAGAGAGAGAGAGAGAGAGAGAGAGAGAGAGAGAGAGAGAGAGAGAGAGAGAGAGCGAGAGAGAGAGAGACAGGTGGGGGTGGGTGGGCATAAATGTCGACTGAAGAAGTCTCCTTTCTGATGACTATCACAATTAATAATGGATAGCTAACTGTCTTTAAGGGTTCAAGTTAGTAAGCATTTAGCAAAAAAAAAAAAAAAAAAAAAAAAAGAGCCCTGTTAACTCCCTGAATCCAGTGATAATCATTCTTGCTATCTCCAGACAATCTTATTCATCTTCGGAGAGAGTTTTCAAACCGGAAATTTAATACAGCCTTTAATTACCCTTTCACCACATTAGGTCTCTCCAAAGCTGAAAACAATCATTCTGGAGTTATGAGGAGTAAATCAATGAAAAATATCAATAGGCTGAAGGAGTTGGAGATAAAAGTTATAGAAGAAATGAAGGTGATGAAAGATGGGAACATACACAAGGTATGGGTAAGAGTTCACACCTGACTAGAACACTCCTCAGTACCTTCATATTCATTAAAAATAATTCAGTCATTTAACAATGTGTGAAAAAATAATAAAACAAAATCAGCTAATACTGATGGGGATCAAACAAAAATACAAGCAAGAGAAATTACTTGGCATAAAATGCAATACTGAAGTCTGTCTCTGTACTCACCAAACAAAAATAAATAAGTAAATAAGCAAAAAACAAAAGATAATTACTGCATATAACTTTATAGATGCAGGACCAAATGCAACACTCAGACAAAAAACAGAGAAGGACTGCTGGGAGGTATTTTCTTAATTATCACAGCAGAACACATGTGAACCAAAGCACATATATGCACAGCAAATGTAAGGATGAGGCAAAGCAAGTGATCAACAAAGTTCTCAGATGCAAAAGCTGCACTGTACCCAGAATACCACAAACCTTCACCATCACGGCATAATACATTTAGGTGTTTGCTCTGTTTCCCATTACAGTATATTCTCAAACTTAGAGTGCATTAAATATGGAAGAATATCTTTTCTAGTAAGACAACAGCCAAAATACTGTGAACCACAAAAGAGAATGTGATAGTGAAGCCATTTAATATTAATGTAACTGATTTAAGGAAATACAATTGGCAATTATTTCTACAGCATTTAAAATGGAATAAGTACTTGTAATACAATAAAAACTCACTTCACCCTTATGTGGTGAAAAAAAACAGGGTCAGGATGATGGTAATGATGACAGTAGTGAAAAAATGAAACTTATGGAACCATTCTTCACTGTGGTTTATGGTATTTTGACTTTATGACACAGCAACAAATATATGTGAGCAGTAATGACAACAAGGAAGAAAGGTTGCTGGTTCCTTGAAAGCAGTGATAAGAAACAGGGAAGTGAGCATGGAAGTGAAAAAGTTACTACATGACAGTATTGTGCTACCAACTCTAACGTATGAAAATGAAGCTTGGACCTTGTTTGAGGGACGGAAGTCAAGAGTGAGAGCAGTGGAAATGAGTTATTTGAGAGGAGCATGTGGAGTCACATGGAGAGACACACTGACAAATGAGGAAGTGAAGAAACATTGTGGTGTGGATGTGGATGCAATAGGAAGCGTTAGGAGAAACACACTGAGGTGGTTTGCCCATGTGAAGAGGATGGAGAGTGAGAGACTGATGAGGAGAGTGTATGTGAGTGAGGTGGAGGGGAGGGAGAGGGAGGGGGAGGCCGAGGATGAGATGGAGGGATGGAGTGGAGAGGTATATGAGAGGGGGGGGGGTGAGGTGGGAGAAGGGCAGTGAAATGGCGAGGGACAGGGTGACATGGAGATGATTTGTTTGTGGCCACCCCTTACAGGATTTAGGCGTCTGGCAATAGACAGATAGACAGAGATAGCAATGACAAACCAACTGTAAAATACTGCAGCAGTTAATATGTACTATCAAAGAATACTCAATGTCTAGCTTATACGCTGCAACGCAATATTACTTCTCCCCTTTAATGCATTAGACTTGGCCAACAGTTCCTCTAATGCACTTTAACTGGCCACAGCAAGAATCTATCTTGTAATACAATCAGTTAACTAGCTTCATGCAAGATCAGTAATGTACTTTAGTTTTCATTTGTCCTCACCTCAACAACTACAACAACATTAGCTTTGTTTTCTGTTATGGTTCAGAATCACGAACTAGAGAACCATACACAGAAGAAAACTAAATACAGTATCTTCTGCTATCTGTCATGAGTTGGGGGAACCAATTTATAGACAATGATTCTTATACTCTGTTCAAAAGTTGTTCATAAGAAGATTCTATGTCATTAGACTATTGGGCAATGCTTTTATTCCACCTTTCTACTGCAAGACATAACAAATGAGACTAATGTATTTTCTCAGTTTACTTACTCCATATTACTGTACCAAATCTCTGGAACAGCAAAATATCTAAATGATAATCATGTCCACATTACAGTTTTAGTACAACACTGGGAACTCAAGTAAACTTCTGAACCTTAATTCATCTTTAAATTTTACACAAAGAAAACAATATCTTATCTCAAATGTAAAACACCTACTAAACTAATACTTCTAAGACCACTGCATTTCAGCCGTGTAGATTATGCAGGCCTGTGGTGAATGAGTGTGAGCATCATTTCACTGATGACAATGGCAACAGTTCTCCTACTTGTGAGTTTTTTCTTTCCTCATTCTGCATCCTACCTAACCTCATCGTTAGGCATGAGAAAAGGTCAGGATGACGATGATGATGATGACAGAAAGCAGAATATTTGGTAAGGCACTATGGAAATTAGGGTGGTGATGATGATGATGATGATGATGATGAGTGTTTGAAAGACACTCACACTCTGGGTCTTGTAGTGCAATATCTGGAAAAATATCTTCACTAACAGTCAAATGACATGCCATTATAAAATCTAATAAAGACAGTGCAATAGCCAATTATGTGGATATGAGCCTCAAAGTTGAAGCTGAGGTCTGAGCATCACTTGCATTCACTGTAGTCTTTAAATTCATCAACATGTCACTGTATTTGCCACAATAACCCTTTAGTACAAGCATCTTCTGTATTGTATATTTTTGGTCTTCAGACTATTCATCACAGACTTTTTCAAAATAAAGGTGTTAAATTCAGTCTTATGTAATCCCTTCCAGTCCACTGGTCTTTCCAATGTTGAATAAAACTGAAAGATGTACATAAGAATAAAGCATCAAATTTATCATATTAAAGTATTAAATTTATTTAAAAGAACACACAAATGTACAGTAAATAAATGAAAGATATAAATGAACTCATTCTCTTCTTCAAAACAGGACAGACTCATACACCACAAAAAAAGAACAATTACGAGCTGAATATGTAATACTGCAAACAGCGAAAGAACAAATGGAAAAGATCAGAACTAGGCCCTAAAAACAAAGTGACAGGTGTGCAAGAATCACCTATGAAATATACTTTACACAACTAAAAGCTGCAATCATGAGGAAGGAAAATAATAATGTGGAGAAGATGCATTCAAGGGGAAGGAGATTTCAAAATGTGAAAAAATGAGAGGTACAACAGTGAAAGATGCATGAAATGTGTCCCGGTGTTGGGTCCTGCGGAGCACTGGGCCCCTTACCCTCCGGCTGTTTGATGCCTGGGGTAATGCACCGAAGGAAATCGTCGGGTGTCATGAATATCTCGTGATCGCCGTGGTCACCGTGGACCTTCAGGGTGGCAAAGTACCGAAATATCTTGTCTGGAGTGGAATACTGACGGATCCGATTCTCGTACTCGATGATCTGCAAGTTAGGGTTAGGCTGGCAGGGAGGGGGGGGGGGGACACAGAGGAGAACCAAAAGCAAAGAACACATTACAGTAAACAGGGCGTCCTCATTATAAGCCATGGTGTGTTTCAAGGAATCAGAAAAATGTCCATACAATTGCATGACTGGCAAATCAGCTTTACAGACACAAAATATGGTTATTTGAAACATATTGTGGTGCTGATGTGATGTTTTGAAAGCAATACGAGAGGTACATGGGATGACTGGGCCATGTGGAAAGAATGAGGAACTGAGAGACTGACTAAGAGTGTATGTGAGTGAATTGGAGCAGAGGAATGGAAAGGCAAGACTGAGGAATGGGGTGGAAAGCCATATGAGGAAGGTGGTATGAGTTGGAGAAAAGGCAGCCTGATAGCAGAGTACATGGTGAAATGTTGACAAGTTGCCTGTGGCCACCCTTTCTAGGATTAAGGTGTCTGGGTATACATAGACAGATAAACATAGAAAGACAAACAAATACAAACTTATAATGAGGACTTATACTAACCCCTTCACTACATTGTCTTCTTCAAGCTGAACTGAATCATATGGCAGCAGTGTGGCTAAGATAACATGATACTGAAAGGTTTCATGACAGATCTTTCAAAACTTAATTAAATTATCTAGGAATAGGAAGACAAATACTGTACAAGATGTCCTTGTAGTGAAGGGAAAAACAGTAAAAACAAGGTAGTAACTCATCATTAATTAGAAAATAACGTTGGAGTAACTCATCGTTAGAAATTAGAAAATAGCCTTGGAGTAACTCATCATTAGAAATTTGAAAATAGCCTTGGAGTAACTCAACACCAGAAATTATCACTATGGTAATTAATCACTGTAAAGAGTTAAGTCAAAGCAACAAAAAGAGCTTCATGACACGGTTATACACTATAAAACCTGAAATATGCAAGAGTGACTGGTCTACAGGCCTAAACCTCCACAGTTCACATCACCAGTTCAGGAAAAAAAAAAAAAAAAAAAAAAGTTAATGACTAACTCCAGCCAAAAGGCCCAAAGGGATGTCTCCTGAGCTGACTAAAGTAATGTGGCATTAGCCACAATAAAATACAGTGCAAAGTACATCCTTGGACTGACAAGGTGAAACTGTAGCAATATAGTAAGGTTAGTGTGGTTTAACCAAATACAGAACTAATATCACCAAACTGTAATCATAAAAATTATCTGCACACACACTGCCACAAACAACAGTGTGAAGCACAGGGAAAAAAGTAAATAAATAAAAAAAAAGGCAGTCAGTCCCAACTTGCATTTCACATATGTCTCACCATAAATAAAGTTATTCACTTGAGATAAATTAGCATCTCACATATCTACAAACCTTCTTCTGTCTTACTCTACAAACGTTCTTCTGCCTTACTCTGCATCACTGATTTGAATCCTCTATCTGTAAGATCTTCTGCAACTTGAATAAATATATCTGATGTTTGACTGATTAAAACATGTACCATAACTGCATCCACATGTGTGTTCAGAATAATTAGCTATGATATGATTTCTCCCTGACTCCTGTTTTTTTTTTTTTTCCTCAGCTGCACAAACTTGTATGATATGGGACAAAACATAAATAAAAGGATTAAGTACAGTAAGCTTCCTCTGGAGGCACCTTAAAACTGTTTCTAATAATTCCCTTGATCCATGAGGTTTCTTCAGTTTGATAATAGTATCCACTGGTAACAAAAATTAACTGAAATATCAATCATCCTACTGAATGGGTTGATTTTGCTTTATTATTCCAATCTGACTAGGATATTTGCTCTCACCTGAAACAAAAGCATATCAACAGAATCTAAAAAAAAACAATGGTGCAAAAATGCAGTTAACCAGGGAGCTATACTCATTACAGACATGTAGAAAGAACCTAACCTTTCTGTCTCTGAATCCAATGCGCTTCTTCTTCTTCTTCTCAGCAGCCCCCTCCTCACCCTCACCCTCCTCTCCCTCCCCTGTACTCTCCACGGCCCTACTCTCCTCGGTGTCTGATTCTGATTTCTGCTCAGCTTGGTCTGCCTCGGCCACACTCGCTGCACTCACTGTCAGCCACTTCCACACACTGGACAGAGATATTGACATTACAATAATAATGAATTACTGTATCCTAGGAAGAAAGAGAATAGTTGCACTGCATTTTTTTTTTTAACTACCAGTAGTTATTAGTAAATAAACATCCCAGGACACTATCTGTATCATAATAAATTGCACTCATAACTATTCTAAATGTCAATATCAATATAATAAACATCAAATAAAAACAAGAGTCAGCTAAGGCCTACAAACGCTGTTGTAATTACTGCTGCACTGAAGTTTTACATGACTAAAAATGATTGTGAGCACTCCATATCAGAAACCAACTTTCTTTACATTATTCTTCAAGCTGTGTTCCCCAAAACCATCTTTCCATCACAGATAACATACTTAATGATCTGTGACACTTCACACACAATTGTGACCCTGCATAACTAAGCCTTCCCTACATTTTGACAAATAAAAATGTACAGGTTTCCCTAAGCTAAAGTTAACTTTGCAAATCTGAATTTGCTGGAATTATTCATGAACAAACTGGCTTTCATCCTCATTCCATGTAAAAGTTATGTAACAGAAAGTATTCATGATGCACAGATACTGGTACATTCGAGAAGGGTACCAAAAGTGTCATCACAAAAGCAGTGTTTCCTGATATACAAGTTCATCAGTGATACGGTCATGCTACTGATATACAGTGCTCGTCAGAAGTATGGAGCGCCCTGCGTCCCTCCTGAGAAACAAACCTTTCAGCATTGAAAAAACATAAAAATAATGCATTTTATTTACCTTTAGTGCTTTGTAGGGTAGCCTTTACGTTTCTTCACGGACCTGAGACGTCTTGGAAGTGAAAGGGCGAGGCTCCTGAGGTGCTGGAGCGGTATTTTGTCCCAGGAGTCACGAATGGCGGCTTCCAGCTTAGGCAGAGAGCTCACGTCCTTCCCTTGGAGACTCTTCTTTACGAGGTACCAGAGGTTTTCAATCGGGTTGAGGTCTGGGCTATTTCCTGGCCAGTCTGTCATGAATGATACCTCGCAGTCACGAAGCCAATTGGTGACCGATTTGGCCTTGTGAGCAGGTGCACCATCCTGCTGAAACACTCGTGCACCTGTTAGCTCGAAGGAGTCTGGTAAATGATCACACAGAAGCTCCAGGTAAACATCCTGATTCACTCTGAGGTTCTTGGGAAGTACAACAAGCTTCCCCAAACCCTTCCCTGAGAAACAACCCCATACCATGAGTGAATCAGGATGTTTAACTGTGCTTTCTACATACCGTGGGTCAAGTGGGTCACTACCTTTTCGTGCTCCTCTGTTACAGGTAACACTAAACGTTGCCTCATCAGACCACAACACTGACAACCATTGCTCCTCACCCCAGTTTAGATATTTATTAGCAAAGGCAAGCCTACGAATTCTCTGGCTGCTAGAGAGAAGAGGCTTTTTCACAGGCCTGTGACTTGTGTAACCAAGCTCATGCACCCTACGAGACACTGTTCTCACTGACACCTCACCAAACACTTCTGGGTTGCTCTCCTTAATTTTCCTTGCACTCACATGAGGATTAAACTCCACTGCACGTTTTAAAACATTAACAGACCTTGGGGAAGTTTTCCTAGGCCTACCAGACCTCGGTTTCTTTGTGGGAACTTCACCACTGTTTTCCTCCCGAAATCGCGCACACCAACGACGCACTGTCGATCGTGCCACACCAACCAATTCACTAATTTCCTTTGTCTGGTGGCCTGCCTCCTTTAGAGCAATGATCTGGGATATGATTTCACTCGATAGTTCACGGGTAGGTGCCATAACAAAGTTTTAAAGGCCAAAACACTGTGGGACACTCGGTAAAAAATGGCGCAATTTGAGAGGGACACTCGGCGGAGTTCCTCTCTCTCAGGCAGCCCGTGGGCAACTGAGGCGGGACCCAACCAGCGTGTCGGAAGGCCTCAGGCTACCGTGACGTCATGCTCGGAGCTCAAACTTGTGGCTCAATTCTTACCCCCAAAAATGGGTGATTCTTTTTGGGCCATAAGTATTGCGCGCCCGGCGGACAACGCTGAATACTTCTGACGAGTACTGTATATCAAACTGAATTACCCAAGTACAGTACAGTACTATATATTATGAATTAACCAAACTCTGGTGAGTGTTATTTTTATTGTGCTGTAACAGACAGGAAGCAGAAAATCTGAAGAGTAAACACACACACACACACAGAATAAGCCATACAACTATGGGTGCTGTACTTACTATTCCCAATCAATGAATGAGGCAGTCATCAAGGACAGTACAAGAATGCAGTAAAATTTGGTGAGTCTGCTGGTTTTCTCAGTCTGATGGCCAAAGTTCTTGAAACCACGTATCTGCAGGCCTCCATTTTGTGCAGCTGACTTGGAAGGCCTGAAAATGAGTTGACATTAGTGCATAAACAGAAGTAGATTAAACTGTACTGTAAACTTATATAAATTATGATTTACAGAATGATATAAATGGAATACAGCAAATCTTTGTTGTAAGTTAATTTTTTTTTTTTTCTCTTGTATTACGTCCATTGTCATCATCATCATCATCCAGACCTCCTTTCCCACCCTAGGGCAGGGTGAGGAGTAGCAATGTCCAGGGTTAAGTGTCCTACAGATACCCCTATCCAAAATCACTTAATCATGGAAGTCATTACAACCATAGTAAATCCAAAAATGTTGTCTACCAAACTTCCATTTCCACCTATGAAGCTGATTTACTGGTCACCCCCCACTCTCCCCCAAAAAAGTGATATTTTGGGACACATCTCTGATTCAAAAATTTTCTCCAACTAGCTATGTTATGCCTGAATACAAAGACTGACTTGATAATTTTCAACAGCTACCAGTGTGTTACAATTGAATGAGACCACTGACCCAATATTTTTCTCCATTACGTAAGATTAAGAAGTCTGACTCAATAAATTTTCTTCAATTAATCCCTCGGCTGCACGTAACATTCCGAAAATGCTGATCAGCAGACCGCGTCGTACATTCCAGAAGCAGCGTGAAATATTGTGAACTCTTCGGTCATTTTTCGCACTTACTGCATGCTCATGCATGATGAATGGGTTGCAAATCATCAGTGAGGAGTGTAAACTCTGTCTAACAAACACTTATCATGTTTGGTTAGGTATAAGTTGGTCAAAACACACGATGAAAACACAGTTTTTTAAACTAGTTTTCCTGCACCACACACATTGTGAATGTTCAGGGCTGCTGCAGGCTAGGGGCTAAGTTATATCTGGATAACAAGTCTGACCCAATAATTTCCTTGAATTAGGTTACTGTATGTTATGTCTGAATAAGAAGACTGACCCAATGATACTGCCTGATGTAGATGATAAAGGCACTGGAGTTGCCTGTAGTGAAGCCAAGTGTTGTGTTGCAGGCTGCACAGCACCCACTCTGAGGGCAAGGGCAGGCTGGTGAGGGAGGCTGGCCAGACGTCGGGCCAGGGCCAGGGCCATACGGCTGCAATACATTGCACCGCGCCCACTCATCACGCCCACTGTTGGTCACGCCTGGGAAGATACAACATCTGGTGAATTTACTATTGGTTAGCCAAACTTGGTTAAGTCAGATGGTGGAAAAAAACAAAAAAAACGGGGAAAAAGTGAAGGAAACAAAAAATGAGGAGGTCCCACACCTCCTTGAAGATTATCATCCTTTCTTCATAAAGCTATATAGGAGGCTAAAAAGTATGGAAAATGTAAAACAGAAACATTTCTAGGCATATTTCAGTCTCATGTATCCACCTTTATTAAACTACAGAAGTACCGTATATGTCAACAATCTTCCCCTCGACAGAAGGAACATGCTTCGTTTTGATTTTGAAGGCTCCAACATGCTTGCATGCGTTGGCCTTGGTCACCTAATGGCGACTCTCCATGCTGCTCGATCTATGGCAGCCTCCTTTTTCAGTCCCTTAACCCTGAGGTCACAATTAATGACCTCGTCCCACGTCTTTCTCGGTCTATCCCTTGCAACCCCACCCCCATATTAACGATTTTCACTTTATGCACCCAACTATCATCCCCCATCCTCTCCACATGCCCAAACCATTTCAATCTACCTCTCCTCATCACAACACCAGTACACTCCAGTCCCATCCTACCTCTCAACTCTTCCATCGTAAACCCAGCCCCCCCAGGCCATGCACGCAGGGACGCACTGCACATCCACCTAATCATTGTCATTTCTGTACGTTTGAGCCTGCACCCACTTGTCACAAACACTGCAGAAAATGGAATTACTTCCCACACCCTCGTGGCAAATTGCACATGGCCACTCTCCCTCTTCTTTGACAGTACCACCACCAACCCTAGATACAGTATCATCACTTTAGTTTTATCGGCATTTACTCTTAAACCCGTGTGACTCTGTGCCAAATTTCTTTTAAGTCCAATTAAAAACAATGTCTATCTATCTATCTATCTATTGCCAGACGCCTCAATCCCGTTTGGGGTGGCCACAAACAAATTTGTATGAAGTTACATAATAATCATATTTGCAATTTAAAAAGATGATTTGGTCATTCCTGTGCCAATTCAGTCACTGACTGCCAACTCAGTGGTTCCTTGCACTACTTATCAATAACTGTCTCCTACAGAATTTGTGATGCAACAAACATTTTTCTATTTTTTTTATTTTTTATTTCACCTTCAATTCTAACAAAAACCACCCAATTATACACTATTCTCCATCTCACCTCAAGTCTTGTCTTACCAAAAAAATTGTCAAAATTAACTAGAAAGCACTGGAAACATACAACTTCACCCAGACCAAATCAATCTAACCTAACCTAAACCTAACCTGAGGATTCTTCATTACCACATCTTAAAAGTACCTGTAATTCAAATTCACCAACAAGTACCAGCTTAGGCCACATTGCAATTGATTGAAATCTACCAAATGCAAGCAACGAATGGCTGAAACTAAAGGTAAAGGTGGGCACAGATACCTTATGGCACTTAGCCATGGAGCTCATCTCCATAACTTAGGCCACTGAACCTGTGGTGGGGTTTTCACCCAATATCTTAGGATACAAGGCCACTGCATCATCCTGGTTACCAGTCACCTCCCCTAAGCATTACCCTGGGTATACTCATTTTACCTGCTAATCAATTTTGGATGGATGGACATCTGAGCTGAGTGACACCCAGCTGCCCGCACCACAATTCCACTATTATTGTTTTTCAAGGGAAGGAAGGAACGAGAGAATAATGAAGAATTAGCACTAGGGCACACTAGGGCTACCGGTATATGGCACTGTATGATTAGAGGAAAAAGGCCAGAAATATGGAAATATCAAGAACAGTGGTACAGCAGAAAAACAGAAAAGGTCAGCTGGAGACAGAAAGGGCCGCTTTTAGTTGCCTCTTAATACAAGCAGGGATAGTGGGAAAATACTCCTTCCCCTTCCCTTCCCCTCCCCACGGGAGTTTGCGAGGGAAGTGTATGCTGTCCAACAGACAGTCTCTAAGCATGATTAAGTCAACTAACAGCAATCCTAAATTCCCAATATTCCATTGCCGTACGAAAGTAAAATACCGAAAAACTTTGGGCAATCTATAAACTTTAGCCTTACAGGTACTTCACTCAGGCTCGCATACTTTCACCTAAGGTATATAAACGAAAAGCACACTCTGCCATTAACCACACACACTGCACAAGGCACAGCAGTTTCATCCGTCATCTACAAATTTGTCCTAAGGATCAGATTTAGGCAATTACATCCGTCAAAATCCCTGGCCAACTTCGTTAGGCCTAGCCTGTCGGTCGTATTTAACAACATTCAGCTCATAACGCACAGGTACGCTTACCTGTCTTAAGATCGCTTAAAAATGACACATAACAAGCATATAAGCAGTAAACAGCATTACAAGTCACTCACTTGTAACCTGTGACCTCTGAGCTCAGCTGCTGTGATGGCGAAAAGCGCAGATAGGGGATTGAGGCGGGGGAGTCTCCAAAGTATTTAATACCACTAAACTTAACCAAAGTCGCTAGAATATTGCTAAATAAAATGAAATAGAAAATCGCTACAAGTTATTAAAATATATAAAATAGCCCTAGTTTTCTTGTCCCTAGACGCAAAAAATATGGCTAAATGGAAATGAGTACTGTATCTGAAGATCTATCGGGAAGAATCGCTAACTTGGTACCCTTCTGGGAGTCTCGCTGTACAATCAATCGTGTACTGTATAAAGGCATCCATAATATTGTATAGCTTGCTGAGGAGAGTTTTTTCTTATAGAATCCAATTTAATACATCAAAAAACACCAGTCCCACTATTTCTTAAGTAAAGTGCCATTAACTGCATTTTATCGGGTCAAAGCCATAGCCAACAATACGAAGACATATCCTCATTGTTGAACTCACTTTGAACCATTCTTTTGTGAGTACATGAAGGTACTCGAGGTCTCTTTCCAACTTTCTTTTTTTCCCTCGGTATACTACTTCAGATGACTAAGACAAGCCAAATGGTCTCCAAACCTCTTACAATGTTGTGTATTACAGAAGTGCTCGTGGGCCCTTCGCACTTGCTCCTTCGGAGGGCTCTCGCGTTTATGGGCTGTTCTAGTGTAACGTTGTCACTTGGATTTTTTGCAGCTAACCAATTGATCGTGTTATTTGCAGCTTCGGGAATGGAACCCAAGTTGTCCGAACGCAAGTCCGAAATACTTTAGTTGTACAGTACCTGTGGGCAAAAAAGTCTACGGAGATCCTATGCCGTGCGCCAGTTGCAGCGTTTTTTGGTCAAAATGTGATCGCTCATTATATATAATAAAAGTTTTTCAATCGTGATGGGACCAAGTTTTTTTTTTTTACATCAGCGAATTTTTTGCGATTTCTGTGCCAATTTTGGTGCGATTTGAATATGTAGTTTCGGCTGCCCAAAATACACAGACACACGGCTACTGCTACAGTATATAGGATGTTGGGTGGTAATCATGTAGCTGGGCACCACATTTATTTATGGTCCAGTAGATTTAGGCACCCAATTCCCCAACTGGGGGTGGCCATTTCGAGGAATGGTGCATGGAGCATTTCAAGACAATGTGAAGAAATTTTGCGCCAAAAAACGTGTGCACAGCTAATGGGGCTGTGAAATGGGAGGCAGCAACTCGATGCAGTACTGTACTGTACAGTATATTGTTATAGTCACAACTTTAAATCATGAGTATGACTGCCTTTACTCCCACCACATCACCCACACCGTTTCCGTAGCCCACTCATGAGTTGTACAGTACAGTATATCACTGCCGCCAGTATCATCCTTTTTTCCCCTCCACATAATGATGGAGTGGTAGGGTCCAGAAAACAAGAACAGGTAACATGATAAGGCACGAGCTTTGGAAAGGATATGATGGGCATTCTTACCGAGATCTATACTCAGTGGGCGTTCCCCCCCTCCCCCATTTTCAGCAGACCAAAATATATCCATTATAGGATCTTAAATTATGTTGCTAAGAATCATGTCACTGAAAAGGGGCATTTGCAATAAATATAGGCGAATTTTCATTTGTTTACACGTATTGTGGTAATTTCACTAGAAATCTCGCTTTCTTCATAGTGCTGGATCCAACCCTGAAGATGGAAGGTGAACTACTATCATGTTCAGTCAACTGTATCAGACACTCAATCGATCACTTAAAGCCCCTTGAATCCTGACTTCACCTCACAGACATACTCACCTTCTGTCATCCTCCACCTTCTAAACATGCCCAAACCATCTCACTCTACCTCTCATCACAACAGCAATACATTCCAGTCCCATGCACTTCACATTACTTAACAGTCATTCTAATGACTATCATCTTGTAAAAAGATGCCAAACCCTTGTCATATGCTCCTCCATACGTAATTCATCCAACCTAATCAATTCCCACTTGGATCCCTAACCTCAACAACTTCCATGTCTTGCTGTCACATGCACACAATATACTCTGTCCAGCATCATCATCCTGACCTCTTTTCCCGCAAGGATTGGGTGAGTTATGATCCAGGGAGATATAAAGAAAGATGACAAAAGGAGAATTATAAAAAAAAAAAAAAAAAACTTGCCCAGTTAAATGGGTTACACCCTCATTCACTTACATTCATGCCACTGAAATCTTGATTTCATCTTACAGGCACAAACAACCACACTTAAGTTCTGCACATTACGTATCTGCTTGAGTCAGTCCAACAATTATCATGTGACTGGATAAAGACAGGGGTTAAAGGAAAAAATAACGTCAGTTGATGACATAAACAGGTTCCATTTTTATTTACACCCTGACTAGTGTTAAACAAAATATAAGTATGATTGTGCACAAGAAATATGATAAGTGATGAAATGAAAATTGAAGGTATTAAAACTATAGAAAGATACAGCACGTGGTCAAGAGATAAACAGTAAAATGTCAGTCTTAACTACTTCTCTCAGATGATACAGTTTTTACAGTACAGTAAAACCTCGATATAACAAACTTCAGTTGACTGGAATTTGCTATTATCAGTATCGAGGAGCTACCGGACTAAATTCTTAAATGTCGGAAAAAGTCTGATAAGGCCAGAAGCAGTCTGGACTGCCTGGCCGCTTCAGCTGTGTTCAACACAATGTGATAAATAAAAGACATGTTTACCAGTGTACAGTAAAGTGTGTTATATATACTGTACTGTATTATACCATTTGATTATTGTTGTGAATGTATAATACAGTACAGTACTGAAATGGTAGTGAGAACAATTTAAAAACCATAGGTGCGATCCAGACTAATGTCTGATATATCGGAAAAAGTCTGGGATTGCAAGAGGAAGCCCACGTCGCTTTTATCGGATTTTGTTTTTTCGGAATGATTTGGGCCCCAATTAGTTGTTATAGTGAGGTTTTACTGTACTTTAGTCTTGCTACCTTCCAACAATCATAGATATGTAACTATAATGGGAGATCTTCAAGCTGGTTGGGTCAGATGCAGTTTCAGTTAACTCATTCAGTACAAGAGCTCTTTCCTTAGCTATATAAAATAGACAGGAGGTAGCTAGAATGAACTAATAAAGTATTTCATCAGAGTGAATTGGTTAAGTGGCAATGAGGCAGGGGGGACTGCTTCCTTCCTTACATCACGCAGGTATTTGTATTTTTGTTTCTTTTTAAAGTGAAAACATAGTTATGCAATGTAAAGCTCTAAGATTTAAATCTTACCAAATAATATCTTCACCCAATTATTCTATTTTTGTTTTGTTTTGACATTCTATGACTAGATTACCAATGAAAGTCTTAACCTATGCTTAATCAGATTTACCAATGAATCAAACGAACCAACCAGACCTAGTGGTAATAATATAAATGAAATTCTCACAGGGGTTTTTACTTGCATATATACTATAGCTAAAAATGTTACTAATTCCCTGTACTGTACGGCAGGACTCTCGATGCTACAGACTTCAGATATACAGGGTGGTCCATATACAGCTTTCCTCTTCCACTCTGCTAGGCAATTTCTTGTGTTGTGGGGTCAGGTCAGTCAGCATTATCAATGTCTATCCTGCACCATTTATTTATTTCCTGTTCCCACTGCCACACCCTTGGCCAAATCAGCAAATTAAGCCATCTTCATTACATGTAAGATATCTCCAGGTGAGTTTCTTGGGGTGCGCCATTCACGGACCATCCCGTACTTGTGGCAGATAATGTGATGGAATGAGTCACTGACCAACCCTAAACTGGTAATATAGCGTCTAGCTTCACAAATAAAAGTGACCATTGTAATGTGCACAGAAAAAAAGTACTGTATAATGATCCATGCAAAAGATTAGTAAAGCAGAGAACCAGTAAATGAAGGACTTTAACATTAAAGGAACATACCATAATGTATGGCATTGCTGACTTGGACTCTGAACCACAGGAAAAGGTTCTGATATTATATTTTTCATACCTTACACATTAACCAAGCTACATCTAAAATTACCAACTTGCTTCATTCAAGATTTATGATATGGTTTGAGGAATGATATTTGTTACTGGTATGTTAAGTACAAACAATATTACAGCAGTCTCAGTAGGAATGAACTGTTACTTGTACTGTCCATCACTCATCTCCAATCATATTATTATTGCATCTGAGCCTGTCTAAAAGCAAACTGCTTGTACTGTACTATACAAACACAATAATACTGTACATGGAAATTTGTGTGCAGTATAATCAGACCTACAAATATGCCTTATACACTTGATACTTTTCTAAATAGTACAGAAAATGCACGTTCAAACTGAAAGTGTTCTCTGCAAGAAGCAGAACCAACAGACATGTAGGGCAGGCAAACAGTCTGCAGCAGCCAAATGTTGCAGCCGTCAAGCCTACCAAGGGACAACTTACACTTAATCAAGACTGTGGTGTTATATTATGCTTCTGATATAAATATTATGAGATTATAAAAATATGCATCTTTAAGAAATGACAGTGTACAGTGGACAGTAAAGGTAGTCCTTGTTATAAGTAAGGAATGTGTTCTAGAATATTACTTTTTTTTTTTTCTTTTTTTTTAAATACAATTGGTAAACTGCTGAACTGGCAAATCAGCTTCATGGGTACCAGTGAACGTCACTTCAGTAAGACAATGTATTTTTTTGCTTTATTCTTGCTACCACCAGACAATTTTTAAAGTCTGGGAGAGACTTCTGGAAATCGATGGGTTAGAGATAGCAATCATTACCCTTTTTAACGACACAGGTCTTTCTTACATTGCATCAAATTATCTGTTTGGCAGCAAGAACCTAAAAATATACATCAATCAACTGCACAAGTGAAACGAACTGTACTTCACATTACTGATGTCTCAGCAGCAAAAGAGAACGTCAACTGGGTGCCTCATAACAAGGACTTACTGTGTAATGTGCAGGGAGGGAACTATGGTATTCATGGCACAAAACTCTAGAGGCCAGAGCTGGACACTATCTTAGGGATCACTCTGGCTGGACGTTACAACCACTCTAGTGTCGTGTAAGAGAGCTACACTGTGGAATGAAGTCTTTGCTCTTGAGTAGAACAAAAAAAATAAAAACTGGATAGGTTCCACAAGTAGGAGAAAATATAGTATCAATAAAAGGTTGACCAGTTTAGCACTACACATAAACCATGA
The DNA here is from genome assembly GCF_032717465.1 of Coenobita brevimanus. NCBI lineage: Eukaryota > Metazoa > Arthropoda > Malacostraca > Decapoda > Coenobitidae > Coenobita > Coenobita brevimanus. The sequence goes on along the minus strand of NC_137022.1, from coordinate 26,261,305 downwards.
TTTCATATTTGACAATCAACTAAGTACTAAAATTCTCTGTACAAAACTATTATCATATGTATTCACAGAAGAATCATGATTTTAGATCAGAAATATGTACATAAATGCATTCTAGACTAATCCCTCAGGATGGTGACACATCCATTACAAGTAATTACAAATGCTACAGTAAAAACTTTTGATATGTTCTCCTGCAGAGTCCAGACTCACTCGGGCCACACTCAGACTCACTCCTGCCTCCCCTAGCCACAACCACATAGCACTTTCAACACACCAGCTTTCACTAACTTCACATTAAGGAATTATTACACCAGTTGGGTATTCAGTATTCTATAATACATATTAGTAATTTTAACTATGGAATGCTTATCTTACCAGCAGAAAGAAAGAAAGAAATACTTGCAAGTTACAAAGTACCTGTATAATGAATTTTTGAGCATATATACGAGCCATTACTACATGATATACATACACGGTGATATGATGATATATCTTACTCTTGGCTGCAACCTCTGCTTCCAAAGGTATCTGGCTGCCTGCTCTTCTTCATGCAAGTCACACAACCGGAGATGAATAGCCTTACTTAATATTTGGAATCAAGTTCTATTAAAAATTCACTTTATATATGATAGATTAAGTAGAATGACCTTCACATATTCTAATTATCAAGTCTTTCAGCATCTTGAACATTAAACTGGGTAAAAATATTGATTAAAATTTTCATGAAAAAAACAGGAAAAGACCTGTTCTTCATGGTATCTTGGCACACTGACCTGTAGTATCTGTTGCTGTACAAAACACGGAACTCCTCACATACATAACTCACACATCCAAAACCACGTATGGCCTAACTTAATCTTTGACTAAGCACCATTAACAAGTCTGGCTTGAGATGCATACAGCATTCAACTCTCAGGCAAATACATGATTGTCTGTCTAAACTCTCAGACATATTGTATAATACTGACGTAATAGATCATCCTCATCAAAAAATATTATCAGCATGTACTGGATACCAAACTAGTGCTTTCTGTTATTCACCCACATACACTCAAGGCAAACACTGAAGTATAAAAAGTTAACATCCTCACTGACAGGCAATGGTTACAATCACATACTGGCAGCCAACATTCTAAATTAGGCATGGGTTACAAAATATTATAAATTTTTCCATATGATGGGAAACATAAATTAGAAGAAACTGGCATATTAGCTTTACAGGCAGCAATGGAACTATAATAGTAAGTCCTCTATACTGTACAGTACTGTGGAATTAACAGCAACAAAGAACATAAAAAAATCTGACTCACAAGGACTTACTGCAGATTTAAAACTATCCATCCACGTAATCATTTCCATAATATTTCAGATGGTGTTGGAGGAACCCAAACTACAGCACTACATCTTTACCTCACACACATGAGGGGTCACATGTTTGACAGTCAAGAAGGCTTCCTAGCACCTCTTCATGATTTACTCTAAATATTACGTGTCATAATTAGCTTTCATGCTCTTTCCATCCTTTAATTCAGACAGAGACTGCATAAATAACATACTACAGAATATTAATGTCTCATAGGCAAAAACAAGCTGGATGTTAACTTACTTACAAAAATAAATGGGTAATGAATAAATGCTAAAAAGCCTCCTAAAATAACAAAAATATGAGCAAAGTGGTCATGTTCTTGTCTGGTAAGAAGGCCGCTAAGCACTTTCTCCTTACCAGCTTATTTCTGCATATGGTACATTCATATTTTCTTGTACTGATTTATGGAAACTAGCTCAGTATTTACAGAGATATTAGTTTATGATTGAATATAAAGGTGTAATATGGAAAATAAATAACTGTGGAGAAGTCTTAGATAGCTTCCTTATCTATGAAAATACAGGCAGGGCAACCACTGCATTCTCCAACAACTGAGGAATGACATGTGGGTCAGATCATATTTTACGTGGTTTTAGAGACTGTATTTTAACCCCTACTTTGACAATTTATTTTGCATATGACATATTAACACTCCTTTGTACGCTGTTTATATTGTGTTAATATCAACATATTTTACCCAAGGATATGAAAACGGATGAGGTGAAATGTACAGAGGAAAATGCTAGAGAGGAGGAAAGACTTTGCAATAACTCTTCCCAGTGATTTATTTTGTATATTAGACCTTAACTTTCCCTTGTATGCTCCTTATATCATCTTAATCAACAGAGTTGGCAATAATATCATACATTAAGATGCTGAATTTAAATATGCAGTGTAAATTGGCATGGAAGAGGTGCTACAATATATACAAAGCCACATACAATATGGTCCACTGCCCACCAGCAAAAGTTTCTTTCTTCGTTGTGATAAAAAAACAAAATCTTTATACATTTTGAAAACCTTGTACCAGTACTAGGAAGACTTTAAACAATTATTCTTTGACTCCATCTAACCAGAGTGAAATGGAAGATGAAACTTATTGCCTCAACACAAGAAAATTTAACTCCTTACAATCCAATGATGTATTTCCATTATATTTTTGCTAATTCCAGGCATTTTATTTAACTCTGAAGAGATTTTTCAAAATGGAAAGGCTGAACATACCCTTCATTTACCCTTTCACAACAAGAGTTCTGCTTGATGTGGTGATGACCATTATGTACTCACTTGATGTAATGCGCTTACTTCTTCCTCACCTTTATCATTCTATCTCTTTGTCTGCCCTCCTCTCCTCCTGCTTCTCCCTTTTATTCCTGTCTCTTTTTATTACTTTTCTTCCCACTTCAGGTGACCCTACACTGAGTGACATACATAATGGTTCCTTGTTACCCATGAAACCATTTACAATGCTGCATGGTAACCATATAACCAGATTATGGGGTGATGTGGAGTCTTATGATGCCCCTGCTAACTGAGTGGAGAGATGCAAATGTGATGTCCATCCAGGAACCAAAACTACACACTTTTCTCCATGCCTTGCTGTCGCAATTTGCCATCAAGCACAAGGGAACATCGGTTTACTGCAAAGGACAGCCATGCAGGGGCAACTGCTTGCCTGCGGTTGATGAGTCTTCCCAACCAGGTAGATCAGAGCTGGTCAACAACAACAACAATCCAGAGCTCAATAAAACTGTCTGGGGGTAGCAAGGAAAAAATATAAAACATAAACACATCACCAGACATAAGGAGTTAAGAGCCTTAAAAAAAAAAAAAAAAAAAAAAAAAAAAAAAAGGTCTCCAACTTCCCTATATGACTCCCTGTAGTTGAATTACTGTATTAAAATTAACCATTTTCCTTTTAAAAAGATGTTAACCACTCCATTCCAATGATGCAGTTTGTAATTCATTCTTGCAAAACAAGATTTTATTTGGCTCAGGAAAGACTGCAAGCTGGAGAGGTTTGATACAGTCATTCTTGATCCTTTCAGTAGCTACAGAAAGTCTCTCATAAGCTCAATAAAATCCTCCTAGGGTTGCAAGAATTAGATTTAAAATAATGTCCTTTGGCTAAAGGGATCAAACTGAACAATGCACTATACATGATTTTAATACATGTAAAGAATTCTATATCAAAATCATGGGTGGTCAGACTTGAGCATAGGCATCGACCAGCTTCCTGAGCCTCTCTATCTCGACTGCCATGCAGGCCCGGTGCTTTCGCTCCTCATCCAAATCATCCATCAGCATCTGTATCCGTCGACCCTGTTCTCGCCTCTGCTCCTCCAGACGTTCTTCCAGCTGTCTTATCTGCGATTAAATATCAATGTTAGGGTTGCCGTTGACAAATCATTCTCTCTCTCTCTCTCTCTCTCTCTCAATACAGTACTGTATCTGCATTAAAAAAAAAAATGAAAAATACAATCTACTTTAAACACATCCAGTATGGGCAACCAAGTGTATCCAACATCTTTTAAAATTCCCATATAAGAATCAATGCAATTTACAAGGACAAAAGATCCTGTTTTTAGTAATACAACATAACTAGTTCCCTAATAACACTTAGCAGCTTTACAGTGTACCAAGTTTAGCTACCATTTGTGGCTGTTTACAGTCTCAGGGTTTGAAGGATAGATAATTTTTAAGACACCTTGAGGTTTTGCCTGCCACACCCTACATACTCTTCATATCCTCTTGCACCCCCTCCATCTTCTTTATATGGTTCTCCCCATTATCCCAGGATAATCTGTTTGTATGTTGCACTGACAGGCATAAATGGCAGACTTCAAGCATAAGAAAACACCAGTGAGAAAAACAGTTCATAAGTAAAATAATATATGAAAACCCTGAGATGGCAAAAAGGCCATGAGAACTTGGCAGGTGCCATCACATCACACCTCTTGGCCCACTTGTTGCCTTGACCAGCCAGTTCCAGGGCATCACTACAGTGCTCCAGGGCCCACTATTTATGTCCATGCTCCTCATGCCTGTGTTCAGCCTTCTGGCAGTTAATATTCAGCTGCGGACATATTACTGATGCAGTGCAATTCAATTTTTTTTTTTTTTTTTAACCTAACAGGAAGGAAAAACATGAATAAAAAAAAAATAATCCATACACCTGATACAGGTGTCCTCCATTCATAAAAAATCTGTAACAGCTGGACCCGAACAGCCGTAGGTTGAAGTTTGGGGGGAAACCATTCTGGGGAGGCGAGTTCCAAAGAGATGCAGTTTGGGGAATAAAAGAATTCTGATATGCAGTTCTGCAATATGGCAGTGTGACAGTCCAGTCATGACCGCTATCTGATGCCCGAGTAGCGTGTGGGAAGGTGTGGAGAGCTGGCACAATGGATGCAAGTTCGTCTGAGCATTTGCCGTAAAAGTATCAGTAAAATGATGCAAGGGAGGCAACAGTCTTTCTTACCTGTAAGGGAGGTAGTTATTTTGTAATATTAAGGTTATTAATAATTCTAGTACAGTAGGTCCTCATAGTACGCAAGTACATGGGCGGCAGAGGAGGTCGCATACTAGGAAATCGCGTACAGTACTCTGAATACATAAACTTATGGGAAAAATTACTTATGGGCAGCACCCCCCTTCATGGGCAACCCTTGAGACTCCTTTCAGACCTAAGTATTGTACGGTACAGGGAAACTATCTAAGACATACTACCTATGATACAGTAAACCAACATGGTTATGGCTTTACTAAATCAACAAGGATATGGCTTAACTAAACCAACAAGAATATGGATGCTCACCTTAACCCAAGAGGACAACAGGCTTAATGGAGGTAAGAAGGGGATCCAAGGCAGGGTGAGGCACCTAGCGTGGGTTTTGTGAAAATTCACCGTCAAGTCAATTCACCACCAGAGCAATAACAAGACAATTCGCCATCATTAATGAAGACGGCTATGGGTGACGCTTGACTATGTATTCAAAGGCGACTACAGCGAGGAAGAAACAAGTTAATTATTGTCTGACGGCAAATTGACGATGGCGAATTTTCTCGGAACCCTAGCGTGCCCCTCATGCACCACCCGCCACACCACTCTCGTCACCAGCACTTTCAACATTTTCACTAGCTAATGCACTCATTTCATTCATAAACCCTTCAAAGTGAAGTCATCACTTCCTCCACTCGCAACTGACAGTGTTCGATGTTCTTGAATTCTATCTATCTATCTACTGCCAGATGCCATAATCCTGTAAGAGGTGGCCATTTGACTCTGAGTTAGTTGTTTTACGGGGAGGGGCACTAACCCTCCACCAACCCACCTGTTGACACGTAGGGAGCACATATGGTTTGGTTATATGGTTACCACCCAGCGTTGTAAATGGTTTCCTGGCTTACAGGAAACCATTTAGCTTGTCATTCAATGTAAAGCCACCTGTAATGGAAAGAAATGCAATAAGAAGTGACAGGAAAGATGGGAGAAATAGGAAGAGAGGAGGGCAGGCAAAGAAAAAGAATGATAAAGGCTAAGGAAGAAGTAGGCAGCACTACATCAAATTCTTCCTTGAATTTATCTAGGGCACACAGTACCCGGCTGAGTTCCATCATCGACAAGTCTCCACTTTCCATCACTGGTGGTTGGCGCTTCTTGGGGTGGCAGTGTCGTGTGCTCGGGGTAAACCCTGAATTTGGGCCACTCTTTGCTGCCTTCTCGCCTACAATGAGTTCAATTCACGTACTATTAAAAAGTACACTAAAATTAAGAAAAAAATAGGTCCTCATGTACAATGTGGATCACGTACTCTGAGCTCGCGTACAGTCGGTACCTACTGTAGCTTTGTTCTGAATTTTGTCCAGTTGCTTTAGTGCAACCTCTCCACATCCATTCCACCAGGGTAAGCAATATTCAAGCTGAGAGCACACATGACTCTTGTAAATTATAACTGCTCGCCAGTGAAGAAGTTACAGGCTCTGTACAATAATCCAAGTTTCTCTGAAGCAGTTTTAGCTAGTGATCTAACATGAAAGGTCCAGCTGAGAGCACTGTTAAGTGAAACACTGAGAATTTCAATACCTTTAGAGATAGGAATATTAGCAGCATTGTACACCAGGAAACCATTTACCATATTATGACACCTGATGGTTTCGTGGGCAATTAATGTGCTCCAATCGGATTGAGCCTGTGCAGGTTTCTATCCAAGAGGTGGTTGGGGTTTATTGTTCACGTAATGCCACTCAGGGATGAGTGAGGCCAGTCACTCTCATCTTAAGAGTCAGGATCAACTTGCCTAGCCTCGGGCTCCTACGCTCCTCATGGGGCAACACAGGATTAGATGATGAGATGATGACTGAAGGTAATATAGGAATCAGGCAATATCTGACTATTAATAAACTGCATATATTTGGTTTTCCTAGCATTAAATGATACAATGTTATTTTGTCCCCATTCCGTGATCTTGGATAAGTCTTGATTTATGGAGACTGCTGTACTGAGTTGTGAGTTAGAGATATTAAACGTTGTGAATGGGTGTTTAAGTGTGAATGAACTATGAAGTGCTGAGTCATCTGCATATGAGTGAATGGGATTATGGGTAACAGATAAGAGACCATTAATATGAATTAGGAATAGGGTTGGGGCTAGAACTGATCCCTGTGGCATACTGGCATTAATCAAGTGGAAATTGGAACATGTGACAATCATGATTTCATCTACTATTACTCTTATCTTTCCGTAGCTGAGATATGAGGAAATCAGAGGAACAAAAGATGACAGGCCATGGCAAGGAAGTTTGGATAGCAGGGAACAGTGCCACACTCTGTCAAAACTTTAAGAAATATCAAGAGCTACTGCATGAGTTTCTCCATGTTGGTCAACTGACTAATGGATGGTGTGAGTCAGGAGACTGAGTATATCAACAGTCGATCTTTCGTGGCGAAAACCATACTGTCTATCAATAATTAAGTTGTTGGCTTCAAGATGTTTAACAATGTGTTTATTACTTACAATTTCAAATACTTTATCAAGAGAAGATGTGATAGCTATTGGTCTGTAATCAGAGTGGTCAGAGGAACTTCCTTTCTTTGGAAATGGGTGGATATAATAGAGGAATTCCATCTGGACCTGGAGTTTTTTGGTTGGTAAATCATCTAGGATGGATTTTACATATCTAGTCTGTATTTTAGTGGAGCTATTTCTGGGGAGTCAAGTTCTAGTACAGGGACGTTCTAGCTGACTTCTTCTACGGTAGAATTTCTGGCAAATGTACTGGCAAGGACATTCGCATAACCATGCCAATCATTTATAGTGTTACCATCAGAAAATTTTTGTGGGGGAATGGGTGATGATTTATTACTGAAAAAATTAAGAGTTGACCAGAATATCCTATTGTCATTAGGATTATTTAATAGTTTGGATGCTTGGTAGTGAAGAAAGCTTGATTTAGTAAGATTTATAACTGCTTTTGCTTGGTTTCTAGCAATTTTAAACTGACTTGAGTGATTTAGATTACTAATATTTTAAGTAAAAGTATATGATAAGGACTTTTGAGTCACTGCTCTAGCACAATTGCTGTGAAACCACTCTGGGGGGTCCATTCTTTTAGTGAACTGCTGACTGGGTATGAACAATTCCATACTAGCTTGTATTAAACCATTAATGTGGGACTCGGTAAAACTTATGTCACTGGAAAAGAAAGACTGTCATGGAATATCAGCAAGATAATTTCTAAATCCATCCCAGTCTGCCCTATCAGTGCCATCTGGTCACCATGACTGGTTCAGAACAGAAAGGTTTGGGGCAACTGACTAATGAGCTTTGATGAGATCCAAGTGGTGAAAGTACTTCTATCTTGTACTAATCTGGATTATCTGTCAGGAATAGGTCCAAGAGATAGGCATCATGGTCAGGATTATCTGGTATTATAGATGGTTGTTTTACCAACTGCGTAAGTTTATACGATTCTGCAAACAGCTCATATTCTAGGACAGTATCGTCATTCCTGGCAGAACGTGATAACCATACAACATTATGGACGTTAAAATCACCCAAAAGAGTAATTTCGGTGGTAAGGGTGAGGTTAAGGTTAGTCCACAGTGAGGATATGGAGTCAAATACGCTGGGTTCTGGAGCAGCATTAGAAGAGCGATGAACTTCACAGACATACCTGTATTTGGTAAAAAGTATTTAGATAATTTAGTTCCATCCATCCATCCATCATCCAATCCTACATTGTCCCATGAGAAGCGTAGGAGCCTGGGGCTAGGCAGTTGGTCCCGACATTTAAGCTGAGAGATAATTTAGTTTATATACTGAAGAATCAAAATTAGCTGATGTGAAGTTCAAAACAATGTCAATTGCAAATTCAGATTTGATATCACAACAGGTGCCACCTTTGTTATGAAAATTTGTGAGGAGATGGTAACCAGGAAAACAAAATGGGGATATGTCAGTAGAGGGAGTGATTTGGGTGTCTGTAAGGAACAGGGCTAGAGGGGATATGGATTGGAGGAAAAAGTGAATGGAATTCAGATTGGTACTAAGGCCATGGATATTAGTGAAATATAAGGCTGAACCTGAGCTTCTCTGCTGACGAGTGTGAACAGTATTTGCAACAGCCGCTGTCAGCAGTCACTTGATCACGACCGGGAGGCCCCTGTGCCACCAACCCTACCCTGCTGGTGGTAGCACTCTGAGATATCACTGGATTTCCTGATGATAATGCTGCAGTCATTGCTAAGGGAGGATGGAAACAGATGGTGTGATATCTAATGTGCATGTAGTGTGGTGTAGACAACTGAAGGTAGAAGAATTATGAGAGTATGCTGGCCTACTCTGTGTTAATGAAGACACTAAAAATGTTCAGCAAAGGGAGATGGTCAGGATCAGGTCCTGAGGACTGGTGAAACGTGAGCTCCAGCTCTCCCTGTCACCAGCTTGCCATCCATGGGACAGGCTCAAAAGTACAGAAATGACAATGACTGGGTGGATGTGCACTGCATCCCTGAGTGCAACGCCTGGAGGGGCTAGGTTAAAGGTGGAAGAGCTAAGAGATAGGATGGGACTGGAGTGTATTGGCGTTGTGATGAGGAGAGGTGATTGAGATGGCTTGGACATGTAGAGAGGATGGGGGATGATAATTGGGTACAGAAAATGAGAAGTGTTAATGTTAGGGGTAGGGTTGCACAAGGCAGACCAAAAATGACCTGGGATGAAGTCACTGAGCATGATCTCAGGGATAACAGACTGAATAGGGAAGCTGCCAGAGATCGAGCAGCATGGAGAGCCGCCATTACGTGACCAGGGCCGACGAGTGCAAGCATGTTGAAGCCTTTAAAAACAAAATGAAACGAAATGAGTGAACTATGACTTTTGAAACCCAGTGATATTATCTTCACAGCAAAAAAAGTTCTCAGAATACCATGTATAAGTTTCGTAACTGTCTAACTAAAAAGTGGAGCAATATTCTTGTCTGCAACTGTACACTCCTTATTTTCCATCTAACATAAGCAACATGGATGCCAAAAGGTCATCAATTCAACAACTACGATCAGGTTACTACCACCTACTAACAGGCATTAATTATACAGACAGTCCTCAGTTAGAGTGCAATTAAATGCTATTTTAAGTGAAGTGCAATTAAATGCTATTTTAAGTGAAGTGCAATTAAATCCTATTTTAAGTGAAGCCACCATAAATATGTTTATGGCTCATAAATTAGAAGTTAAAAGTAAAATACTCTAATTTCTGCCTTTAAAGCAATTTTATACTGAATCAAAAGCAACTTAAAGTGGAAAACTGGTTTTACTTTATTATCAACTTACTAGTGAAACAACTTGAAGTGAAATAACTTTAAACAAGGACTAACTGTAAAAAAATTCCAAGAATTAGTACAAACAGTATTCAAAATAATCACAGTGCTGTAATGGCAGTTACCTTGGGGAGGAATTCCTTGTAAAGAACATCAATTTTCTCCTCCAGGGGTGAGACAGCATTGGAAACTGGGGATGTTTTACTGCTATCCTTGGTATCTGACACAGGTGGTGGTGGCTTCTTGCTGGAGCTGGGGCTGGGGGTGGACTGCAGGCTTGGAGTAGGTTGCCGCAGGGTCACTTGTGGCAGGAACCTCTTGCCTTCGGTGGGGGTCTGAGCCTGAGGTGCAGCTGGTGGAGGTTTGGTCTTGGGAGGCTGAGGGGCATATGGCTTGTGCTCATAATCTGGTAATGGAATGGCAGGATGTGTGGGTTTGGTCGATGGCATGTTGTCAATGGGCCGTGCTGGCTCGGAGGGACGGGTCTTGGTCGAGGTAGTCTCAGGGACGGGGACGGCATCAGACATTGACCTGTGTGGCTTAGGGGTGGGTTTGTCTTCTGACCTCAAGTGTGAGTTGAGGGTGGGTTTTGGTGAGACAGGTGGTGCTGGGGCTCCCGTTCCTTCACCATCTGTTTGGCCAAAACAATTTTACTGTATTGCAGTAAAGGAAAGTATTAACACCTCAAATCATATGATGTGCTTCATCAGCAGAATCTTCCAACTGGCAAATGTTGTTCAAATTCAAAAAGACCTTTCATGGAAGGAGTTAATAAAGGCCCTGTCTCAATCCTCTAATTTGATGTCTCTCCTAAGCCAAATAAAATAATCTAGAGGCACAGTAGCAAGTCTCTCCTAAGCCAAATAAAATAATCTAGAGGCACAGAAGCAAGTCTCTCCTAAGCCAAATAAAATAATCTAGAGGCACAGTAGCAAGTCTCTCCTAAGCCAAATAAAATAATCTAGAGGCACAGTAGCAAGTCTCTCCTAAGCCAAATAAAATAATCTAGAGGTACAGTAGCACGGGGAATAATATAATTAACCTAAAATCTAAAGTATCACTCTAAGCTAGGAGACTAAATAATACTACAGTACTGTACTTGGAAACTTTCCCACTAATAGGCCGATACTCTGATACATGCACAGAGATCAAGCCTTGCTCTAATGCTGTGTACTGATGCAGAGCAATGACCCTGTTGCCCTCATACAACTTTTAGATGCTAGGAGCCTTGTGAGTTAAGGCACTCCAGTTAATTATGGCCCATAAGGGTCTACTTCCACAGGGTACTTGGGGTCTACTGCTCACATAATGTCACTCAGGGAAGAGAAATTGGTCATTCCTGCCATTAGTGTCTGGACTACCCTAGTCCAGGAACCCTGCACTGCAGATGGGGCAATACATTCTTGGCAGCAAGTAATCCAGCTCTCTAAAACCAGCTGTCATGACAAGGCTCCCAGGGGATGCAAATATCAAAATGAAAGTAAATCTGTACAGGGCAATACATCACCTTGACTGTGGATGCCAGAAAGCCGCTTCTGTTTCTGCTTGAGGCCTAACTCCTGCAGCCAGGGTACAGTGTTATTGGCCGTGACAGAGGTAGGGGAGATGTCTGGGCGGGGGTGTGGTTCGGGACGGCTGCGTGTGTCTGGGTGGCTGGTGACGGAGGAGGGGTCCAGGATCAGGGATGGCACGCTGGAGCTCTGTTGAGTCTCCAGTCCTCCACCACCATCCTGACACAAAATCATAATCATCATCTTTATCATCACCATCATTATCATCATCATCACCAACATCAACATCATCATTATCATCATCACCATTCATCATTTTAGGCTTTCATTACACATTACAATGACACGTATTATCCACTCCCTCCCACTGCATTATCATTATCAACATCATCATCATAATCATCATCACCACTATCTTAGGTCTGCACCACCTTGATACTTGGACACAAATTATCCACTCATTCTTATTCTGTCATCATCATCATAATGAAAATTCTTGTTTCCAGCAAAAAAAAAAATGAAATGGACAGGTCACACCAACAGGTAAGTGAAGCACAAGAGTTAAACTATTCACTCTTTAGCTGCAACCCATCTACCATGCATTTTATTTCAGCCAATGAATGAATATTATACTATGAATGAGAGAAGCACTAGACACCAAAATGTTTTTATGAATCCCAAGTAATGTTCTGCCAGGAAAAAAAAAAAAAAAAAAAATCATTCTAATTGATGGCAAATTATCTTATTCAGCTCCAAAAAAAGGAATGCAGTCAAATGATTAACCCGTGGCATGTGTCTTACCCCACTCGAGTTAACTCTAGAGGCATGTGACCTGCCTCATATGAGTGGAATCTTTAAAAATGCACCATGAAGTTTCTTGCAGAAGCACCATCACATAGTTTTTATGGGATACTAAGCATTCTATCATCTCCCATCCCTACCCTCTTGGTTGAGCCCAGATGCAAAGTGACAATTGCTACTATGAATGAAATTCATGCATCTTCTGAACCATTTACCATGTCATTAGCACTTTAGGAAGGCCCAAACCTGTTTTTAAAAAATGAGATTTTGGTGATAAAACTGAATACAAGGCCAACAGTGACTAAGAGAGCAAAGGGAAGGATGAAATAATTTATCAAAAGTAGCACATTACACTCAGGTTATGGATTATTGGACTAACTGGCAATTCACCGAGACTGACTGCAGTGAATCCTGTTCATTTAGTTGCTGGATTCCTGCCAACTGGGAAACTCTGGACCACAATAACTTCACAACCATGGTAAGCTGAGCAAAAATATTTCATGGGCAGATGTGTAATATCATATCCAAAATGAAGATGTACAGTTTGCACTCCTTTGCAATGGTTGCCAATCTGGGCACTGCTGCATCACTGAGCCTGTTTTGCGACTGCCTTGCTGCAGTCCATGGGTTAACAGTGCCCAGCAAAATGAACAACACATATACTCACTCATCATTCAAGCTTTCATAATTTCAGCTTCACATCTAATTCTATGCTATTACTAATACATCAAATACTGAATTCACATTCTTACACAATTCTCAGCTTCACATCTAATTCTGTACTACTACTACTAATGGATCATATGTTGGATTAATGTTCTTATAACACAATGACACACATGTCTTCACTCACTCTCATTTTAAACCATTGTCAATTAGATGAAAGCAGAGAATTATATCACCTGCTCCTAATCATATTTAGTAAAGTAACTACAGTAGAGATTATTCAGAAGAAACAATGTTAAGCACTACCTTTACCCCAATAAAATGGCAGAAAAATTGAAGAATCAAAATTACTTTGGCAACCTACATTTCTACAACATAATCTTATCAATCTATCTATAGCCAGATGCCATAATCTTGTAAGGGGTGGCCGTTTGTCTTTGAGTTAGTTGTTTTATGGGGAAGGGCAACTTCCGCCAACCCACTTGCTGACACACAGGGAACACGTATGGACTGGTTATATGGTTACCACCCAATGCAGTAAATGGTTTCCTGGCATACAGGAAACCATTAGTCTTGTTATTCAATGTTCAGCCACACAAAAGGGAAAAAAGAGCAATAAAGTGTCAAAAAGGTGGGAGAAATAGGAGGAGAGGAGTGCACACACACACACACACACACACACACACACACACACACACACACACACAAAAGATAAAGGAAAAGGAAAAAGTAGGCAGCACTACATTAAGGGAGTGGATGATGATTGTCACCATCCACATCATCCAGAGTGCATTATTTACAATGTGGGTGTAACCTGTACAAAATACAGGCACTGTGCAAAGATGCAGCAACTAAAGTACCTGTACTGCCAAATATTCAAGATCCCACCACACACCACCAAAATGTTAAAACCACTCACCAATGCTGTTAGAACTAAAAATTGAAATAACCAAATGTCGGGAATGTTTTTATATCAATGAATTATGCCCATATAATATGTTCAAATTCATTCACTTAACCCCTTAACCGCGGGGCATCACTTTCGTGATGCTTGGGAGCAAGGGATCATACCGCGGGGCGTCGCTTTGTGATTCTGTGTTATTTTGAATTCACCCGGGCTTCCAAGTGGGGGCTTGTATCATCTATCAGTACTGCCAATGTCCAACACTAGTCAGCACTCCTAATCTCATCTGTACTCCCATCCATTGTTGACAATTTAGCCATTTCTCCCCGTTCTTGACTCCCCTCCCTACCCCCCCTCCATTACCCTATCCTCTCGCCTGCCCGGCCGTGCTACGCTAAGTAAATCTTCCCTGGAATTTTTCACTGATTTCATCCATTGAAATAAGCCCTATGTCCTATTCTTATACCAAATAATATATACAAGAAAGAAATAAGGTAAGTGAGAGTGCCATACACCTGGATTTGGCTAATTATCACCTGACAACACCTCACGTGCACTCATTCGCTAATTTTCGCTGTTTTTTCCCCCTTGAAATATGCCGTATAATCTATTTTCGTAATAAATATACATGTAAGGAGGGAAGCGAGAAGCCTAAGTGATATTTACATTCACCTGGAACTACCTAATTTATAATGTATTGTCTAGATTTCCTGCCAATCATATCAGTGCTAGACAAAGCTGTTCTAACATTGGTAGCTCTGAATATATATCTCCTAAGTAGGCCTCTAATCTATTTTCGTAATAAATATACATGTAAGGAGGGAAGGGAGAAGCCTAAGTGATATTTACATTCACCTGGAACTACCAAATTTATAATGTATTGTCTAGATTTCCTGCCAATCATATCAGTGCTAGACTTAGGTGTTTCAAGAAGTAATATTGGTAACTCTGAATAACCCCTAAAGCAGGCCTCCACGCTGGCCCTCCGTTATCATTTCACTCTCATCTTCCGAAGCGAGGGCACGTATGTTTCTTCTTGCTGACTTCAAGGCCTTTTTTCACCCCCATGCAAATGGCCCTGTGACCTTTACCCCCTACTAAACCTCGTGTGGAAAGAGGTAAAGGGCTGACAATTGATAAAAGAGTGACTACGATCTTTCTATTGAGTAAAACAGTGCAAGTGGAATTGTAAATAATGTGTAAATAATGTGTAAACAGCAAGTGAAAGTAATGAATGTAAATATACGTGAACAATGGAAAATAGTTTTATAAGTTATTTCAAGTGACAGTGCACAACACAGTGTAAATAAAATAGAAATGTAAATAACGTGAATAAAATAGAGAACGTAAAGAGAAATGTAAATGAGTAGTATTATAAGAATACGAGTATATACCCTAGGAGTAATGAAAGTGAAAGTTTCACTCTTAGCATGTCTGAATGCTATGAGTTATGAGAGTGAAGATGAAAGTGACATTCACTCTCAATGCCAGTATACAGGACGAGAAAGTGAATGCTACGTATTTTACTGAAAGAAATTGAATCCCTACAGTGACAATAAACTAATACTACTGAAGGAAACTTATGGATAAAGACTGTAGATATATATAAGTGTTATATAGTAATAGAAATATAAAGTGTGAGGGGTTTTATGAATAATAAATGACAGAGTACCAAGAGCGAACTAGTGACAGTGCGACGATCAGACGTGCTCGTAATTTCCATTGCTTTCACAGTGTTTTTTTTTTTTTTTTGAGTATGGATCCCAAACTACTTGAAAATTGTAGAATAGTGTTTATAGTGTTTGTATCTGGCTGTGGTAATCATATTACGGGTTGTCAGGAAGTGTAAAGTGGAGACTTCGTTACCCTACTTCAGAGGTCTCCACAAGTCCTAAGGTAACCGACGAAGGCTCAACAATCATTCCAGGAGAAAGCTGAAGGTATGTGCCATAAGCATATTTAATTTTATTATTCTAGGACTAATAACTGATTTTTGGCAAATATTTTTTGAGAGTCTGTCGGAGCCCAAATAACCCAGCGGCACACGCAAGTCATTGGTAAACAAGCCCGCGGTGTAGGGGTTAAACAAATCACAGCAATATGCAACAAAATATCCTATTTGCATGATCTAGACAGACATAGGTATGACACAAAATCACCCAAAAGCAATAGGGAACATGTGACATAATCACACAAAACTGAAATAAGTAACACTAGATCATTTCACCAAAAAATGAACAAACTGCTCTACTAGAAAGATCAGATTATTCAGTGTAGTTATACAGTCACAATTCACCTTAAGTGGTACCTATCATCTACACCGTATCACAATAAACACAATTACACCATCATGATAAAATACAATCACACCATCATCACTATAAATACAATTATACTATCATCACAGTAACTACAACTGCACCACCATCACAAAAAACACAGCTACACCACCATCATCACAATAAACACTGTTACACCATCATCACAATATACACAGTTATCCATCATAACAATAAATACAGACAAGCTAACTGATACACATAATTTAGCAATCCTGTTTCAACCGTCAACACACTCATCTCTCATGCTGAACTTTAGGCAAACTTTTCTTCCATACACAACCTGTGCTCAACGTATGATTATGAGATGCATAACAACAGCATTAATCTCCTGAGTATGACAGATCTTCCCTAAAATGGCACAGGCCAATTCATTATTACCCCTCAGGGAATTTCAAAGGACTCAGGGTGCATAAGGGCCCACAGATAAGCTATAACAGAAAAACCACCAGCCACCTCTTGGATTCAAACTGAGGTGGGTTAGCATACCTTCTCCTCTGACCCAAGATCTCTATCAATCATACCACCAAGGTGCCAAACTCAATTAACACCCTGAGGGACATATTTGCCAATTCTAAATTTTAAAAAAGTTGGTACAAAAACTTGGACTGAGGAACATAACACAAGTATATGTTCCTGCAACAGATCCACTATTGGTGGATCAAGCGGCCTGAAGTTCTTAGTGTGCACTTTAGCCTACCAACCACAATATGACCAACCCAGCTCAAAGCAGTGAATACCAAACAATTCTGACAAATGCAACTTCATAAATCAGGCATCCCTCAAGGTGTTAAAGTGGTGTGAAAGTGGGCTGTGAGATTCTGTGAGACACCATCACCGTAAAACAGTTGATGATCATATGGAGCCCCAACAGAAAGAAAAGTTTTCCTATGCTATGTATAATAAATGTGGAAAACGGAATTAAAACCACTGAGTTGCTATCATAGAAGACAAATTATGGTCAAGTCTACCTTTTCCACTTATATACAAAGATGCTTGATAACACTGTATATATATCCTGTGACTCTGTTATCAAGCCTGTCCATTCATTTAATGAATGTACTGCACTTCTTGGGGTATGCAGCCAAAGCATGTGTCTGGGTCAGGGAAGACTGATGCCTCTGCCCTGCATTGCCTTGGGTCATCCCTGGGCAAGGTTGTCACAGTCTGGGGCTATGCCCCCTCCATTTTGCCTTGCACCTTATCATGTGGAAGGACCCTGTTCTGACCCAAGCAAGGTGCTATTTGCCTAAGGCAGGCAGCTGCTTGCATACTAGGCCAAACAGGCCAAGGTAAAGCAACAACAACGACAACTGTTCTTTTCTCCTATCACTGATAAAATAATCTACAAAAATAATTCAAGGTCACTGTTATCCCCAAGGCTAAAACATTTAACCACTGAACTACAAATCCATTTTCTCCTTTTAGTTCTAGGTGGAAACATACTGGAGATAAGAAATCTTGCCTAAAGGTCTTATGATAAAACTATGAATAAAATCCAGGACTTCTCAGTTGCTGGTTGAGTGTGCTTTCAGTTACAAAACCATTTCAATGTGTCACCTTAGAAATTAGCACTAAAAACAAACATGTAATATAGAGGTGAAAACTAGCAAGGATGACTGCTGTATTATCTTCCCATCTGCTGCAGTGGGTTACTTCCTGAGATAAGATAAACAAGGATATCAACCTGACAAACAGTGATAACAACAACACCTATTCTCTCTCTTACCTAATACAACCTAAAGGATTCAGTTTTTGTTGCTTCACTAAAGCAAGTTTACTCTATCATGATAAAGATTCCTAACCCCTTTCAGCTTAGTTCATGTCCAGGTGTAGCCAGACTGGAGGGTAGATTTGACCAACAACTGAGAAAGGTTGCTCCTACCTCATAACTAAGGCTCATTAATTTTCATGCAACCATGATTTGACATTCATGTTTTGAAAGTGGTCCAGCAGTCAGGTGAAATTCAAACCAACTAGACAATACAGGAAATCCTAATCATATATCATACAGTAGATTTTTTTTTTCTCTCTTTTTTTTTTTAGTTTTATGCTGTGTCCCCTTTTCTGATAAGGGCTAAGGCATTGCCCTTGGGTAGAGGACTTTCTGGTTTTGGAGCATGTAGCGCTTTATGACCGAATGCCCTTCCTGGTGTCTGCCAATAACCCTTGGGTGGACTCGAACCTCCAACCTTTCGGTCACAGCGCTCTAACCCACTAAGCCATGGCTGCTACATAAATAAAAGAACTTTTTCCATACAACTGATACTGTAAATTGGAGAAACTGGAAAATCACATTTATCTGCAGCAATGGAATTTTGATGGGAAAATTTGGTGTAATCTACTGTTGACTTAATGGGGGGGGGGGAAAGCAACATAATACAGTAAACTCCCGATTATCCGGTGCTGCATTATCCAGCATGTGTCACTACCAGGAATAGCCAATGGCTGAGTTAAAATGGTATCCAGCAGTAAGCATAAAATCTTTGACATTATCCAGCAAGAAGGACCCTTTCTTCTGGCTAAAAGTACATTATTATCTGGCATAAGACAGTCGTTATCAAACATCCAGTCATAATCACAAAAAGAGAAAATAAAGATATACTAAAAAAGAATGGGGTTATGCTTAATGTAGTTAACAGTACTTTACAGTATTTTATCATTAAGAATGTCTATTAGCTGATTTATGATGTTTTAAACTGTTTTGTAGGAGTCAGACAGTGGATAAGTGTTACAGGGTTAGGGGTTTGAGGGCCCTCTAGGGGTGACTTTTGCATAATCCAGGATTTTGACAGTACCCTACCATTACAAATGAACTACCTCCCCTACAGGTAAGAAGCAATAATGCCTCCTTTGAACTATTTTACAAATATTTTTATGGCAAATGTTCAGATGAAGTTGCATCCATTGTGCCACCTCTCCATGCCTTTCCCTGTGCTACACAGGCATCTGGTAGCACTCATGACTGGACTGTTACACTGCGATATTGCAGAACTTCTGCTAATCAGAATTCTTTCATTCCCTGAACTGCATCTTTTTGGAACTTGCTCCTCCAGAGTGGTTTTCCCCCAAACTTCAACCTATGACTGCTCAAGTCCAACTGATACACATTTGTTATGAACTGACGACATCTGTAATCTGGTGTATGGATTATTTTTATTATTCATTTGTTTTTCCTTCCTCTGTCGTTTTATAAAAATAAAAGAAGAAAAAAGAAAAAATTATGCTTCTGATTGCTAACTCATAAGAACTGTCACATGCATGTGCACAATATACAGGGAAATGAATACAGTACTGTCCTGCAGTCAATATAAAACTGGTACTAGATTAGAATTCATGTCCCTCTGTAGCATGGGGCCACAAGACCAACACCAAGGCCAAAACTAAGAAGATAAAGTAGAAGAAGGAGCACAAGAGTAACAATAACAACAATACCAATAACAATAACATCAACAACAACTCTATCATATGTCTGAGTACTGGACTACATATCTTATCAACCACATAACATTAATCTATATCTCCACATCAATCAGTTAAGGTGACTCAAGGAAAGGGTATTTTATTTAACCTATATCTACAATCAGTCTTCACTTAAAGTCTTGGATGTGTGCTGGCAAAATCATACGTTATGTGAAACAACTTTAAATGAG
The DNA here is from genome assembly GCF_032717465.1 of Coenobita brevimanus. Classification (NCBI taxonomy): domain Eukaryota; kingdom Metazoa; phylum Arthropoda; class Malacostraca; order Decapoda; family Coenobitidae; genus Coenobita; species Coenobita brevimanus. Next base: position 26,241,246 of record NC_137022.1, on the reverse strand, counting down.
ACATGCCTTTGATTCAAGACTGACAGATTATCCCTTTCAATAAGATGATGTAGATTTCATTTTCTTCTTGCTATCCCCGTAATATTATTCAACTTGGGACAGACTTTTCAAATTTGAGGGGTTAGATATTTTCTCCATAATTAGAGGTCTGTCCAAAGCCGAATAAAAGCATCTGGTGGGAGAAAAATGAAAGAGAAAAATACATCTCTGGACTGATGGGCTTAAAAGCACAAAAACACAGATTTCTGACTTCAAAACAACTTTCTCTTAAATCATGAGCAACTTCAGTGAAGAGCAGTTCTTAGTTCATCAGCAACTTAATACAGTAATGGAACAACTTCAAATGAAACAACATTAAACAAAGACCTGGTGCATGCTAATAACACCCTCATAAGTGGCTCAAAATAACCCCATATTAACAGGATTTTACTGCCAGTATACAGGAGCCAATTATATTCTGTACCTTACTCATACCTACTAACCACCTTCATTAACAGCTTCACTACAAGATATCTCACATAAGCTGTATCAAATTGTCTGGCCACAGAAATAAATGAAAATGAAATCACTGATCTAAAGGGGTTAACTGCTTCAGTATTTCTTAAAAATAGTTCTGAATATCAAACAGATTATCATATGCAGTTCAGTTGAATCACCTATGCGCCTTTAATTCTAACGACCTAAAATTGCCATCTTTTCACCCTGAATGCAGACCTGTAACAACAGATTATCAATAGAATATGATGTCGGTCACTAAGAAGTGCTGTGAAAAGGAAATAATACTGTACAGCCATAGTATTGTGTTTTTCTGCCATTGAAATATATGAAATAAGCTCCAAAAGGACAAAATCCTGGTCCAAGTGAAAGAAGAGACAGTACAGCAGCAAAAAGGTTTGTGAGAACTATACCTAACCCCTCCAGCTCGATAGTCTCTCCTATGCTGAAAAAAACTGTGGCAATGGCAAGAATAAAAGAGAAAGGAATAATCATACTGAAAGAGTTGTAAGATTCTTAAAAACAGTAATAATATAAACAAAATTCCAGTACTTTCCTCCCCTTCTGTTAAACACTTCCTTTTCATAAATGTACTTTCCTCCCCTTCAGCTAAACACTTCCCTTTCATAAATGTTCTTTCCTCCCCTTTTGCCAATCCATTCCCTTTCATAAATGTTCTTTCCTCCCCTTTTGCCAATCCATTCCCTTTCATAAATGTTCTTTCCTCCCCTCCTATTAGACACTTCCCATTCATAAATATACTTTCCTCCCATTGTGTTTAACACATACTTTCACAAACTCCTTTTATGTGTACAGTCTCACATAAACAGTTTGCTTACGTGTACAACTTCACAAAATGTTCTGTTTGCTCAACCAAACAAACCACTAAGTGACGTGCACAACTTCAGAAACTTACTGGTAGAAATGAGGTACCACCATATGAGTTCCGGTTTAACTTCATCTTCAACTGTTTCCATTTTTCCATTTCCTTAGCACAATCAGGCTGGATGGTAAAGTACAATCACAAAGAATGCACAACTAGATTAGATGATAAAAATTGCAATATGTACACCAGTAATCCAGTGAAATGCTTGCTGTGGTATTTAAGACAGGGACAACAACACATCAACACTGTCACTTTATCTACAGGAACTACACAAAACACACACCACCAACTCACAGACACTTCTTATCTTATCGCATTTTTAACCCGAAGATTAGAGATTAGTCACATACAGCTGAATTTCACCCAACTCTTTATCACAGGAAGCCATGCCAGCTCCACAAACAATAGTAGATACTGTAAATCCTGGTGCACACAATACACGTGAATGACAGATGAGAAAATAAAATGCAGTGATGAAAAGGGAGTAACATCCATCCATCCATCATCCAATCCTAAGTTGCCATATTCACTGTTCAACAGCTTCAGGAAAAATATATAGGAAAGAAGACGGAACTGTACTTTGTTTTTGTTGATCTGGAGAAGGCCTTTGACAGAGTCCCTACTGAGGTGGTGAAGTGGGCAATGAGAAAGCTTGGGATCGAGGAGTGGCTGGTAAGGGTGGTTATGGCCATGTATGTGGGTGCTCACACCCAGGTAAGGGTGAATGGAGATTTGAACCATGAGTTTTCCGTGAATGCTGGTGTGTACCTGGAGTCAGTTTTGAGCCCCTTGTTGTTTATCATGGTACTTGAGGCCCTCGCACGTGACTTCAGAAATGGACTCCCGTGGGAGATGTTGTATACTGATGATTTGGTGTTGACTGCTGAGAGTGAAAGGGAGACAGAGGAAAGATATAGGAAGTGAAGAGATGGTATGGGGCACAAGGACTTAAGAGTAAATACAGATAAAACAAAAGTGATGGTATCTAGGGCTGATGGCGGCACTGTCAAAGACGAGGGAGAGTGGACATGTGCAATTTGCCACAAGGGCATGGGAAGTAATTCCATCTTGTGCAGTGTCTGTGATAAGTGGACGCGTAAGAGGTGTAGTGGTATCAGAAGTAGACTGTGAGATAACGTTGATTCATGTGTGTGTTGTGTCGGGGAGAGTAGATGGATGTTGTCAGGAGTGAAAGGACTGAACTTGCTGGTGAGTCTCTTGAATGTGTGGAAGAGTTCTGTTATCTGGGAGACACGTTATGTGCTGGAGGTGGGGCTGGAGCTAGCTCTGTAGCTAGAGTGAGGAGTGGTTGGATAAAGTTCAGGGAGCTGTTGCCTCTCCTGACATTGAGAGGGCTCTCCCTGCATGCAAAGGAATCTTTATATGCAGCATGTGTTAGGAGTGAAATGCTGTATGGTAGTGAGACTTGGGCAGTAAAGGAAGAGGATATTCGCAGGCTCAAACATACAGACATGACAATGATTAGGTGGATGTGCACTGTGTCCCTGAGTGAGGCCTGGGGGGGCTCAGTTTACAATGGAAGAGTTGAGGGGTAGGATGGAACTAGAGTGTATTGGTGCTGTGATAAGGAGAGGTAGAATGAGATGGTTTGGGCATGTGGAGAGGATGAGGGATGATAATTGGGTGCAGAAAGTGAGATGTGTTAATGTTAGTGGTAGGGCTGTGAGTGGTAGACTGAAAAAGACCTGGGACGAGGTCATTGAGTGCGATCTCAAGGATAAGGGACTGAATAAGGAAGCTGCCAGAGCTCAAGCCGCCATTAGGTGACCAAGGCCGACACATGCAACCATGTTGGAGCCTTCAAAAATGAACGAAAGTATGAATTCACATTCGTTTACCTAATATTTCAATCTTTAGACCACCCTATCTGATTAATACCACAATTAATATCACATGAATGAGCATAAAACAAAGCACAGTAAATGAACAAACTTTTCAAAATTATAAGAGATAAGCTGTTGCATTAATGACTTATCAGTTTGGGTAAACCAAAATACTGATGATACACTTTAACAAACATCAAAAACAATAACCTAACAACACACATATTCAACCAAGGACAATACCAATGACAATATGGCACAAACAAAATCATATGGTAAAAGAATCCTAATGACATCAAGTCTGTTACCAATCCATGTAAGGCAAGAGACACAAGGCTAGGCAATCATTGTACAGAACATTTAGGGGTGGGCAACCAGCCTATGCCAGTGATAACATTACATGCATGAAAAACTTCCAGTCAATTCCAGAGTTTTGAAACCATGCATTAGGATATGCATCATGCCAAATGGTGCCTTGTAACCAACAGTCCACCAATTATGAGAAACAAATTAAGGTTAGTATGATAATTTTTTCCCCTCTGCCTTATAATTTATCAAGCTGATTCTAAATACTGCATATGTCTTCTTGCTAGTTAGTAAGCAGAAACTAAAGCCATACCATTCTCCTTCCAATTCATCAAGCAGAAACTAAAGATGTAACATTCATTTTCAATTCAACCCCTTCAGCAAGAGAACATTTTACATTCCATCTTGCCAGCTCTAGGCAATTTTACTCAACCTAGAGACCCACCACAAACTGAAGGGGTTAGATAGTCTTCATATTTAAAAAAAAAAAAAAAATCCATCACCAGGGGACTCTCTTGATCTGAATAAAATACAGTAATCTGGTAGCAACAAGAATGCACTACAAAAATGTGTCATAAAACTAATGTGGTTAACAAGATGAAACAAAGAGCACACAATTTTTAATGCAAGTTAAGATGTGGCTAAAGACACAGCACTCACTTTCATCACAGACACCCAACACACTCGGATTAGATCACCACTTACATTGTCAACCTCGTCCTCAGGAGTAGGGGCGAGATGGGAGTCACTCTCGGTGTTTTTCATCTGTGGTGGAGAGGTAGGTGGGGGAGAGAGACAGTGGAATGCGTTAGCAGTGCATGTTAGGAGCCCCAAACCCTCACCGCTCTACATCTGGCTTCCTTACTCTCACTCAAGAGCCCAGAATTAGTATCTCAATAAAGAGAAAAACATACAGCATAATACTTTTTAACAGTAATTCTTCATTCTTTTAAAATTTATACCTATGCTTCTTTCCAGATGTGAAAGACACTGAAAATATTACCACAGGTATCTGGACTATCATTTTTAATTCTGCACCTTTGGAGGAGGGAGATATACTGTATACTGTTTATTAAAAAAAAAAAAAAAATCAGTACTACTTTCTGTAATACTTTTTCCAATTACTTATCATCATGGGGCAAAAGTAAATGGTACTTTAGGTAGGCAAGATGGCTGGCTTGAGTGAGAGCAGCAGCTAGGCAGCAGCTGTACAAGTAGCACACCACAACGCACTAACTACAGGTCTACTTTTATTCAAGTGCAAACGTGAAATGTTCTTAAGTTTCTTGTCACACAATTGGAGAAATATGGTTGTGAAACGTAATTCTGTACTCCACTTGCATTCATCATACCTATCAAATACTACAAACAAATCTTATAATAGGGGTACTTATAATAAATTTGAATTACTGGTAATGATATTATAAACAGTTGAGATTCACCCAAAATGACGATATTTCTCTCTGACAAGGAGAGTATGTTTTCAACCCTGTTTGTCTGTTAGCTTGTTTCTCTGTTAGTAGGATTACTCAAAAACTAATGGAGAGATATGGATGTCCTATGTCCCTGGGAACAATCAATTAACTTTTGGGACCAATCCAGATTGTATTACAGATTCTGGATCCAGAAAACAGTTCTTGCAAAACCCTGATCAATGATGAGAAACCCTAAACCATTATGATGAGTGGTTTGGAAACTACGTTGCCCTTGTCGGAGAGATGCGCTCCACTGAGTGCCCCTCTAATTATGTACTATATTCCAAACCTACATGAAGGACAGTCTGACATGTCCAGCTACACCAAACACTGTCAGTCATAATGTCCTTCACTATGTACTTTAAACTCCTAGGATGATGCCCAAAAGATACAAACCCTACTTGTCATCCATGGCCATTTTTTTTTTCTTTTTCTTTTTTTTTCTTTTTTTTTTTTTTTAAGTGTCAGTGTTCATGAAACAATTATTCTAGTGCAACAAACTCATATACTGTACTGATACAATCACTTCCTTCACTCTGCTCTGATATATTCAGGTCTCACAAAAAATGTATATTTTCAAGGAAAAGCAAACAGCTCAATTCTATACTGTAATACAGTATACTTAACTCCTCATTATCTTGTGTTTATTCATTATCAAATACAGAACATTTCAACAGCTTTTTTCTCTGGCACTGTACTCAGACAAGTACTCTGTGCTAAAGCCATGATTACAGCAGTGCATAGTACAGTACTAAGTGGGGGCTGAATCTGATTAGCGTGAACTGAAAGAAGTATACAAAGTGTGGAAGTACAGTAATCCCTCGGTTATTCGACATCATAGAACCAAAGGCAAGGCCGGGTAGTGGCTCCGTCCGGATAGTGGACTTCTCCCTTGGCCCCCATTCACACATAACCTAACTTTGAAAGCCAGTGTAAAAGGCCACTACAGTACATCGTTGAACATTTGTTCCTGTTGTTTAACACTATTCTATCTGGTCAAGCACACCAATAAACCACAGCCAAGCAATTACTGTACCATGGTAAAGCAGACCCATCAACCACTGACAATCACCACTGCAGGGCCATACCCTGCAGTGACATGAAAAAAACATGAGAAAACCATCTACACAAGAAAAATACAGTGGGCACACACAACATAATGGTAAAATAGAATAAAATCATGGTTGAGTACAGCACGCTGGAATATAATCAACGTAAACACTCACAATTCCTCGTTGGGCGTCATGCTGAATAACCTGCTACCTCCTTGACTCTGACTGTTGCACTGTAGCTGGCGAAGCTGGTGCACTGTACAAGATCCCATGTGGTCTAGCGACACAGTCTGAAGAGTTCTGTCCAAGCCAGAGTCAAGGAGGATCTCCAGCAGTTGGCCCAGCGGAGCAGCTGTGGAATGCGTGATGGACTGCCTACTTCAGGTGACTCTGAAGACTGCTGCAAACTCATGTCCAGGGGAGACAACAGCTGAAGATGTGCTCGGTTGAGGCTCCGTTGTTGAAGGCGTGGTTTGATGCTGTGGTGGTGGCAGAGCACAGATGGACTGGAAAAGGGTCAGAGGCCTGAAAAAGGAGTTGATCTTGGACTGGTGATAAGAACGCTGATTCAGGTGTTGGATGACACTCTGCCGCACAGAAAACAGATCTTCCACAAGGCGAAGACGCACCATCTCTCTGTCGCATTCAAGGTGCTCGACATACCCAAGCACCTTTTTTTTTTTTTTTTTTTTTTTTTTTTTTTCTTTTTTTTTTTTCTTTTTTTTTCTTTTTTTTTTTAATGTGTCCGACTCTGGGGAAAGGCCTCACAGCCTGCTCCCAAGGCCCAGTAGTCCTCCTACATACCATGCACGTCTACATGTCACCACTTTGGCGCTAACACCCACCATCCATATTGAATACATGCTAGGGCTGTCTCAGACAGGACTGGTGTATTGGTATTAGTGGGGGTATTTTTAAGACATGTCGGCGGGCCTTCTGGTAGATCAGTAAAGCCTGCTGCTCGAGATGTGCCTGGAATGTGCTCAGGCGGGGGATGGCTGGAGTACTGCACTTCTCTGGATCATCCGAATCATCCTCATCACTCCCTCTGACCGGGAAGCAGCAACAGAAGTGGCGATCTCGAAGTCCGACATAACCTGATAGCCGGGATCACCCCCATCATCATCTAACCATTCCCATGTCATCAACATCCACAGCCTTGCCTGCATTACAAAGACGAGTGTGGAAGCCATCAACGTCAAACTCAAGATAGTCGTGTCTGCTCTCGTGTCCCTGAAAGAGACCAATCACTTTCAAGGGTTTTCCCACAGACTTCCTTCCAAGCACTTGCCCAGTTGTATGCTGCAGACTTAAGGTTTTCCAGTGTCCTCTGGCCTCAGGTGTCCAGCCCCCGACTCTGCTTGCCCTCATCCTCGAGAACAACCAACACCTCGTCGAGTAACCTTCGTCAGTACGGCCTCTTTGTGGCCTCAATCACACCCTGGTCCATTGGTTGAATCTGAGCAGTGGTATTAGGTGACAAAAACAAGCATCTAATGCGACTGTCATCTGCAACCAATTCTTTCTCAGAGGGATGTACGTGGGAGCATTGTCAGGAGATGAGCCTTTGCCTGGTCACAAGGGATTCCAAGCTCCTCTGTTTGATAACAGATGATCACCTTGACAAAATACCTGTGGAACCAATCTGAGAAGATCTTGCAAGTAAACCAGGCCTTCAGAGAATGATAACACACAACGTGAAGGACATCCATTAGCCCACAAAGGTAACGGGGCTGTTTTGCATGCACAACAATAATGGGTTTCAGCCAGTGTAACCCATCAGCATTAGCACAGCACAAAACAGATACCTTTTGCATAGACAACTTGTGGCCAGACACATGCTTCTCCTTCTCATCTACCAGAGTGTTCTCGGGCACTGAGCAGTGGAAGAGGCCAGTTTCATCAGCATCATGGACTTGACTGAGACCAAGGCCCTCCTTCTCAATCAAGCCTAAAAATTCTGCCGAAATTCCTCCACTTCCTCCTCACTAGCGTCCAAAACTTCATCATGGGTCTTATGACTGGCAAAGCAATGTCGAAGCTTGACCCTGAACAACCAACTTTCGGATGTGTTGAAGATCTGGGACATCGTGAAGGTGGGCAAACTTCTCAGTGGCAGCCTTCGACTTGGTGTTTCTCACTGGCATGCCTACAGCCCGTTGTTGTCGGTACCAAATCAATGTCGAACGGTCAACTTCGGCATGCTGGGGCAAATTCATAGTCTTCTGTTCGGTACTGCATCTGTTCTTCTGGCCAAAGTTTGCAGTGTACTGGGTGAGTTTGTCACAGGCTTTCCTGATGTTATGTAGGGTTGAGCAGGCCAGGTAATACTCCTTAAGGATGAGGGAAGTGGACCATCCTGCATCAATCTTACTCAGGATCTCCTTCTTCTTCTCATGAGTCAACACTACCCTCTTCCTTTTTCCTGGTGGAGGGACATCATCACACACCCTAGGAAGAGGCATGCAAGGAATAGCATGGCCTGAAGCAGGTAGGGAACCACCACGAAAGCTACCACATGCACTGCCATAACAATGGTCTGGTTAGTGCTGCTCACTACACAAGTGATGAGCTGGAACTGAGCGAGCAATGGGGGTCTCTGGCAGACACAGGGTAAACAAACCAGCTTGACAAGGCGGCGCCATCGGCTATTCTTGCCTGTCTAGGTGGAAATTTTTCGCGCAACCATAATTTTGAAACGGACACAAACATTTTGCCCGGATGGTGGGAAAAAATGTACAAATGATGATTTGGAACAGCCAGATCACAGCGTCTGGCCAATGGATGGTTCAGGTAACAGCAGTCTGGATAATCGAGAGATTACTGTATATGGCTACACTGTGCTATAAAAACTGAGTGTAGAAAGATGTTGGCAAGACTCTTAATTTATCATCATCATCTAATCTCGTGTTGCCCCAAAAGGAGAATAGGAGCCCAGGGCTAGGCAAGTTGGTCCTGAGATTTAAAATGAGAGTAATTTGCATCACAAATCCCTGAGTGGCATTATGTGGGCAATAAATCTCAACCACCCATTGGATATAAACCTACACAGGCTCAATCCAACTGAAGCACCTAAATTACCCATTAAAACACCAGCTGCCATAATTTGGTTATATGGTTACCACCCAGAGTAGTAAATGGTTTTCTGTACACCATTTGACTTGTCACTCAGTGTAGAGTCATCCATAGACAGAAGGAAGAGGAAGGAATGCAGGAAAGAAAGCCAGAAGAGGAAGGATGGAAAGAAGGAAGGAAGAGAGGAAAGGTCAGTCACTCAAGAGCAGTACTACATTGTGTGAGTGGATGGTGAATGCTCCCACCTACAACAACACTTAATTTATGCTAGTAAATTTTAAGAAGCCTCTGAGGATAGAAAATTATATAATGCAATCAGCGACAAAGTAAAAAGATCAAACCTCTTTTTATTTTCCATTATCTGCTTCAAAAATAATGTCACATGTGCGAGGGTCTGCCATCTGCGCTGCTTGTTTTAAGCGAGGTCTCTTAAAACTGTGCTTTACTGACTGTATGTCTCCAGTAACAAAAATGAATCAAACATTTGTTCATGAACCCCTTGAGTCATATGACGTACTTTAGTGGATTAATCTTGCTACTTCCAGATCATTTTAGTCAGCTTGGGAAAGGCCTATCTTACTGAAATGTTAGTGAAAACTATACGAAATCTCTTCAATTCAAAGTCTCTCCAAAGCTCAATAATATAATCTGGAAGTAGCAAGAATAACATAAAAACTAAGTGCCCTGACTGATGGGGTGTAACATGACTGGCTCTTCATATACTGTACAGGTATGCAAGTTTAAACTGACTTTTACAATCATGTACCACACAGCTGCCTTATCATGCAGCAATATGCAGTATAACTAATACTATTACTTTCTGTGGGATTTATACTTACTATTAAAATCATATAAGGTTTCTGGAGACAGTACATCTTATCTAACTAATATATTTCTGAGATAACTGAATCTGTCAAACAAGTCAGTGAGATTCCAACCAATATTTGTTGATGTAAATTATATACAGTTCTGTACACATACCATAACCAGGTTAGGATGGCATTCCAGTATTTCACTGCATCTGATATAAATATACAAGACCTTATCTGACACATAGCTTCAAAATATTGTAAACAGTTTATGTATAAATACTGTATTTTACATCAGAGCAGTAAATAAGAAATGTCAACTCCATGCAAATCTGAGTGAACTACATGGCAAATAAAAGTGCAATGCAACTGTCCATCAAACCTTGGGCAAAACTGAAGCTATACATTTTAGTATCTGAGCATGTGAATCATAACACACAAAAGTTGAAAAAGAAAAGCACATTATTAGCAGCTTTGAAAACTACTACCACATCATATTTTCCCACTGGTCTTTAAAACCACCATGATATTTTCCTGTCCTTCTAAGAAAACTTCAAGCATTATTTCCTGACAACTTTTATAACTACTGTTGTTTTCCTGCCAGCTCTAAAAACAAGGATTGTATTTTCCCACCTCCTATGAAAATTACCATAAAATTTTTCAGCTCCCCACTTACATTTACTATTATAATTTTCCGACTACCTTAAAAGTTATTGTACTCACATTTTCCTTGAATATGCCAGATGGTGGTCGTCGGCGCGATGGCCCCTTTGGACGGAGGTGTGTCACGTGGCGCAGTTTCTCACCCTCTGTATCCAAGCTCAGATTTACCTCTTCACCTCCACTCAGGGCATTGGAAGTTGGGGTAGCTGTGGCAGGGGGAAATAAAATCAACTCTTTTGATCTGATGAGTTATTATTCTTCCATTCTGGCTATCTCCAGACGATTTTATACAAATGAAGAGAAATTTTCTGAACTGGAGGGATTAGATATACCCAGTAACCTTCACTTACAACTTTAACAGAAGATGTCTTTCCTTCAGTGAATAAAATGGGCAAGAGATAAAATAAATCAACTAAAATATTTTGTCACTGCAGTGAAGGAGTTAACCCATTCAATTTACTCTTGCTATCTCCCAGACAGAAATTAGCACTCACCCACTTATCTCAGGGAAATAATTTTCATTCTGTTCTTGTTATTCCCCCAAGACTTCATTTCATTTTGGGATATATATTCCAAATTGGAGGAACTGATAGCGCTACAGCAGAATTATCATTACCTAATCAGCCTGAGGACATCTTTCTTTATTTATTGTTGCTATTTCCCAAAGATTTCAGCTTAGCTTATACTTTTTAAACTGCAGGTGACACATACAGCATAGATTAACTCCATCAATATGAGCTTTTCCATGATGAATAAAATCACCTGGTAGTGACAGGCATACAATATACTCTTCTACTCCAGTGTGACATAAAACTACCGACTTACCATTTTCAATATAGGCTATGATGTTAGAATATAATCCAAGTCATAAATGAAGTGTTTTGGAAAGGATTCAGAGTTGTAGTAGTGTCTTACTCTGCTTATGACCTATGCAAAATAAGATGCAAATGCATAAAAATCTGGGCCAATTTAAAGTAGAAGGACTATAATTGTTATCTGGAATCAAGCAGGTAACAGTGATCTCTCACACCACAACACATTTAGTAAAAAAGGTCCTGGTACTGACCCCATGCCATGGTTGGGTATGGGTCTGAGGATTTTACCTTTGGTTAAACCATCTTATACTGTATCATCTTCCAACAGACCCATCAACTTATCATAAAAATACACCTACTAATAACATCACAACAGTCCAGACAGAGACACCTCCAACCCATTTCATGTATGGTATGTTATTAATGCTTTTGCAGTGGTACAAAGGTGTGTCGTGCCATCTGATGTGCATAGAAAAACTATCAGTGCAGTTTCCAGTGAAATGAACCATATATTCAATACCATTCAAGCCTCTAAAACACTAGGCTCCATCTCACAGAAATATCATCCATACAATTTTTCTTCCCCACTGGTATCAAATCAAATTAAATCAAATGATGCCATGCTTCCTCTCAAGGAATCTTCATACTGAGTTTGGCCATAGTACAACTGATGTCTTCTGCAGACTAGGAGCTAAAACATCTGCCAAAACCAAATAATTACTTCCCAACAGTGACTGAAAACAACACCAACAACAAAAAAGTAAATCCCATATTAGTAACAGATACATAAATCTGTGCATGAGTTTCCTGCCTATGAATGATGATTGTGTGGCTAGTCAACCACTCGTAGTCCCATTCACTCTCATGGCAGTGCCTCCCTGAATCATAACCAATCACTTATGACCCATTAAAATAATCTTGTACCAGGTACATGTAATCTAGTTTCCAGAAGCTGATATACCTTTCGAACTATTAGTGCTCTTCTTGAATACACATTGTTGCTGTTACTGTGCAATCTATCTTGCAATGATGATTAATGTCTTGAATGCTGAATTTAACCCTTCGCAAAACACCTCATTAAAATAATTTTATACAGTAGTCTAATCTGCAGGGTCAACATACCTTTTGAACTATTATTGCTCTTCTTGAATATGGACATATTGGTCGAATCTTGTGTTGTGGTGGTGGTGACAGTGGCAGTAGTTGGGGTGCTGTCTGGGGTGTCTGGTGCGGGGCTCGGTGCAGTGGTGGGCTTCTTCTCTGGAGGGGGAGGGGCCGGAACCTTCTTTTCCGGCAATGGGGGTGGGGGATCCTTGTCTGTGGAGAGGAATGAGGCTGGCTTAAGTTGGGTTAGGTTGGGTTTGGCGGGAATTAGCAGAACTCTTCTCTTTTATCTTACTGGAAACACAAATCAACGGATAAAGGAAGTCGCTGATATTTCCCCAGTACCACAGAAGGTATGAGATTACGTACAAATATGTGCTGAATGGTTGAGCTGCAACATTCCTATACAAGTTTAATAAAATTTCCTGCCCCCACTCCAGCATCTTTTAATCACTGTTCACAACATGCAAAAATTAGTGGGAGGTAATTTTTTTCAATTGTTCCCAGGCACTTTCTTATATACTGTATCTGTAATGTAGTTCTGCATACACTAACACACAAAACATTTTTCTCACAATAAAGTAATGTATAGTGACTTACATGCAATCTATACACAAACTTACTGTGGTAAAATCCAAATAACTACTCATGCACAAATGGCATGGTAAAACACAGGCTGCTGCTGCTGACAATGATGATGATGATGATGATGATAACAATGATGATGATCCACTTTTGCTGCAGTTTATAATAACAACAAAGGGCAACAGACTATTTACGCAGCTGTCTGATGCATATGTGTATGTATCAGTATGTGGCAAAAACAGCAGTTGTGTCACCTGCACATCTGTTCACCTGCACATCATTACTGAGACTGAGTTAGGCTGGGTCACTAGGCAATACCAACACCTGCATCTATGCTGCTACACACCTGTTTCACTCTTATTCATCTTTCCATTCACATCTGTCTCACTTATTCATTTACCTGGTCACACCTGTTCCTCACTCACTCTTCTACCCCTCCATACCAGGCAAAATTATTCATTAACCCCTCCACACCTTTCTCTCTCACGTGCTCATTCACTCTTATTCACTTATTTATTCATCAACCTCTTCCAACCTGCCTCAATCACACACCCTGTACTGCATATTAGTTTCACTTGTTAATCAACCGATCCTTATCTGTCTCCCTTACACAGTGATGGAGTAGAAAATACGCATACCACAGACTGACAAATACCCGGACTCCTTACTGTATGACACTATGTGAGCAAGTATGATGCCAATGAAAGGAGTGGAAACATACACACCATCGATGGTTATTTTGTACAGTACTCGGAATAACTACAATGCTTAACACAAGTAAATGAGAGTGATGTGGTAGAAATACACACACCATTGACTGCCAAATACCTGGATCCCTTATAACACTAAGTGAGCAAGTATGATGCCGATGAAGAGCATGTAAACTGGTGAGGCCATAATGCCATCACCCGTCCCTCTATGCTGATATCTTATCTAATCAATATGGCAGAGGACGACTTTGCTCCCTCTGGCGCACTACTGTAATGACTTTTAACTTATCAGGGGATTATTTTTACCAGTTATGTTGTCTACCTCTACATCAATCAACTTGTCTGATGCCAGGTAAGCCAGTGGTATTAATAAAGCCTCAATAATCTGCTTCTTTTATCAGCATGGCATTACTTTTTTTTTTTTTTTTTTAATCAGCAAATGAATTTCAAGGTCCATATCAGTACAATGCTGATACTGAGAGTCAATATGAATTCAGTCTTGTTCCTGGAAGAGTCAACATTATTGCAGTATTATCTGATACTGAAACATTTCCACCCACTGCACTAACTGCAAGCCATACAATAAGACATAACAGGTGCTGGAGAGGAACACACAGTCACAGACACACTGAGACAACTAATGTACACAATCCCTCAACTACTCCCCATCCCTAGAAAGCAAGATGACAGACTGGATGAAAAGGATCATTTCAGTTACAGTCCAACAGGTGCATGTTCAGATGAGCCTGGGGCCACATCAACAACAAAACATTACTCTCTGCCACTTAATGCTGATACAGTAATTAATTACGAACACAAGCAGCTCTTGCATAGCATCTTCACTTTGCCCAGGCTGCATGCTGTTTAAACTGAAACATTTGTAAGTGGTACATGCTTTTTTTTTTATTTTTTTTTTTTTTAATGACTAACAGATTAAAAGCATGAACAAACACTTATTTCTGACTTCAAAGCAACTTTACAATAAATCAGAAGCAACTTTCAGTGAAAATCAGGTGTTAATTCAACAGTCTCTTATTAATCTTTCACCAAAATCTGGCCCAGATTTTTGTCCTTTTATAGGTTATTTTATATAACAGAACAAGATAACACTACAGTTCTACATTCTCTCCACAGCACTTCTTCATGACTAGCATCATATTATAATGTTAATTAATTGTTATAATTCAATATTATAGACGGATGATGGGAGTTTTAGGCCAAGTTAAAGTGAAAAGGGTATACCTGTACAGCACAACACACTGGCAAACACTGTTCCTCCAATCATCAGTCTACCTGGGCCTTAGCTGTCTGCTGTTTTATCATCCACTTATCTAAACCTCACGCATTCTTCCTCCCTGTCCAGCATACCTGTCATACTTCATCCACTCAGCAGTTTTACTTAAATGTACATAGTAAATGGAGTTTGGTGAGTGAATGAAAGTGTGGCCAATCTATCTGGGAAGACTTTTGGTTAATTTTTCCTAACATTATTTTCTTTCCCCTTGCTCTCCAGACCCTACTTCACACCATTTTTAGGTGAGAAAATAGGTCTGAATGGTGATGATCATGATGTTGATGATGATGATGATGATGATAAAAATGTTTCCCCTAATCAGGCATGTGCAAGCTGGCTATCAAAATACATTACTGTACAAACACACACATACTAACACAGTAACATATAGTCTAATATAGTATTGCCCCTATGAGGTGCTAAAGTTGGACTACTGAAGTCCAAAACGCCTTTAGCTAAGTATCCAGTCTATGGTCATGGTGATATTACATGACTGAAAACCTCATATTAACTCCTAAGGATTAAAATCAATGCACAAACCACCTGACCTTCATCCTCAAGAGTGCCATTGACCACAAGACCATCTAGTTCTAACCCCTTCACGTTGATGTCAGTATTTTTTTTTTTTTTTTTTTGTATCTACGGTCATTTTTATTCATTCATTCATTCATCATCTAATCCTGTGTTGTCCCATGAGGATCGTACAAAACTGGGGCTAGGTAAGTTGGTTCTGACATTTAAGATGAGAGTGACCAGCCTCACCCATCCCTGAGTGGCAGTATGTGGGTAATAAACCCAAACCACCCCTTGGATATCATTCTGCACAGGCTCAATTTGACTGGAGTGCTATAATTACTCACTAACCACCAGGTGATATAATCTGGTTATATGGCTACCAACCAGCACAGTAAATGGGTTCCTGGTGTACAGAAAAGCATTTGGATTGTCACCCAGTGTAGAGTCACCTGTAGAAAGAAGGATGAGGAAAATTCATCTCAGAAGAACCTTCTCAAACTCATGGAACAAGATACAGCCTATATTAACTCCATCACTAGACAAGGAGATTCTTCCAGGCTGAATAAAAGTCTGACATATGCTTGAGTACTGTATATTTATAAAAAAATAAAAAAATAAAAAAATAAAAAATCAGGTTTATGGGGTCAAGACCACTATAGGGAAGGGAATAGGTGGGGGGGCAGTCTCCTAAGGTAAATAAATGAGTCTGATATTAGCTAAAACAAAACAAAAGTCATCCTATAGCTGGAAGTGATAAGGAAAGGCATACAGCACTGACCATTCTTGCTAAGTGTACCGGTGGGTGTGGTGTCAGTGGAACTGCTCGGAGACTTCTTGGCCAATACTGTTGCTGGCTTCTCAGGACGTGGCGGTTTTGTCTGTAGGTAAAAAAATACCACACTTTTACTTATACAGAAGATATGGCGAGCTTCATGGAGTACTGCCAAATGTGCCCAAATAAAAACCAAGCTAATGAAGGGCAGAATAAACAAATAAAATTTGAATATACGGCACCTCAGAGATCCTCCATGGAGTGCTTCATAGCAATGCTCCATGGAGGAGTTTCAAAGACAAACACAATCACTTGTCTAACCTCCATTTTCTCTGTTTATCGATAATGGTTCATTCAGCATTACTCCACAGATGGTCTCATAACACACATAAACTACGATGAGTGAACAATACACTCATAACTGCACACAAAGCTAACTCCTAGACCCATATTCTCATTGCTTAAGGAGGCTCCCAAGCATGTTCTTCCTTACCAGTTTACTGTATTTCTCATTCTGGTATGTTAATTTACTGTATTCTTGAATACTAGTTTTATTTTGCAAGTCTTGTGTCTGGTATATGTGTTTTTTTTTGCCTTATGATCCTCTTTCATGTCTGGAATTTATGTGTGCTTTTTTTTTGTAAATAAAATACTAAAGAAAAACAAGCTGTAATACACAAAATAAACTGCTACAGAAGAAGTGCTAGAAGGCTTCTAAGCTGACAAGAATCAAACTGTTATACTGTAGTCCTTTTACCTTAAATTGGCCGAGCTCTCTGTTCAATTGCAGCTACTTGTACATAGCTAAGTGACATAACAGAATGTTACGGCTATTCATCCTTTCCACAGTACTTCTTCATGACTAGCATCATGTTCTAGTGTTAATTTCTTATATAAGCAACAACTTTTAACCATCAACAACACATTCTTAATTACATGGATGAAACAATAATGTTAAGAACATAAAGGTTATACACAATATTTAAGCGAAGGACACAATGCATCCTTCACTATTTGACTGTTGAGGGTTTAATAAGGAAAGCTGATGGAAGTCAGAGTAATGTAACTATGGTAGGTATAATACAGCAGCTAAAGGGTTACTGACAAAGGCTATCCCATTTTCTAACTATAGGGATGGTTTACAACTGCTGATAATACCTTCTCACTACACTGTAATAAACAATCACTATACCAACTGAACACATAGTTATAATGCACATTGTACTTCATTATGGCATTACAGAAAAAAATGCAGAAGCAACAGTTCAATGCTGCTGATGTAAAGTGACTTATTTTTTAAAGAAAAATTCACAAAGAAATTTAAACAAAAACAGTTTTCCACACAAAAGGCTTTCATCATACAACAAAATTCAGTGCATCACTGTCTGACTATATACACTGTTATTTAGGCAGGATAAGATTACACCATGAAATTAACAGAATGTAAGATTTTTAATGAGATTTCTAAAATATGTGGTGGTTAATAACAACTACAGTACAGTACAACCTCACTATAACAGACTAATTGGGGCCCAAGCCAGTCCGAAAAAAGCAAAAGTCCGATAAAAGCGACATCTGAACTTCCTCCTGCTAACCCAGACTTTTTCTGATATATCAGACATCAGTCTGGATCGCACCAACGGTTTTTCACTGTGGCATCACCAACTGTTTTCACTACCATTGCAGTACTGTACCATATTACATATTCACTACAATAATCAAATGGTATAATATATATAATATTTTTGTACTGTTCACTGATAAGCATGTCTTTTATTTACCTTACTGTGGTGAACATAGCTGAAGTGGTCCATTAGTAGAGTCTGTACAGTAGAGATGACTGTATTGGAAAGGTAGGTGATGCACTTATTTAACTTATAGACACTTATACTAAACCAGTACTGTACTGTAATGTATTTTAAGGCACTCAATCAGAACTTAATTTGAAACTTAAACTATGATGTACAGTATTGTACTATAAACTTATAAGTAATGGTGCTCCATTGACATTAGCATTTAATATCAATGTAGACCACTTTTCTAATTCTTTGGCACTTAGAAAATTCTTTACTGTTACAACTTAATTTTAAACACTTTTCAAATATTGTACTGTGCACTTTATACACCTTATTATTTACGATCTTACACACTAAAGATGTTCACTTTGTCTGAATATTTCACTTATCACTCAATGCCCTCGAGCAGTATATACTGTATATCAGGAACTTCCAGTGAAATGATGTGCAAAGATGACGTCGAGGCAAGTGATGGCAAGGAGACATCACTCTCAGAGGTCAGAGAGTCCGGACCGCTTCTGGCTTTATCTGACTTTTCCCGATATACAAGAATTTAGTCCGGTCGGCTCCTCACGGCCGACAAAAGCGAATTTCAGCATACTGATGTCTGTTATACTGAGGTTTTACTGTACTTAATGGAGGAAATAAACAGCTTTAACACATACGGTACAGTACTACAAATTACATGCACTGACATCCCATTAACTCTGCTATTTACTAAGTCTTACAAGTTGGTATGGGTTTGGAACAAGGAGTCCTTTGATAATTCTAGGAGTGTAACTAAAAATTAACCTAACTCATTAAGCATTTCATGAAAACAGAAGACAATGATAAATGATGAGGGAAAGGTATACAGTAGGTGGCCCTTCATTATTTTTTTTTTTTTTAATTCTTTTTTGCTAGTCTACCAAAATGTACAGAAAAAAAAATCCTCATTAAACTTCCACTGCTACCTACAAATCTGATTTGTCAACTTCTTTAAATTAATAGCAATATCTGTCCAGTATTAAAAAATAAATAAATATATAAAGGGGGGAAGAGGGAGGGGGAGGCCGAGGATGAGATGGAGGGATGGAGTGGAGAGGTATATGAGAGAGGGGGGTGTGAGTTGGAAGCAGGGCAGTGAAATGGCGGGGGACAGGGCGACTTGGAGGCAATTTGTTTGTGGCCACCCCAAACGGGATTGAGGCGTCTGGCAATAGATAGATAGATAGAAAAATAAGGGATATTTTGAAACATATCCCTGACATATATCGAAGTCTCAACGTATTCACACTTCACATCATATTCAAACCTGGTTCCTACTCATCTTTCTAGACTATGATAATGCCAACCACAAAAGTTGGAGAAAGTGTTAATACAAGAACAACTTTGCATCATGTCACAAACTTTATAACAGCCCCAAATACTGCATTACACTACATTGAAACACAGATAACTTAATCTACACAACTTTTAGTTGATGCAATATGCATTTTCTCTCAACAAACACAACAGCTAAAGCTAAACATTTTCTTTTTAAACCACAACAGAAAAATAAGCAATTCTTCAATCCTTACAACATGCATTTTTCCTTTGACAATTCTGGCGCACACATATACAGTATATTTAATTTCATGGCAGAAGAAGGCACACAGCATTACTAAATCCTCTCGTATGATGACATCTTTTTTCTATTTCATTCTTGCTATTGTCACTTTTATTCAAACTTGGAGAGACCCATTCTAGTGAAGGGGCTACAAGGAATCTCTATTAACCTCCATCAATACAAGGACTTTGTTCTTTTCCTTTTTCTTTTCTTTTCTTCATACTATACACACATGCATACATACATCAGTTAATCCTGTGTTGCCCCATGTGCAGCGTAAGAGTCCGGGGCTAGGCAAGTTGGTTCTGACCTTTAACATGACAGTGACCAGACTAACTCATACCTGAGTGGCATTATGTAAGCAATAAATCCCAACCACTCCTTGGATATAAACCTAAACAGGCTCAATAATTTTTGGTTATTCCAAAATGGCTTTATGAAACTTTAGGGAGATTTCTCATTGTGAAGGACTTACACATGACAGCTTTAGTATGTCTTAATTATTTTATGTTGATGTCAGTTAGTTTGGGGGAGACTTTTCATGACTGAGAAGATTCATGGAAATTTTTTCTTTCACTGTACGAGATCTACCCTAACGTTTATGTAAAATCATCTGGGGATAGCAAGATTATCACAAAATGTAAGTCATCAGAGCAAAGAAGTTAAAACAGTATAGAGATGACTGATGAGGGAGAAGTTAGAGTTTGTGCTGTACAAGGAATCACTGCTTGGCCACTACCACCACCAAAGCCACCACACCACACCACACCACCTCTGCACTAACTGGATTACACCATAAGTCATCAGTGACAAGCCAAACCTTCACTCTACTGACCTACTCTGCAACTCAACTATCCCACCAATACCATACATTTACCATAAACCTGGTACTGTAATATTATACCAAATTAAATTACTGGGGGTGAATGTAAAGCAAACCCTGAGCTTTGTACACTTCACCTATAAGCCTTGTTCACTAATTCTAGACCAGTCACTACAGATTAAATCACACAACTTCTGTCAGATTATACAACCCATAACAATTTATTCAGTCCATGCCATTCTCCACCTTAATTCTTAACAACTCTTAAAATCCATGCAGCTCTTCTACTTACCCTAAACCCCTTCAACCAGAGAACATCTTTTATTGTAATTTTTGATACTGCCAGATGACTCTATTCTATCCAATGACCTGAGTCTGTTTAATGACTTTCTTTAGTGACATTAATCTGCCTATGAGAGATCAACTTGGACTGAAGTCATCAGGAACAAACTCCATTAATCACTTCAACCTATGTACATTTTAAAATTTCACTCTTGTTACAGATAAATTATTCTATTATGCTTCTGAAAGAATGTCTCTGGCTGATGGGTACAATAACAAAGACACTCCAATAAAAAGGGCACTGCCATTCAGCTATGAAGGCTTTTCCCCCAAAAAGACTCAAACACAGAGATGCCAATCCTGCACTCACATTCTCCTCAAGGGTGATGAGCTCCACGAAGTTGTCTGGGAAGACGCCCACTTTCCCATTCAGCTCCCCACGCCACCAGCCCCTGTCCTCAAGATCCTTGCACAGCACAGTGATGATGTCCCCCTCATGTAGCTCCAGCTCATCCTCATGCTCAGCCGAGTATGGGAACATCACACGTGCCACCTCACGAACTACAGGAAGATGAAAAAGGCTTTGATTAATATCCATCAACTGTACAACGGTCATGAAGGCTGACAATCAATTTTTTTTATGTCCTGCCCTTCCCTTAGAATACATGTCATGGTATTCAGTTTACACCTTGGTCCCCAATTACAGTATTCTGCTCAGTTAACAGGGAAAAGCAGTAAACAAACTGAGTCCACCAGTCTGACCAGTCCAAGAATCAAACTCAGATTTTAACAGCTGTAAGTTGGCTGTTTGCTGATGATACAGTATTGTTGAGTGAAGATGAATGGGAGTTGCAAGGTTTGGTGAATGAATATGGGACAGTGTGTAGGAGGAGGAAGCTGAAAGTTAATGTAAACAAAAGTAAAGTTATGGTGTTTGAGGGGAATGAAGTCACAGAGTGTGCAGTGAGGTTGGATGGTGAGGATATGGAGAATGTGAGTGCATTCAAGTACTTGGGTAGTGTGATGAGTAGGGATGGAACTTTGGGGGATGAAGTACGTGAAAGGGTACAGCAGGGAAGAAAGGTTGTTGGTACACTGAAAGCAGTGATGAGAAATAGGGAGGTGAGTATGGAAGTTAAGAAGTCACTGCATGATGGTATTGTAATCCCTACCCTGACGTATGGAAGCGAGGCGTGGACCTTGCAAGAGGGGAACAAGTCAAGAGTGAGAGCAGTGGAAATGAGTTTCTTGAAAGGAGCATGTGGAGTGACATGGAGGGACAGGTTGACGAATGAAGAAGTGAAGGAACGTTGTGGGGTAGATGTGGATGTGGTTGAAAAGATTAGGAGAAATACACTGAGGTGGTTTGGACATGTGGAGAGAATGGAGAATGAAAGACTGACTAAGAGGGTGTATGTAGGTGAGGTGGAGGGAGGGAGAGGGAGGGGTAGACTGAGGATGAGGTGGAGGGATGGAGTTGAGAGGTATATGAGGGAGGGGGGGGTGAGTTGGGGGGAGGGGAGTCAAATGGTGGGTGACAGAGTGACTTGGAGGCGTTTTGTCTGCGGCCACCCTTTGCGGGATTAGGGCGTCGGGCTATAGATAGATAGATAGAAGTTGGCTGTGTTAACCAATGCACTACTAGCTGACCCTAACAATGAAGTTAAGAGTACAGGTACTGTTATATCCTCTACCAATTAAACCCATGGCCATCAAGTATGGTGTACAGTAGGATGTCTTCATTTAAAGTTATTTTAACATGGGGTGCAAACTTTAACACCTATTTTTTCTACTTAAAATTGCTGAGAGTTCATTTAAAAGTTGCAGTAATGTCCAAAATGAGTGTTTCTTCTGCCTTTAAATCCATCAGGCATGAACTAACATGGTTGTTGTGTTATGTAAAATACCATTTAGCCTGCAAACACACATGACTTTAGGGTAAAGAATGACCTTGCCTACTAAAAAGCATTCCTACATCATAACACCAGTGAAGACGATGGTGTTAATTATTACATATCCAAACAACAGCTAATGTACAAGATATGAAGTTCTTTAAAATTCTGCAACATCCATTTCAGTATTATCAGTTTTGAATGGACCAGGATTTGGGGCCTAAACACTGGAGAATAATATGAGACTGACTGTTAACTACTTTTCAGTTAGTCTGAGTGAATTCAGATCCTTTTCAGATATGAAATCTGAAGGTTAAATTGTTTTATCCTCCAATCCATCCATCCATAGTGTAATCGTGTACTTCCTCATCAGGAATGCAGGGACCACGAGCAAGACTGTTATCTCAGTAAACAAAATTAAAATACATGGTTATAATTAATCTATTTCAGCAACTCATGGCACTGTGAAACAAGGCCTGCAACAATTAGCAACTAATCCAAAAATGAAAATCCATCTGGAAGAAATTTAGTCCTTAGATTATGAGATTGTGGAATACATTCTGAGGGGTTTGGGAGACTTCATAACACCTGTCCTTTAGAATTAACTCTGCTCATCAACAAATCAACATCTTACATGTTACTAATCCAAACCATGTCGATATTAATCATCATCATCATCGACATCTGCAACCTCCTTTCCCACCCTAGGGCAGGGTAAGGAGTAGCAATGGCCAGACAGCCCAAGCCTGCCCACTCCAATGGATCACACTTCCATTCACTCATCATTCAAGCTCCTGGAATCCTGGCTCTATCTGATATGCCAAAAACTTTCACCTCATTCTGTAGCTTCACATAAATGTACCTGTATAGCATACAAGATAATGTTAAGGTGTAATATGTCAAGTAAACTGTTAAGGAGGTGCTACAAAGCCTTCTACACCACCAGAATACTGGCTCATGTCACTTACCAGGTTTGGGTGGCAGCTGTGGTGGCGGTGGGTGTGTTGGGGCTCCTGTATTCGGGGTGGTCTGGGGAGCAGCCTGAGGTACCGCAGTGACCTGTGGTTGATGCTTGCCTCCAGCCTCACCCTGCACAACCAATCAGTCAGTCAGTTCAAATGATGCTATGTCTGCCTTCAGCCTCACCGTTTACAATCAATCAATTCAAATGACACCATGCTTCCTCTAAGTAATCCCCATACTGAGGTTGGTCATGGTACAGGTAATGTTTTCTATGGACTGAAAGCTAAACCAAGTGCCAAAAACACCTAATCACTTCCCAACAATTACCGGAAACTGTTGGGAGAAAGAAAGTTCTAAGATGTGTCACAAGATATATAACAATGCTTAGACTTACTATATTTACTTGTGGCTGAATTCCTGGCTAAGAGTAATGAGTTTGTGGCTAGTTACCATGTACTGTACATAGCCACATTGCACTATCATGGTAGTACCTCCCAGGGTCAATGTGCAGCATAAATAAGTTGCTTGTATGTGTAATCTAAATATGAACGATATCTCACTCCCGTGCACCATTCTGTACCTTTTTGTTGTATCCTCAATGAATGCATTTCATACTCACTATGATTTACAACTACAGATCAATTCAGCAGCCATTTCTTTGATCTCATGCAAACACTCAATGCATCAGTGATGATAACTATGTCTCTATAGCAGGTTGTAATAAAGATACTGTTGTCTATACAGTACAGTAATTGTTCATGTGTCCATGGTACTTAGTCAAACAACACAACACACTGAGAAGCACTGTAAAAGTCCTTAAGATGCTTAAATAATACAATTAATATAGATGGAGCACTGCAGTGTATTTCATGCTTCTGCCGCAAGGTCAAAACAGCCAGGTGACATATTTTAAGTGGCTCTGGAAATTCGAAACACCTCTTCCTTAGTGATATCTTCTGTTCTTTACATTTCAATATCCTCTTGTATGCTACTGATACAAACTGTCAACATTAAAAAGATATAAATAACATAAAGGAGGATGTTAATGTGTAATGTGCAAAATAAATCACTGAGAGACAGGTGCTATGAAACCTCCTGTGATGCCTAGAATTAGTCATGAGCACTATGGTTTCTCGTCATTTCAGAATTACTGACATCACTAAATGTGGGGTGCACTCTTTGATAATACTGTAATAGTATAAGTAGTTAGCTGTTATAATATATATAGCCACACCACAGCCTTTAAAACTGATAATACTAGAAGCAATGTTCAGTACATCAGGCTGTTGCTCTTGATGATGCTGTGACCAATGCCCCATCTGGAAGTGATCCCAGGGGATTTCAAGAAACCAGCAACTTCAACCAAGTGCTCCCAGAGATCTACTGGCATACTAAACAGGTATTCTATTTAAAAGGCTGGGATAACCTTTTTTGTTGACTATGCTTTTATATACCACACACACACACACACACAAACACACACACACACACACACACACACACACACACACACACATACACACACACACACATACACACACACATACACACACACAAAAAAGTAGTAAGACCAACAAAATCTGTAATATAAACGTACCTTCGTCTTGTCATCAGGAACAGTGGCAGGGATCCTGTCCTTCTCCAGGGAGTTGATCCGATCCCGATCAGCGGCGTTGAGACGCGTCTTGTCTGTTTTGTTAGTCACCTTCTCTGCTTTGGGCTCCAGTGCTGGCGGTAACTTATGGGGCAGGTCCCGGAAGTTTTTCACTTGACCTAATCATGCAAAAGTAACATAAGACAAAAATATATCAACTTAATACACACTACATGTGCATTATCATGGGTTTAGTCAAAGACAAGTACACCCTTATTTGGCAGTACAGATGTAACGGAATGGCTCTACTGCCCACTGACACAAAAATCCCTTAACTCTCTCCATATCCTGCAAAAGGAGGAAAGTGAACTGCAGGAGAAGGTACCTTCAGCCCACAGTCAACCAGATTTATATCCATACATTCACATGGTACTTTTTTCTATCTATCTATCTATCTATAGCCCAACGCCCTAATCCTGCAAAGAGTGGCCGCAGACACAACGCCTCCAAGTCGCTCTGTCACCCACCATTTGACTACCTTCCCCCCAACTCACTCCCCCCTCCCTCATATACCTCTCAACTCCATCCCTCCACCTCATCCTCGGTCTTCCCCTCCCTCTCCCTCCCTCCACCTCACCTACATACACCCTCTTAGTCAGTCTTTCATTCTCCATTCTCCCCACATGTCCAAACCACCTCAGTGTATTTCTCTAAATCTTCTCAACCACATCCACATCCACCCCACAACGTTCTTTCACTTCTTCATTTGTCAACCTGTCCCTCCATGTCACTCCACATGCTCCTCTCAAGTAGCTCATTTTTGTCATTTTTGGTAATCATCATCCTAACCTTTTTTTCTTCCACCTAGAGATACTGTAATTCTAATTTTATTTAGTTGGCTGAGGCTCCTTATAAAATAAAGGGGGAGGAATTAATCTCCCATTAACTCCTACATGTGGTAGGTGGTGGCGACCAACATCCACTCACTTGATGTAGTGCTGCCTACTTCCTTAGCTTTTATCATTCTTTTTCTGTGCCTGCCCTCCTCTCTTCCTATTTCTCCTATCTTTCCTGTCACTTCTTATTCCTTTTCTTTCCTTTACAGGTGGCTTTACATTGAGTGACAAGCCAAATGGTTTCCTGTAAGCCAAGAAACCATTTACAACGCTGGGTGGTAACCATATAACCAAACCATACGTGCTCCCTACGTGTCAACAAGTGGGTTGGTGGAGGGTTGGTGCCCCTCCCTGTAAAACAACTAACTCAGTGTCAAATGGCCACCCTTTACGGGATTATGGTGTCTGGCAATAGATAGATAAAACTCCTACATATATGTATTTGTTTATCTATTAAAAGGATTTACTGTTAAAAATGCATGTTCTGTTGTCTGCTAACTGTCCTACCTACTGTACATTCCAAACATGTTAACTCTTGATGAGCTGCAGACCTCATTTGAGGTACAACGAAGGTGTGCATGGGCCACACTGCAAGCCTTATATGAGGTACAGTTTATACTATCTATCTATCTATTGCCAGACGCCATAATCCCGTACGGGGTTACTGCTTATAAAAAATGACTCAATGGAAGTAAACTACCTTACAAATAACCAGCCCAGCAGGGGTTAAGGAAACAGATGCAGTATGAGGTTGCAATAGGAAAGGATTTACAGGGAGTGCTGAAGCCAAACAAAAGATTCTATAAACCATGAAATGAAGGGCAGTACAGGTACAGGGGCTTCATCTAACACCTTCACTAATACCTGATGCCAAATATGTAAAAATTGTTTGAGAACAATAACACCAAAGACAGAAACAGAAATAACATTGTTGTAACATACGTTTTTCAGTAAATCTGATCATAAATGTCACTAAGTCTTAATAAATACTGTAGTCTATACAGTACAGTATTTTATTTATGTCACTGACAAAATAATTCAATAAATGCTTCTATTAAAAAAAAAAAAAAAAAAAAAAAAAAATCGCATTTCCAGAAGTTTGTACTCAAAAGTCTGTAAGTAAAGGAGCAACTGTGCCAGAGAATACTATAATAGGAAACTTCAGGTTAAAATGTAATGGCTGACAGGTGAAAGCAAATGACCTTTCTTCTTTTTTCATGGGGTAGAATGCAGAGAACACTCAAATTAAGAGGATGAAATGACAAAGAAATGGCAGCAACTGACTTCTTTTGAGTCTGCCTGTGTACGGATTGAAATGCAAAGAAAATTCAAGTTATGGGGATGAACTGAAAAGAGGCAGCAACTGACCATTCTCCCTCGGTGCATCTTTGTGTATGGGGTGGAATGCTGAGGCAGTGGAGCCGAGGATCTTGGCTGACCCATTGGTGGTGGCAGTGGAGGGAAGCTGGGGCTGAGGCGGGTCTGGATCCCTCCGGACTTCCTTCTTCAGGTCTGTCAGCTTTACCCCATACCCCAAACCCTGGATTGGCTTTGGTTTGATCTCTGTGCAGAGTATCGGGAGCAGCTTAGTCTCAAATGAATTATTCTGTATTACCAAATTATAAGTATGTGTATCATTATCATCATAAACATAATCCTTGCCATCATCATCATTATCAGCAGCAGCAGCAGCAACAGCAACATTCTGACCCTATTTCCCACTAACATCTGGGACAAAAAAGTAGGACTAAACTCACCTTTGCTCTGTCCATTAATATTGAGCTGGTTGTTGATGTTGTTAATGTTCTCAACGCTGGGCTCTGATTGCTTCCCTGGCGGAATGTCATCGCCCAACTCCTCGACAAAATTGGACGGGAACATCCCAACCTATAAAAAAAAAAAAAAAGTACAGTATGCCAACAGAAAATCCTACAAAAAACATGGGCACCAACAAAACAAATTAAAGTTATACCAGTACCAAGAGAGTAGTCCCTAGGGGAAAGAAAAAAATTGGCACCCAAATAACTACAGTATTCTATTTTTAAAGGAAAATTGTAAGGTACTGTAATGTGCAAACAAGAAATGGACACTGAGAAGAAGCTCTATGAAAATTACAGTCACATCTACAGTGGTTATCAATCCCTTCTTACCCTCTGTGAGGTATATAAAAGTAACCACATCACAAATATACCACACTTCTCTACATACATTATGAAAATATTAATGTCCTCTACCATACAGCTGAGGAATGTATTTGAAGTGGCATTGGAGATTTCAAAACATCTCTTTCTAGGCAATTTATTCTGTACATTAAATCTCATTATCCACTTGTATAATGTCAAAACTGTCAAAATTATAACAATATAAATAACACAGAAGTGAATGTCAAGGTGTAATATGCAAGATAAACTGCTGAGGAAAAAGTGCTAGGAAGCCTCTTATGCCACCTACAATATGGGCTTGAAACATGTCTAAAGCCTGTGGGGACCGTTGCAAGAGATGTACCAACCAGCCCTTTATTATCTCTTGCAATGTGTAGGGAAGTAATTACAGCATAAACATTTCACTGTACTTCTCTAATAAATCTAAACAAAAGCATCGTGCAACATAAACTTGAGGACAAAAGCTCATCTAACACTTCACCTCTTCTACTTATTACAATACCCTGTTGGCTAACATTCTTAATTTCTGAGAGGCTTGATATGTTTCTCTGCCCACAGATGATTCTCTCTGATATAATACAGCAAGAAAGAAAGTAATCAGTATGCTCTAAGTCTACAGCAAAGGTAAAGAAGACAAGTTGGAACAATAGGAAAACCGTATCTTACTATACAGATAAAATGAACTAATAGCCATGGGGACTCACACTGGGAAAAGTACAACTGACCTGGCCATCAAGTACATCAGTTCTTCTCAACCTCTTGAAGGATCACAATAGGTGGTCAGACACTAATGACGGGTGTCCCCATATTCAAGTGCTTATAACAGAAGGGAATATACATATAACAGTGGACAGGACTTGAACTAGGGATAGCACAAAATGACCTGGCCATCTAATACACCTTTCTACCAGCCTTCCTCAGCCTCTTGAAGGATGTTAATAGTCTAGCTATGAACTAAAAAGAGGCTAAATGAGAAAGAGAATAAGAGCATAAGGGATTCAAACTACTATGGAGAACGCCCATCTGGCCATCTAGTATGCCATTCCACCACCCCTCCTCAACCTCTTGTAGGATAATGATGAACTGACCTTAGCTTAAAAGGATAGCACTGTATTCAAGTGATCAAAGTTGAAAGGAGAGTAAAAATAGACAGGACTCACACTAGGGAGTGCACAACTGACCTGGCCATCTAGTACGCCCTTCCACCAGCCCTCCTCAACCTCTTGCAGGATGGTAATGGTCTGTCCCACACATAACGCAAGCTCGTCGTCGTGTTGTGGGGCGTAACTGAACACTACCCTGCACCGTCGGCCCCCCATGTCTGATAACACAAACACAAATATCTCTGCAACACTGGCTACACTCTCAAGAATCACAACCTATACAAAGTGTGGAGTAGTTACTCTTTTAAATTTGTTTTACTTAAACTTGTTGCTTTAATAAGTTGCTGATAAATTAACACCTACTCTTCCCATTAAATCACCATGATTCACTATTATTATTATTATTTTTTAAAGTCTATTAATATGAAAGTAAAAAATCTCTTCCTTAAGCCTTTCACTGCTATGGACAGTACTTGGATATATTATTCATACAAACCTTTATCCAGCTACTATTTTTAGGTACAGTACTACTGTATATACTTTACTGAGGCTAGTACCAGATGATTTTCTTCATCTTAAAATTACAGTATTCCCATCTATGAGAGGGTTAAGAACAAAAATTATCTGAACTCACCAAGATGGGATTATGGTGTCTGGCAATAAACAGATAGATAGATACACCAAGAAAAAACTGAAAACACTATGGCTGGTCTGTTATCACTAAAAAGGATCCATAGTACCTCTCCAAGTGTATTCAGATTGGAGGATAAGTTTGATCAGTAACCGAGAAAACTTATTCCAACCTCATAACTAAGACTCAATGAATGTCATGCAACCACGACTTAGAATTCAAGTTGTAAGAGTAGGCCAGCTCAGTCAGAAGAAAACCAACAAGCATTAGTTATGTTTACACTCCATTTACAGGAAGGGATGCAGCAACAGGATGGAAGGAGGGGAATGGGGTGTGATAAGAAAATTAAAATAGGAGAGAGTGGATATGAAGGAGAAAAAGGCACAACAAAAAAATGGAAGATAGTAGTGGGGAGAGGGCAGAAAGAGACAGTAGGTGGGGGAATGAGAGAGAGAGAGAGAGAGAGAGAGAGAGAGGAGGAGGAGGAGGTGAGAGAGAGAGAGAGAGAGAGAGAGAGAGAGAGAGAGAGAGAGAGGAGGAGGAGGAGGAGGAGGAGGAGGAGGAGGAGGAGGAGGAGGAGGAGGAGGAGGAGAGAGAGAGAGAGAGAGAGAGAGAGAGAGAGAGCAAAGGATTCAGATAAAAGAGGAAAGGGAGTGTGATAATGGCAACAGGTAAAAAGAGGGAGAGAGGGTGGGAAGGCAGGAATATTTAAGCCTGGAGAAGAGAAGCACCAGGGAAAACATGACGGAAAAGAGACATGGAGGAATAAAGGGAAGGGAAAGAAGGGTGTAGGAGGAAGGATGTGGACAGAAAGTGGAATGATAGGAGTCAGAACAGTAGTAAAAGGGAGAGAAATAAATTGGGGAAGCAAAAAAGAAATGGAACTGGGGAGGGTAGCAAGTGTAAGAGAATATGAAAAGGCAGAAAGGGGGGGGGGGGAAGGAGGATACAGTGAGAGAGAGGAAGTGAGGACAGACAAAAGAAGGATACGGTACAAGAGGGAGAGAGTAGAGGGAGATGAAAGGAGGGAGGATAAAGCAACATAAGGAAGAGGAAGGATGGCAGGAGGGGAAGGAGGAGGAAAAGAGATGGATGGCACAAAAGGGAAGAAAGGGAATGATGGCAGCCTCATGGAGTGGTGTGGGGAATGAAGCATTCGAGCACTGTGTGGCTGATGCAGAAATTAAGACATAGTAAACTTTAAAACGTTACTCTTTGCCAAAAACTGCTTCACAGAACCAACTTTGTCTAATGAGCCAAAGCATTTTTTGCCCTGGGGCAAAAAGCTTTCTCTAATGAAAGCTGGTTCATCATACAGAAGTAATGCAACAAAATTCAGTCTTTTGTTCTACATATAATAATACCCAAGTACTCTACTGTGCCAAAATCTGACCAATATGACAGGGGAAAAAAAAAAAAAAAAACTTATGAGTTCAACCTGTCATGTTTTACATCTTTATATGGTTGTGGCATACTTATGAATTTCATTCAGGTATTATGTCAGATAAATTACATCTCCCAAGGGTAGCTTCAGAATATGAATGATTAATGCATGCAATACTTCAATAATAGTTTTATAACACAGTTCTGTTTTTAATTCAGCCAGTCAAATATTTTAAATCAGCTGAATAGTTTTGAAGTATCCTGCTAGCAATGATGCACAAGTGGTAAACAAACAATGGTGATTTCCCAATTTGAGTGGAATGAGAAACTATTACCCCCACCCACTTTTCTTTTTCATTTACAATTTCTTACAGTTGAACATCATCTGCTGTTAGCCTGAATAAGTGAAATGGTTGAGGATTATTAACTTTTGACTACTACAATTTCTCACAGATGAGCAAAACTATTTGGTGTCAGTACCATAAAAATAAAATTCTTCAGTGCATCCAAAGCAGCAAAAGAGTTAAAAGTATTTGATTCCTGCACCCTGGGAGTGTCCTGTCTGCATAAAATCATCCAGCATCGTCAAGCATAAAACAGGACCATTCCCATGCCAACAGGGTTAAGTAACACAATCCACTGACAATGACACCAACCTCTGAAGCTTCAAGTTTCCTCGTTGTGTCAATCACAATAAGTTAATCATGGATAATTATGAGTGACATACTGATGAAGGTGTATGCTGTGCCAGCCTTTATAAATTCTTATGTTCTCTCAAACTCTTCACATAATCTTAACATAAGATAGGTAAAGTTTTAATCGCTGAAAAGGTGGAGTCACTGACAATAACCTTGGTAAAAGCTTTTACCAACTCGGAATAACAATGTTGAAACTTAACCCCATCAATCTTATGGTGTATTTTTGTAGTTTAGGCCTATTTTTACTACCACCAGATAATTTGTTTATATTAGGAGAGCCTCAACTGGTGAAAGGATTGAAGAAATGTTCTATTTAATCATATATATACATTTATATATATATACAGTATATATATATATATATATATATATATATATATATATATATATATATATATATATCTCTCCAACCAATATTAAATAAAATCTGGAGGCTGCAAGAATTAACTAGAAAAAAAAAATCATGATCAAACTTAAGGTTACAGATTCTTTCATTACAAGAATAACACATGCTACTGTACTGTGCCTGGTGCATGATAAGAGATTTCTTGTTATTCAAAAGTTAAATGTATGGTTTTAGTGTACTGTATTTTATCTGTATTTTTTAGCTGTATCACAGGTTTTCTACTGTGCTTTATTTACATTTTTGCATGGTACTTATGGTTTTGACTTCATATCTATGGCTTTCATTTGTTTCTGTGTCATTAATACAGTATCCAGATTCTACACTATATGCACATCTGTACTTGATATTAATTTCTACCTTATATATATATACTGTACTAATGAATCCACTTTTCTCTTTTATGCCAATTTTCAAGTTCTGTACCAGATACATTACCTACACAGTATCCAGTACTATACTTAAGCTGTGTGTGGGGGGGAAAAATACAGTATAGCATGTGTTCTTGAATAAATGAAATACAAAAATTCAATCTCACATTGAAAAATGAATGAGAGAATATTGTAAAACTAGAAAGAAAATTGTGCAAAGTCCAAAATAAAACTGTGTACAGTCATGAAAGCAGGCACTATAAAATGAAGCAGTGTGTAAGAAAAACCAGTGTTATGAACTGTGCAAGACAAACAGCCTGTGATGGGGTAACCTACCTCTCTTTTGGACTGGAGGTGCCGTCACGTTATTCTCGGGGGAACCATTCTTCGGCTCCTTATTCAGCACCTGAAAAATGTAAACAAACCATATTACTAATGTATCACTAGTTTTTTGTCCACATATTACTACCAACACACATCACAACATAACTTGCGGATAAAACATAACCTGTCAGGAAAATATAACTCTCAAGGGAAATATTCTTTGGGTCCATATTCTGCTCCTGAAACAAGATATTAAGTCACATTACCAACACATCACAAGTTCCTTACACATACAGTACTACCAAGACACAGCACACTGTAACTTGAAAACATAACACAACAAACTGTCAGGAAAAAAACATGTAAATCTCTGCAAAACATGTAACACTCTAGGGAACTGTCCTTGGGCCTCTTACTCAGCATAACCACCTCACGGCCAGCAGATAACAAGCCAAACAAACACTCAACACAACTGAAAATAATGCATCAAGATGGACTGATAGAAAACTGGACACAACCAGACACAGATACATATACAGACACATAGACACATACAGACATAGACAGATATACTGTACTGTACTCCCAGTCAGATACACAAGACATGAATGAAGACAAAAACAGAGATGAGTTAGCTATGGAATCTAGGTGAGAGTAGTGGTATATATATAACAACTAGGTCATGGACAGATGGTGGTATGGTGAGGTAAGTGAACTGGCACTGTACTGAACGAGACAAAAGTTCACATAATATTTCACCTCTCCTACTACCCACTTTTCTCTAATGGCAAATACTCCTTAGCTAAGTGAGGGTTGGCTTGCTTCTCTAACCACTGATGATTCTCTTTATTATGATACATCAGGGTGAAAGTGGTGGACATGTTGTAAGGGTGAAATAAACAAAAATGAATAGTAGGCAACCTTTTATCCCTAAATGTACAAAGTCAGGCTTCCACAGTTATGTAAAATGTTCTAAATACCTGTCTGTTCGGCATATTTTAATCCATTTGACGCTAGGACCACACGTTTCTTTATTTTATACACAATTTTTAAAACTTAGTCGAGCATTCCTAGTAATGGAGGGGTTAATGATGGCTATATCTAAAACATTCCTATTCCTGTATGTGTGTGTGTGTGTGTGTGTGTGTGTGTGTGTGTGTGTGTGTGTGTGTGTGTGTGTGTGTGTGTGTGTGTGTGTGTAAGAAAGAGAGAGAGAGAGAGATTACGGTATATATTTATGGCAGTATTTGTTTCATATTACTGTGCTAAACTTCCCCCTCCTCCCCAATCTATCACCTCCCCCACCCACGAAGTGTTGAGAAATATGAGTCAGGGGGCATCAGGTGTCCATCATCCTCTCCCTCACACCTGTCCCACACCCCAGTGCTCCTCTCCCCCACTCTCTCATACCTGCCCCAACACCCCTCACCTATTTCTCCCCACCTCAGCTTATTTCCAGCTCGCCTCACCTAACCACCACCCTTCTTACATCCCTCTCTCCATCCAAATTCACATCTTCCTCCCTCACCATCTCACACATTCCTCCATCACACTTCACTCCTGTCCCCCCCAATTCCCTCGTCTCCCCTCCCCTCCGAATACACAAATAAATATACAAATATCACCCAGTTTCTTTTTCCCACACAATATAGGGTCTTGAATTTAAAGAAAATAAAAAGAAGAAAAGAAAGTGAGAGATCATCTGCATGCCCAATTAAGTGGACCACAAACGTATTCACTCACCATTCAAATAAATAAATAAGTAACTTCACCCTGACTCCAACCTCCCCTTCTCCCCACTTCTACCACCCCTTCGTCACACAATCTCACGTCCCCTCACACTTACTGTCACTCTGGTCTCCCCCTCCCTCATCCCTCACATTCTCCCCTTATAATCCTCTCCACCCCGATACTCTCCCCTCACCTTCCTCTCCACACCCGTCCCCCCTTCTCTCTCCACCCTACATGTATAATCATCATCATCATTATTATCATCATCATCATCATCACCAAGATCTCAGTTTGTTATACACACCTCTGTTCACACAATTAACACCTGTCCTTGAACACATCACTCTCTCACACCCCAACCACACCCACACCCACCCACCTACCCACACCCACAACCCACACCCACACCCACACACACAACCTGGTCTGATATATCTAAGTGTTCCTTTAGCGAAGATAATAACGTGTAACTGTTCCTTACGTCATAACCTACTGACCACAATGAGCTCAGGATGTCAACAATAGCAGCCCCCCCCCCCCAGCCTCCCTCTCTCTCTCTCTCTCTCTCTCTCTCTCTCTCTCTCTCTCTCTCTCATATGCCCCTTCCATTCCTATGATATATTTTTTTTATATTCCTATTTCTTACTAAAACTCTTTCTTTAAATGTCCTTTCGTTAAACTTGTACATTCTCTCTCTCTCTCTCTCTCTCTCTCTCCATTTACTTCCGTCTCTGAACCCACTTTGCGATATTTCCCATGAGATGAATAAATGCCATCCTAATCCTCTCTCTCTCTCTCTCTCTCTCTCTCTCTCCTTCCTTTTTTCCTTACCTACCTATCTACCTTCCTGAATACCTACCTACCTGCCTACCTACCTTCCTGAATTCCTACCTACATACCTACTTACCAGTCTATTTTTCCTTTCCATCTCTACCTAATTGTTTCTTCTCTCCTTTCTACCTATACCTACTTACATACCTACAGCCTATCTACCTAGTTTCTTCCCCTTCTATCTACTTACAAGCTTATCTACCCACCTACTTTCCAAGCTCTTCTCAATGTCTCCTTCCCCCCTCTACCTACTTACCTACCAACGCCTCCCTATTTCTTTTTTGAACTACTTACAAATCAACCAACCAACACCTACCTACCTTCCTTACCTATCTACCTATCTTCCTTCCTTCCTTCCCTACTATATTACTTACCTACCTACCTACCTATTCCTTCCTTCCGTCCCTACTATCTTACCTACCTACCTATCTTCCTTCCTTCCTTACTTATTTACTTTACCTACCTACTTACCTACGTACCTATCCTCCTTCCTTCACTACTAAATTATTTACCCACCTACCTACCTATTTTCATTCATTCCTTCTTTCCTTACTCACCTACCTACCTACCTACTAACCTACCTACCTACTTACCTACCTACCTACCTATCTACCTACCAACCTACCTACCTACCTACCTACTTACATACATACTTACCTACCTACCTACCTACCTACTTACCAACCTACCTACCTACTTAGCACCTGTCCTGGCAAAGCAATATTCGTCGCCCAGTGAAGCTAATGTCAGATTTAATAGGCCTCATCCGGGAGAAGGGTCAACGGGGAGAGGGAGGGAGGGAAGTGGAGGGAAAGGTGGGAGAGGGAGGGAAAGAAAGGGAGGGAAGTGGAGGGAAAGGTGGGAGAGGGAGGGAGGGAAGTGGAGGGAAAGGTGGAAGAGGGAGGGAAAGAAAGGGAGGGAAGTGGAGGGAAAGGTGGGAGAGGGAGGGAGGGAAGTGGA
>NC_137022.1:26184414-26191914 GCF_032717465.1 Coenobita brevimanus | reverse complement strand
ATCACTGTCATAACCACCTTCACCGCTACTATCATTATCATCATCATTCATTCATCATCTATAATCACTATCATACCATCATCACCACACCTATTATTATTAATATCATCAGTATCATCATCATCATCATCATCATCATCATCACCATATCCTTCCACCTTCTCACACTATACCAAGAATCCTTTATCATATTCTCTGCCTCTCATTTATCAACTGATCAACACTGTACCACTCTCTCTCTCTCTCTCTCTCTCTCTCTCTCTCTCTCTCAATCCATACATCCTCCCTCTGCCCACACTTCCCCGAACCTAATCCCCACCATCTATCATCATCATCATCACCTACTTCCCCCCGCATCTGAAGCCACTTAGCAGCTGTCCTCCCCTTCACACATACACACACACACACACACACCTCACACATCCCTTGCCCACACCCATCATACACACCTCACACAATCACAACCACAGTCACAACCACAATCATCGCCTCACAGGCTTCACCACAACAACCACAGCCACCATCACTACAAGCATAACTTCACCACAACTACAACTACCATCACAACCACAATTACCACCACACAAGCAACATCACAACAACCACGGCCACCATCACAACTACAATTACCACCTTACAAACATCACCACAACTACTATCACTCTCATAACCACAACTATCACCACACAAGCAACATCACAACAACCACAGCCACCACCACAACTACAATCATCACCTTACAGACATCATCACTACATCCACCATCATTTCAACGTCAACATCACCACCATCACAGCAAAAAACAGAGCCAACACAACATCATCTGAAAAGGTGGGACATTTCAACTCACCTCTGTGTCGCTTTTATCCACGATGCTTAAAGTCTTCTCCTCTAGCATGGTATATAAGGCCCTGTGGCACTCCTTTCCTCACTATATAAACAGAGGTGCCTGGGCCTGAATGATCCCGTGCCTTTGTGTATGCTTCCTCTACACTTACACATACACAGAGGCAGTCACAGCTGGTTAGGTATGTCAGTGGGACCTTCTTATATTTTCAAGTGCATTTTTTTCCCTTTGCTAATTAAACAAGCGTGCCTGTGCCTCATCAAATCCCGTGTGTGTGCTTGATCTAGTCCCGTACCTGTGTGTGTCTCCTCTACACATACACACACACAAACACAAACAGAAAATCACAGGTAGTTCCAGTAATTTCAATGGGTCTTTCTTATTATATTCCAGTAGTTTTTTCCTTCACTGGCTTGATTTGACTCCTTGTCTGTGTGTATATTATCCCTCCACAGACACACACAATATTATTTCAAACTGCCTTTCTATTAACCACGGGAGTTATTATATATCCTTCACTTCCCAAACTGACGGTCGGCATTTTTCTTCCTGATAAAACTCCGTCTGCTTTCTTTTACACATTTTTTTTTTACAGATGGAGAGGAAAGGAAAAAAATCACAAAACATAATCACATATAATCACAGTATTTACACAAAAGGGATAATCTAATCTAGTTTTTGTAGCACCAACGAGTTCCTGTAATTTTTTCATGTGCTCGTTTCTCTCACTAATCCAACTGACGTGCCTGTACTAAAAAAAATAAATAAAGAAAGAAAAAGTTGCTCATTACACCAAGCTAAGAAGACACTTTCAACTCTGCTTGGTATGACGCTTTTGTTCCTGAAGAGATATGGACCGTATTCGCGTCGATTACGGAAGCTCCCAAACACCTTTTCCTACGCGACTTATTTTGCTTATTGCACCTTACTGTCCTCTTCTGTGCTATGTAAATCTTTCCAATATCGCCATACTCTGCAAACATAAAGCACAAAAGGAAATCAACCATCCATATCCAAAAAATGAATCGCTGAGGAAGAGGTGTCACGGAATTTCCTTACCCAATGAAAGTACGTGCTTGAATTGCTTGTCCGTGTTCCTGAATATGGTAAAACACACACACACACACACACACACACACACACACACACACACACACACACACACACACACACACACACACACAACAGCAAAATCACGTTCCTTCTCACAACCATATAAAAAGAAATCACTACTTTCTTTGCTCCAGCCGTGTCTCTTCATATCACCAGGTATCAGGAAAGATCGCAAGAAATATGTAAATCTTGGTTTCCCGAATAAAAATGATTCACTTTCTGTCCAAGTACTGATATGCTCGTTTCTGAGGATGCCATTTTTCACCTTTCTTTCACGCCTCAAAAAACGGAATTCTCACTTTTCTGACCTCACTAGGTTACTCGCTCTCTCTCTGACCACAAACCACCACACCCGTTCCTGAAGAATCCCCGTGCCTTAATACCAGCCGTACGTGCATCATACCAGTTCTCCATACCAGCTTTCCGTGCATCATACCAGCTCTCCATACCAGCTTTCCGTGCTTAATACCAGCTCTCTGTTACCTCTTTCCCTTATACACACACTGACCGCTCTACTTGCTACGGCGGGTCGGCTCTCTACTGTTTACGAATGCAGTGTTTACCTGTTGACTCCACGTGCAGTTCACTACTTCCACTGTGTGTGATGGGGAAGGGGGGTAGTAGGTGCGACAATAATGCTTTTACTCTGGCCTAGATACCTTCACGTGGTGGCACCGATTTTGGTTAAGAAGATCTCCTGCCTGGCTATGTAGACGCCCCTCAACTCCCTCCCTATCCCCCTCAAAAGAAAGACGGTGGGCTGCAGGATGAGGACAACTTCAGCCTACAGTTCACTGGGTTCGCGTTTAAGATAAGCTTGGGGTTGTAATTACTACTACTACCACCACCACTACTACTACTACTACGACGACGACGACGACGACGACGACGACGACGACGACTACCACCACCACCACAACTACTACTACTACTACTACCGGTACTGCTATTGCTATTACTACTACTACTACTATACAGTACTACTCCTGCCTAAGATCCCTAACCCCTTTACCTCAGTGCAGTCACATTGGATGGTCGATTTACTAGTAACCAAGGAGACTTAGACTGGAAGGGAAGCTTGATAAGATTCCTAACTGCTCTCTGTTCAGTTGATGGCCAAGTGTAGTCAGATTGGAAAGTTGATCTGACTAGTAACCAAGGAGACTTATGCCTCCCACATAATTCCATGCAACCACGACTCAGTATTCAAGCTGTGAGTATACCCAGTTCCGTCAGATGAAAGTAAACTCACTCTAGCTTCACTGTCTGAGGGGTGAGGACGCGTGAGTGGAGATCCTATTGTAAACACTGTCTTGGGGTGACTAAGTTGGCTTGGGGTGGCCTGGGTAGACTAACTGGGGAGAGGGGAGGGGGGAGTGACAGCAGTGAGGGGGGGTGTGACGGGAGTAGGGGGTGACGGGGGTGGGGGGATGAGGGACCTGGGAGGGGTGGGAGAAATGAAATGGGGGATTACGTGGAGGGGGGAGGAGATGAGGGATGGGGGACATGAAGGAAGAAGCACCAACACCTATACATTACCACTACATTTCCTTTTCATTCCACAGGCCTTCCTCACTGTCTAACCTCTTGTTTCTGTTTCTACTAAAGCACTGATAAAATAAAGTAAATATATTAATAATAGGGAGGTAAAGGAGGGGATGAGGGAATGAAAACGGGGTGGGGGAGAAACAGGAGAGAATGGAGGAGAGAAATTAAGAAAATGACCTATCACAAGGGGAAACAAATGACAGAAGGGAAGGAGAAAAGAGAAATGAAGGAAGATGAGGAATGAGGGGAGAGGTGAGGAAAAGGAGAGAGAAGAGGAGAAGAGAGGGAGGGAGAGGAGAGGAATGAAGGAATAAGGAAGGGAGAGGCGAAGGAAAGAATAAGAGACAAAAGGAGGAAGTGGGAGGTAGATGTGGAAAGGGTGATGAAAGGGAGGACGGAGAGATGAGAGAGAGAAAAAAAATGATGGAGAGAAAGTAGTGGTTGGATGCCGGAGGAAGGATCTGGGAGGGAGGGAGGTAATATGAGATGGAGGAGTGGCAATCTGGGGGGAGGGAGATGTGGCGTGAGGGTGGAGAGGGAGATGGGGTGAAGGGAGAGTGAGTGGGTGGGGAGAGAGGAGAATGGGTGATTGGGAGTTGGGGTGGGGAGGAGGAGTGATGAATGAAAAGGGTGGAATGATGGATGACGGAGGAAAATTGCTGGGAAGAGGGGAAGAGGGGGTGAGAAAGGAAAGAGAAAAGGCAGGAGGGTCAGGAGGAGGGAGAGGGGAGAGAAGGGTGGAACAGGGATGGAAGGAAGGAAGAGGAGAACCGGAGAGGAAAGGGAGGGTGGATAGTGTGACTGAAGTGGAAGAAGTGGTGGGGGGGGTGGAAGTGGGGTGAGGTAGGAGGAGAGGAGAAAGGTGAGTGGAGATAAACCCTTCTGTATATTTATTTCCTTTCCCCCCACTGGCCCGTCTCTGTTCGTTTCTCTTCCCAGTAATCACACGGAAAAAAAGGTGGGGAGGGTGTGGGGTAGTGTGATTTGGGTGTAGGGGAGGAGGAGGGGGAGGAGGGAGGGGGCCACAGCAGCATCCGCACAGCATCCCCCCCCCCCGCCCCTCACCCGTCCAGTACAAGAAATGACCATGAGCCAATCCATCCATTTTTCCTTTCTCCCTAAACCAACTGCGCACTTTCCATCCCCACTACAACCCCCCTCCCCCGTGAAACCCGGGGACCGTAGTCAGTGGGCGTAGGAGGCTCCCTGATCCCCTCCTCTCAATCTATCTATCAGTATTCATCCACCTATCTATTTATCTATCTATCCCAGTACTCAGAGTTCACTATCGCCTTCCCCTCTCTCTATTAACGGGTCTCACTCCACTGCAACAAGCCCCCCCCCACCCCTTTTGCTAAATATAATTGTTCTGAAGTAGCGAGAATTCTGCCAAGGCGTCATCGTACTGAAGGGGTTAATAATGCATATAAACTACTCAAACTGTTCTTTAATTTCGACTACGCTTCCTTGTAGTTCGGTGCCAGAGTAAGACAATACATACTACGGCTCCACTCCCTTTCCACAGCACTTCTTCGTGACAAGCCTATTCCTAGCATCATACTAAAGTGTTAATCCATTGCTACGGCTCAATATTCAAGATAATGAGATGCAATTTCACTCCTAATTACAGTGCACTGAGTATAATTAACACCTATTCCTTCAGCCCGAGGACACATTAATATCCTACTGTGTCTTGCAAAGGAATTTTATCTGCTGAGGAAAGACACTCTGAATTATCATTATTGTGTATTATTGTACCTATAAATTACCAAGACGTTTTTTAGATTACATTTTAATCAACGCCACATATTAACGGTAGGTAGAGACAAAGCTAGGTTGAAGAGGGGATGGTTACCGTAATGATGTGTAAGAAAAATACTGTAATGCGTGATAAAGATAACTGATAGTCTACGGTTGAGAAAATGCCACAGAACTTGGTAAATGCACAAAGACCCCAAAGACTACACACCGCACTACACTACACTACACTACACTACACCACATCACATCATATGCTCTGTACTTGCCCCTACACCATATCACACAACACTCGGCACTAAGACGGCACGACAACACGCCAGATGAAGCCACACCAAACTAAGGCCCACTCCACACACCACACACTCAGCACTAACACTGACACAAACACCAGCACACACACACACACACACACACACACACACACACACACACACACAGCACTAACACTGACACAAACACCAGCACGCACACACACACACACACAGCACTAACACTGACACAAACACCAGCACGCACACACACACACACACAGCACTGACACTGACACAAACACCAGCACGCACACACACACACACACAGCACTGACACTGACACAAACACCAGCACGCACACACACACACACACACACACACACACACACACACACACACACACACAAACCCCACTTTCACCCAGCATGAACTTTCCAATCGGTTTTTTATATCCATGATAGACCGGCGTGGCTTTAGTGTCACCTAATCACGGCCGACTACACGCAAGCTGGTTTCCTTGTCACCTAAGTACGGTAATACAAACATCATTTCCTTTAAACCCCCTCCACCTCAAGAAAAATATCCTTTATTCCTTTCACCTCCAAACGATTTTATTCAGCTCAGTACATCCCCTGGAGGTCTATCTATCTCTATCTATCTATCTACAGCCAGACGCTATAATCTCGTAAGGGGTGGCCACAAATATAGACGCTTTAATCCCGTAGGAGGTGGCCACAAACAAATCGCGTCCATGTCATTTTGTCTGTCATTTTCGCTGGCTGTATTACGGGGAGGGGAGAGCGAGGTTAATGAGGAATGTATATATGCAACTCCCCAAATCTGAAACTCGCGGCTTATCTGAAAAATTCGTAAAAAGACAGCAAGACCCACATATTATCGACGCGGTTTTTGCTGCCATACAAACAGACGCCACGACACGCAGGCGGGTTTTTTTTTTTTTCTGTGTCACCCACGCACGATAACGCAAACATCATTTCCTTTTAACCTTTTCGCAGCGTGAGGGTCCCATACGCTACATAAAATCGTCTGTAGCTAGCCAGAATCACGGTCCATTTAATACATACCTTCGTCAGAACAATATAATGCTATAAAAAAAAAATATATATGGTGTCGATTCTTTTCATCCGACGGAACCGGGTCACTCTATACTGACTTGTGATTTAGTTATGGGGCTGGATTGAGTCTCCTTGGTTACTAGACTCTGTTCACTTTAACCTGCCCTACGTTTGCCCTCCCACCGTCTTCAATGCTGAGCTGTAGCAAGAGATAAACAACTGGAATATGATGCTAGTCACGAAGAAGTTCCATGGAAAGGATGTAGAGCCTTAGCATTGCC
The DNA here is from genome assembly GCF_032717465.1 of Coenobita brevimanus. Lineage (NCBI taxonomy): Eukaryota > Metazoa > Arthropoda > Malacostraca > Decapoda > Coenobitidae > Coenobita > Coenobita brevimanus. The sequence continues at coordinate 26,185,037 of NC_137022.1, read as the reverse complement.
TTTTTCTGTCACTGAGGTACATAAAATAAGAAGCAAAAGGTCGATAATCTGGGCCAAGATAAAGTGAATAAACTGCACAATATGATGCTAGTCACGAAGAAGTTCCATGTTTTTTTTTTCTTCTGTTACTGAGGTACATGAAATAAGCTGCAAAAGGACGATTATCTGGTGAACAATAAATATATAATAAAGTGAATGAAGTACAGCCAACAAAACCCTCCAATCTGACTACACTTGGCCACCAACTGAGCAGAAAGGGGGTGAGGGATCTTTAGCAGGAGAAAACAGACTAAATAAATCCCACTACCATTTCTTTTCACGTTAAGAAACATGTCCAATATAGAAACAGATCAATATATTTTTATGCTAGTTTCCCTCTCGCGATATTCCGTTTTCTTTTTCTTTCTTTTTTTTTTTTTTTTTTTGAGTTAAGATACTGATTACCTGTCGTTTTTTTTTGGGGGGAGGGGGGTCACGCTGGTTGAAAATAAATCTCTTTTTTTTTTCTCTTCCGATTAACCACAATATTCATCGTGTGTGTGTGTGTGTGTGTGTGTGTGTGTGTGTGTGTGTGTGTGTGTGTTTTCTTACAGACAAGCACAAAAGATGAGAGAGAGAGAGAG
>NC_137022.1:26176914-26181914 GCF_032717465.1 Coenobita brevimanus | reverse complement strand
CTTATGCATGGAAGAATAATGGGGGGAAATCACCATCAAATTCACAAATCACAAACTCGTACCCTTCACCAAAAATAATAATAATAATAATAATAATAATAATATTTTTTTACTGTTACCAATATCTTCATGTGAGATGGAACATAAACAAATAAATGGATAAAACCGCATAAAACACAACAAAATAAATGAATACATAATAAACACACTAAAAACATAATTCCACAATCCTCCACGTCACCATCACTCCTCACAATCACCAATAGAATCTCACAATCCCCCATTTCACCACCAAACTTACACAATCACCACCACAATCTCACAGTCCCTCACTTCACCATCACTCTTGACAGTCACCAATCACCACAATCACCACCACAATCTCACAGTCCAGCCACAATCACCAATTATGCTTTATCCCATCTCACGTTACTGAAGAGGGACGAATTGTGAAAAGCCTTACGAGGAAGTAGAGAAAAATGAAAAATATCACCATATCCTTGACTTAAAGGGACAGGTTACAAATGCTGGTGGATATTCTCTCTCTCTCTCTCTCTCTCTCTCTCTCTCTCTCTCTCTCTCTTGCCTGCACTTCCCACTTTATTTTTTTTCTGAGGACTTTCCACTTCCTTATCCACCATCGTTCTGAGTTTCTTGGAGTGTATTTCAAGTCACCAGGATTTTATTATTATTATTATTATTATTATTATTATTATTTTCTGTCCAAACCAATTTTTTCCAGGGTTGTTCCATGACACACAATTCGTACTTATTATTTTCCGTGTAAATTACTTCCTGATTACATTACGAAAGACTGATTATTTCCTTATTACGATTATTTTCTGTATTCAATATATTTTCTCCTTACGTTTCGAGTGACTGATTATTTTTACCATAATTTTCTGCAGGAGTTATCTTTTCTCACGATTATATTTTCTGTATCCTATATGTGCTTTTTTTCTGATCACGTTTACACACACTGATCATTTTAAGTTGTTGTTTTTCTGAGCGAGTTATTATTATTATTATTATTATTATTATTATTATTATTATTATTTATTGTTCGTTTCGAGAGACTGATGATTTCTAGTTATTTTTTTTTTCTGTGCGAGTTTATTTTCTTACTGCGTTTTTATTAATGGTTCAATGGGAAAAATCACTTCTATACGGCGACGCACTGCTCACTTCATTCTTGCCACCCGGAGAGAGAGAGAGAGAGAGAGGGGGGGGGTAAACACAAAACCCCCTTCACTTCAATCCCGCTAAAGACTGACGATTTTTTCAACTTAACCCTCTGATTCCAGTGAAGTTTCTTGAGATTAACCACTTCCAGACGCTTTCCTTCAACTTCTTAAAGGCCCATCGTACTGAAGGAGTTAAATGAAGCCTCTCTCTCTCTCTCTCTCTCTCTCTCTCTCTCTCAAGTCCCAGAGGTATCATTAAGCTGAGAAAAATCGTCTGGTAGGAGGTGGAGAGGCAGAATAATGTGGTAATGTAAGGAGGTTGACACGAGGCTATAACTAACCCCTCCACCTCAAATAAATCCCCCCACAGCTTAAAATCGTCCGGTGAGGGAGAACGCAAATGAGAAGGAAGGATCGTGGTGAAGGGGAGGCAGACACTGGAGGTTACCGTGTGTCCGTGCGAGGGTGTGTGAGTAGACTGGCTGAGCTGACGTGTGTGTGTGTGTGTGTGTGTGTGTGTGTGTGTGTGTGTGTGTGTGTGTGTGTGTGTGTGTGTGTGTTTATTCCTCTCCTCTCCTCCATCCCCCCCATTTCCCCCTTCCCACTTCACCCTTCCCCCACACCCCTTCCTTCCCCTCTCACCTTATCTCCTTCCACGAACTCTCTCTCTCTCTCTCTCTCTCTCTCTCTCTCTCTCTCTCTCTCTCTCATATCTAGAAGTAAACAGAAACAGTTAAACGAGAGAGAGAGAGAGAGAGAGAGAGAGAGAGAGAGAGAGAGAGAGAGAGAGAGAGAGAGAGAGAGAGAGAGAGAGAGAGAGAGAGAGAGAGAGAGAGAGAGAGCTGTGATAAAGACAGATAAGCTCAGATACAGACAAGGCATTAAGATATACACTCTCGAGGACACACACACACACACACACACACACACACACACACACACACACACACACACACACACTATCCGCATTCCCTTCCAAACACACCTTTACTTCCACACTTGACTCAGGTGCGGCACTGACTCACCACCACCACCACCACCACCACCACCACCACATCATAACAGCTTCCATACCACCACCACCACAATAACACCTACCATTCCATCAGCACCACAACCACAACGACCACCACCACCATAACAACCACCATCACCACCATAACCCCTACCATTCCACCAGCACCACAACCACTACCACCACCACCATCACAACCACTACCACCACCACCATCACAACCACTACCATCACCACTACCAACACTGCATCACCATAACTACCACAACTAATACTATACGACCATAACAAAATTCATCACAAGTAATAACAAGATAACAGCTATGAAAACACAAGCATCATTACACACATACACACACACACACACACACACACACACACACACACACAAAACAGACTACAGAAAGACAGGTACTGGATAGATATAAAGCCTAGATAGATAAAATACGATTCCTTACATAGATTGCCTTGCTGTCAGAGAAAAATAATATGATAAATAATAAAATACCATAAAGATTAATAATAAAGATATAAACAGATAAAATTAATAAAGTTATAGGGTGTAAGTGACAAGGGAAAAAATATAGAGAGTGAAAAACTTGAAGGTAAAAGTCTTGGTTCAATACGATGCCAAACAATAACATTATAAGTGGTTTGCCTTGAAGTGGCGGCCAGGACACTTACCCACAAGTACCACTACCATCATCATCACCATCGTCATCATCATCATCATCACCACCATCGTCATCATCAACCTAACTTTGTAAACATTCCTACCGTAACCCAACGAAACCTAACCTGCCCTCACCATCATCATCATCATCATTATCATCTAACCTAACCAACCTTATAAAACACTCCTAACCTAACCTAAAAAAAAGCCGAACCTAACCAAACGTGCCTAACTTAACAAAATCTAACCTAACGTGACGAAACTTAACCAAACCTAACCTTACCTAACTTAAAACGTAACCTAACCAAACCTAAATGTAACTTGGTCAACTGTAAGAATGATGCTTAATTTTGTAAGAGTTCTTTGCTGCGATGATGCAAGATATATTCCTGGACTGACTTGTAAGATTTCAAGTTAGTTCTTACAGTTCCGAAGTAGTGTAAAGGAATTATTGACCGTAACTACCTTTAATAAGCCTTCGATCCTCCAGTCTACACTTGCCTTTCTTATTTCAGTACTATATATTTCCTCTATTCCTCCTCCTCCTCCTCCTCTTCTTTAGTAATATTTCTTTCTCTGCTTTCTTCTTCCTCCTTCTCTTCCTCCTCCTCCTCCTTCTCCTTCTCCTCCTCCTCCTCTTCTTCTTCGTCTTCTACTTCTTCAACTTTTCCCTTGACCTGTTTACTTCTTGGGATGATGGTGTTTCTTCATTCGACACGTGCGTTGCTTATTGGCAAACTCTCTCTCTCTCTTTCACACACACACACACACACACACACACACACACGGTGCAGTATCAGCCAGTAAGATATGAGGTGAGGTCAGCAACACAAAGGTACAATACAGCCATCATCGCCACTTCATGACGTCACCAATACCTCATGACATCACCACGATACATCCAACCCAAAATTATTCACTTCGGTTCAGTTATTTTTAGCGTCGAACATAAACTATATAGGCTACAAAACTTAATGACGTCACACCTCTATTATGACAACCATGACGTCACCCGGATTCAATGACGTCATCGTACATGTAAACACCTTATGACGTCACCTGCACTTGATGACGTCACTATTTTATTTACCTAATGGAAACGGTCCACTCCCTTACCTTGAAGAGTAAATTAAGACTGCAAGAAATTCGACCAGCCTTACCTACGAGGCTGGAATGAATCTCCTTGGTTACTAATCAAATCACCCCTCCACTCTGACTACACCTGTCCATAAATATAGACGGAGGGAAGTACGGATCTTCACAAAAAACGCGCTAGACACTCATGACGTCATCACCACACTATGACGTCACTCGGTCACCTTCGCACAGTCACTTGGTAAAAAATAAAAAAAAAGGAATAAACAATGACTTCCCCACCTCTCTCTCTCTCTCTCTCTCTCTCTCTCTCTCTCTCTCTCTCTCTCTCTCTCAAAAACAATCATCGTTTGACAAACAAATGAAATATCCGACCCACTCAAAAAATTACGAGAGAGAGAGAGAGAGAGAGAGAGAGCAAACCACGAACACACACACACACACACACACACACACACACACACACACACACACACACACACACACACAAAATGCAAATACACCCCACAACCACACTCACACAACACAAACCATTATAAGTTATAGCATTGCAACCCCAGCCTCATCTGACCGTCAACCCGGTGGACTGCAGGCAAGAGCTCCCCTGAAATCCACCATCCTCCCTTCCGTGGGGTGGGGGCGTGGGGAGGGGGTTAAAGGATGAGTTTATAACCAGGCAGCTCCCCCGAGTGGTCATATCGGTGCCACCACGTGAAGGCGTCTCTCTCCAGCACCAAAAATTAATATAATCCCTTAATTTTTCTCCGAGACGGCACCTAAGTTTTTAAGACTAGCAAGGACAGAGAAAATGGTGGAAATGTATAAGTTAAAATAAATGAATAAAAAGAGTTTCCGTGTGTTTACAAAAATATAACACTTTGGGTTTGCTCAAATGAATATATACTGTGTGTATGTGGTATATACATACATATATATATATTAATGGAGAATAAAAAATAAAAAATGAAAAAGAGAATTACTTTTATCTAACGTTCGCTCTCGCACATATATTATGTATCTAAGATGAGAATGA
>NC_137022.1:26154414-26169414 GCF_032717465.1 Coenobita brevimanus | reverse complement strand
GGAGAGAAACTGAAGGTGAGAGAGAGAGAGACTGCAGGGGGGGAGGAGGCAACAGGTGGGAATGACAAGAGGAAAGGAGAAGGTAAGGGAAAGATACAGGTGAGGGACAGGAGGAAACAGGGAAGGACAGCAGAGGAGAAGAGAGAAGAGGAAGACAGGTGTGAGGACGGAAGGAGGAGTAAGGAGATGAAGGAAGGAAAGGGAGGAGGTGAGGGGAGAAGTATGAAGGAAGAAGAAAGAATAAGCAATGATGGGATAGAATGAAGTTCTGTTTCTACCTAGCAACACAGGTGACACGAGCCCTTCTGAGATTAATTAAGTAGCCCGGAAGCAGCAAGAGTATTCAGAAACTTACTTTGGTGTTTGTGAAAAGGAATCACCCTGAGAAACTAACAAGCGATGTGCCACAAGGATCAATTTGGGGTCCTACTCTGTTTCTAATTGGGAACAAGCGTGACACAATCCATCTAAAGCTAAATTAATGTCTAGTAGCAGGAAGAACAGCATGTACGTAAATCTGGTTCAAGGTGTCTATGAAAGAGTGTCAGCCTGGAAAAGTATAATAAGCGGTGTAGGGCATGGCAGAGTTCTGGGTCATGCTCTAACCAGTAACAGAGGAGACCCAACCCCTTCAAAGCTGAACCAAATATAACAAAAACAACACATAACTTCCTCTGGGGCTTCCGGAAAATTACTCAAACTGGATCATTATTACAAGCGGTGTGCCACATGGGTCACTTCTGAGGTCATTTCTGTTTCTAATTAGCAACAAAGGTGACACAATCCTTCTTAGTCGAATTGCACAGTAACATAAACACTCTACAGTTACTGACTTTGGTATTTATGGAAAAGAATGGGACTGGAATCGTGTAACAAGCACTACGGCACAAGGTTGTCTGGGGTCATGTACTACTCTTGACTGGTAACAGAGGAGATATACCCTAACAAAGACACGCGATTCAGAGACATCTTGATAAAACTGAATAACTGGGTCCAAACACGGAGAATCGATGCTGATATTTTGAAGATCCATAGTCCTAAATATTGACGGAAGAGGGATGAGGGAAGATGGGGAGAAGAGGAAGAGGGGATGGAGAAGGGGAAAACAGGAAGGAGAGGAAAGGGAAAAGAGGAAGGAGAGGGAGGGGAGAAGAGGAAGGAGAAGAAGCAGAGATGGGGAGGAAAGGGAGAGACGAGAAGACAAGAACAGGAAAAGGAAAAGATGAAAGTAGGACGAGGGGATGGAAAGGAAGAGGACCGAGAAGGAAGGCATGATGGAAAGGAAGAAGAAGGGAGGATGGAAAGGAAGAGAAGGGAAGGAAATGGGAGGAGTGAGTGTGGAGAAGGGAAGAAAGATAAACGAGGGGGTAAAGGAGGAAAATGGTATGAAAGAGGAAGGCTGGGGATGTGAAGGAAGAGGCAGGGGGCGAAAGGGAAGGAAGAGGAAGGAGAGGGAAAGGAAGGACGACGGAGTGAGGGGAGAGGCAGAATGGGGAAAAGGGGATGAAGGAGGGAGTGGGGGTGTGGAAGAGAAAAGGTGTGGGGAAGGGGCATGCTAGGAGGATTTAGGAGGGGAGAGGGAAGATGTGTAAATGAGGGAGGGACAAAAGGAAGGATGGAGAGGAAGAATAAACTAGAAAGAGTGAAGAGAGGATGGAGGAGAGGAGAAAAGAGGGAAAGGAAGGGGAAAGAGGTACCAGAGGAAGGAAGAAGGAGTAGGGAGGGAGGGAGAGAGGGGGTCAGTATCGGGCAGACAGGTCACGACCCCCCCCCCTCCCTCCCTCCATTTCTCCCCAACACTACGGTCCACTAACCTCAATACTACCCCCGGCACACACACACACACACACACACACACACACACACAGCTAGAAGTACACATATACAGACACACATACACATACCGACACAACATCGGTGACTGAATTCGGCAGAGAGGTGGCCTGCAGTCCTAAAGGTCCCAGGTTCGAATCCCGGCTGGGGCGGGGAACGAATTACAGATTTGAATTTCATTAAAAAAAAAAGAAAAGCCGACACGTCGTAAAAATACCCTCGCTAATACCAATACACCAGTCCTGTATGAGATGGGCCTAGCATGTATTCAATATGGACGGTGGGTGTCAGCCGCATGGTGGTGAAACGCAGAGGTGTATGGTATGTAGGAGGATTACTGGGCCTTGGGAGCAAGCTGTGACGCCTATGCCCAGAGCAGGACACACACACATACACACACACACACACACACACACACACACACACACACACACACACACACACACAAATACAGGTAAATCACACAAAAAAACCTTCCCCTCAACACGCGCACACACTCACACACATAAATAGACGTAACTACAAAACATGCACACACACACACACACACACACAACACACACACACACACACACACACACACACACACACACACACACACACACACACACACACTGAGCTGGCACAGTTTCACCCCCACACAAAAAAGGGTGTATTTGCAAACACACTACCTTTACAACATCTCTCAACTCCACTTTCACTTAGGAAATATCTATCACCATGTCCATCAATCTATCTTCCTATTCTATCTATCTGTCTGTGTATCTCTATCTATCTGTGTATCTGTCTGTCTATCTATCTGCGTATCTGTCTGTCTATCTCTGCCTGTCTATCTATCTGTCTCTGCGTGTCTCTGTCACTACATCAAGAAGTTAGGTGTAAGGAAAAACATATCTAAGAAATAAAATCAAATTATCAGTCACACACACACACACACACACACACACACACACACACACACACCACATCCCCCCTCTCTCTCTCTCATACTATCACCACACAACACCAACAACTCAATCCTTCACCCATCTCTAACCCCCCCCTCTCTCTCTCATACTATCACCACACAACACCAACAACTCAATCCTTCACCCATCGCTAACCCCCCCCCCTCTCTCTCTCTCTCTCCACCACACCCACCCAAGAGAACAATACTTACGCAACCCTGTACCAAACACGCATATCACCGCACGTGAAAGGAAGGGAAAGGGAAGCGAGTGGAAAAACACACACACACATCTAAACCACTTCTTTTTAATCGGGCGAGTGAAAGGGGGGGGGTTAAAATGGGGGGGGGGGATTTTGAAAAGTGAAAAATGTAAGAGAAAACTTGTGCTATGTGAGTGAACTCAGAATAATAATAATAATAATAATAATAATAATAATAATAATAATAATAATATAATACGGCGACCAGCGAATGGTAAAAACATAAAAATGAAATATTAACGCATGTAATAATAGTATAAACAACAATAACAACAACAGTAACAACAACAACAATAATAATAATAATAATAATAATAATAATAATAATAACAACAATAATGTGACCAGCGAAAGGTAAAACATAACAAGACTGAAATATAAAAGCATGTAATAATAATAATGATAAAAACAACAATAATAACACTAATAATAACACTAATAATAATAATAACACTAATAATAATAACAAAATGCACACCAACAAACCAGAACCAGTTTTTCCCTACACACCATGAGAAGGAAATTCAACCAAGGAAAAAGCTAGACTGGTAAAAGTAAGCTGATTTTCCAGTCATGAAATTTTAGGGCACGAAAAAAGGGAAAAGAACATGTACAAATATATTGCTAAAATGATGACAGGAAATAGTGACAGTAGGAAAACCAGGTGAAGGGGCACTTCAGCTCGTCTATCTATCTATCTATAGCCCGACGCCCTAACCCCGCAAAGGGTGGCCGCAGACAAAACGCCTCCAAGTCACTCTGTCACCCACCATTTGACTACCCTCCCCCCAACTCACCCCCCCCTCCCTCATATACCTCTCAACTCCATCCCTCCACCTCATCCTTGGTCTACCCCTCCCTCTCCCTCCCTCGACCTCACCTACATACACCCTCTTAGTCAGTCTTTCATTCTCCATTCTCTCCACATGTCCAAACCACCTCAGTGTATTTCTCCTAATCTTCTCAAATAATTATAGGAATAATGATAACAGTGGCAGCTGCAATAATAAAATAATAATGATAATCAGTCATCATCATCATCATCATGATATCATCACAATACTAACCTTGTCAGACCTAAAGATGATGATGATTATATACTACTACTACTACAACTAATAATAATAATAATAATAATAATAGTAACAATAATAATAATATGCTAATAATAACAATGATAAACTAAAAAATTAAGACTGTACACAATAAACATAAAGAATAGTAACTGGTAAAAAAAAATAACAACTAAACCAGACCAGTTATTTGTACCAGATACATGATTTGGACTTTTATTAAAAAAAAAAAAAAAAAAAAAACTAAAGGTTATTTGATTTTGCTTAGGAAATTTGAAAATGGAAAGTGAAAGTATGGTGGCTGGAAAGAGAAAAGGAGGAGGAGGAAAAAGATGGAAAAAGGAGGAGGAGGAGGAGGAGGAGGCACGCGGGTCTGTGAGGGTGAATGGTGTTCTGTTGGGAGCTAGGATCGTTACTGAGTAGGGAGAGAAGTGAGTGGCGTCTTTTGTCCAAGCCATTCTTCAAAGGAGTTGGAGTTGGTAAAAAATAAATACAAAATAGTTACATTAATTGAGTGACTGACAAGGAGAGAAGAGATATATGGAGTGACGGACTGATGACAAAGTAATAATAATAATAATAATAATAATAATAATAAAATGCTAAAAATACACAAAGTCGCTTCCATCTTCCTAAGTCTTCAGTACAGCAAGCCACGCCCCCTTACCGTGACGTCATTTGTAAACAAAGGAGAGACCAAAGCACGTGTTGCCTCACCTGAAAAGAGAGAGAAGGAAGTTAGTGTATCTTTACTACTTCTACTACTAACACAACTACTACTACTACTGTTAATAATCATCATCATCATCATCATCATCATCATTAACGTCCACTCATTCATTCATTCATTATCCTGACCTGTTATCCCATCGAAGGATAGTGTAATAACACACACACACACACACACACACACACACACACACACACACACACAGAATCATTAAGAGTGCTCAGAAACAATTCGCCACACCTCCAATTCTCTCTCTCTCTCTCTCTCTCTCTCTCTCTCTCTCTCTCTCTCTCTCTCTCTCTCTCACACACACACACACACACACACACACACACACACACACACACACACACACCGCTGGGAGAGGTCAAATCAAAGGTTAAGACAATGCTATGGGTAAAAGTTGAATTGGTCCAACCTTGTGATGAAACAGGCTCTCTCTCTCTCTCTCTCTCTCTCTCTCTCTCTCATCAGTGCTATGGGTAAAAGGTGAATTGGTTGAACCCTATGACGAAACAACTGGTTCTGGTTCTAATGTGAATCTAATGACACACTCTCTCTCTCTCTCTCTCTCTCTCTCTCTCTCTCTCTCTCTCTCTCTCTCTCTCTCAGGGGAAATGGAATGACGTGGTTAATGGCAGGATGAAGCAACAGTGAAGGGAAAGGTATGGAACAAGACTTATTATTGTTTTTAACGTCGATTTTAAAAGACTTGAGGATAGTGATTATCAGAGAAATTTGTGTGTGTGTGTGTGTGTGTGTGTGTGTGTGTGTGTGTGTGTGTGTGTGTGTGTGTGTGTGTGTGTGTGTGTGTGTGTGTAATACTTCAGATGCTGTTTCTAACTCCACTAAATATAGTCTAATCACCTAACATTAACAAGAATAAACACCAATATTAAAAATGTACTGACGGTAAGAATAGCAAAATAATGATAATAATAATAATAATAATAATAATAATAATGATAATAATAATAATAATAATAATAATAATAATAATAATAATAATACCCTAATTACAATCAAAGGAAGAAAGATGAATTTTATCCTTCAATGATTTACTGATTAATTTTATTGATTCATTTTCTTCCATTCCTTAAACTTTCCTTGTCGTATTCATGTTTCGGGTATGGAAGCTTCCTAGCACCTCTTCCTTAGCGATTTATTTTTGGATATGGCTGGTTAATATCCGCCTGTACGTTACGCGGTGTATGGTGATATTCGAAGGATATATGTCACACAGAAGAGGGCAGTAAGCAAACAGAATAAATCGCTTACGAGAAGGTGTTAGTGAGCTTCCTTAACCGACAATGCGAGCCAAGGTGAATATGGTACAGCTATAGATTCCCGTTGTTCTGCCCCGTTCCGTTTACCTGTACTCATGGTCAACGCCTAATTTCCGTGGGAGGCGAGATTACCTGATACATCCCACGTTTTTTGGGATGCTAATACCTGTCTCGCTGTGATGTTACCCTTGAGAGTTTTAACATCGGGCACTGCTTCTCCTTGAGGGGTGGCAGGTCTAAGAGGGGTGTGGGAGTAGAGATTGATGAGGAGAGGAAGATAACTGGATAAACGTAGACAAAAGAGGGAGGAAGGGAGGGAGGGGATCTGTAGGAATGGTGAGTTTGGGAGGCTGTGGGGATGTAGGTTAGGATAGTGGCGTAGAGATTAGAAGGGAGGATGGGAGTTGGGGAGGGACGGGAGTTAAGAATGATGAGAATGTTCACTTCGGGGGAGGGAGGGAGGGGGGGATAAGCGACTATGAGCGGAGGAGAAATATAAGGATGGTGAGGAAGGAGGGGGAGCTGGGAATGAAGGGGTAGTGAGATGAGGGAAGGGATGGGGAAAGTGGGGAGAAGAGGGGTGAGGGGGATGATGGAGGGGAAGTGGGAAGAAGGGGGTGAGGGGGGAGAAGTGGATGTGTGTGGGATGTGAGGAAGATAGAGGAGAAGTGAGTAAGAAGATGGAGGGGAAATGGAGTGAGAAGGGGTGAAGGGGGTGATAGAGGAAAAGAAAAGAGGGGGAGGGGAAGAGAGGAGAGGAGAGGGGGAGGAGACCATCGTACCATCTGAATACTTACTCTAGGGGAGACGGGAGGAGGGGGTGTTACGGCAAGGAGGGGGGAGGGGGTGTTACGGCAAGGAGGGGGGAGGGGGTGTTACGGCATGGAGGGGGGAGGGGGTGTTACGGCAAGGAAGGGGGGGGTAATACAGAGGGTGTGACGGTGGGTGGAGGGAATAAACAATTTTTTCACTAGTACTACCGCATTAACATTTAGAGTAGAGACAATGGAGGGCGTACGGAAAGATTATTTTTCTTTTTTATGTGTCTGACTCTTGGTACAGGTTCAATGGTCCGTTCCCTCAGGCCCAGCAGTCCAACGTGCCACACACCATATCACCACTTCAGCACTAATACCCACCGTCCATATTAATTACACGCCCAGACTGTCTATTTCCGGACTGGTGCATCGATAATGTAAGGGGTGTATGTATGGCATGTCGGTGGGTCTTGTGAATAATGAGTAGCCTGCTTTACCGAAATTCAATCTGTTCCCTGCCCCGCCCTGGAATCGAACCCACGCCATTTCAGACAACAGACGACCTCCAAGCACCCTTATACTCCAGGTTGGGGGGGAGGTAAGGGATAAGGGGATGGGGTGGGACTAAGGTAAGGGTACGAGTTTAACTTATGGAATGTAGATCCTTAAAGAGTATACGGTAGGGGTGAGGGAGAAGGGGGGAGGGTGAGGGTGAGGGATGAAGGGTAAGGGGGAAGGGGAGGGAGAGGGGTGAGGATGAGGGCGAGGTGAGGGGTGAGGGGTGAGGGGACGGGGATCGTTAACCTTTTCAGTAGTGTTGCTGCATTAACCCTTTCAATACCACGACGTATTTTATTCTAACGAATTAAAAAAAGGCACGTCCTTGGACTGAAAGGGCAACGAGTGACCAAGCTAAAGTAGTGGTAGTGGTGGTTCTAATTCCAGGTTCATCTGATCTGGAACCCAGTAGACTGCAGGCTGAAATTCTCTCCCTCCTGCAGTCCACTATCAGCTTTTCGGGGACCAGAGGAGATGATGAGGGGCGTTTGTATAACCACGCAACTGAGCAGCCTGGTTACAATGTCTGCCACCACGTGAAGGCGTCCCTCTCCAAATTAAACAAGAAATAATGTACGGTATGCAACAGGTCAACTCTGGAACTGTATCCCTCTGTCTGTATTTCCTACTGCCTATGATATCTGGTCTTTTAAACGCAGTGTGTCGTGGTATCTATATGAAAGGATCTTGAAATAGCTTTTTTTTTTTTTTCTTGGAAGGAACAAAATGACGGACCTCTGGCCTTGGTCCTTCTTCCTTACATTTAAAAAAAAAAAAATTGGTTGTATAAGCAAACACAGAAATAAACAAACAAGAAGAAGGATACCGGTAAATACCTAACCTTGTGGCGGCTCCAGTGACGGATGTAAAGGAGTGGTTTTATAAGGGAAGCAAATACTGTGCAATATTATCTACTAACACACCACACCACACCACACAAATACCATAACCATACCATATCATACCATACCATACCCTACCCTACCCTACCCTACCATACCACATCCTACCAAAGACATACGGGGAATTGCTGTTCTCAAAATACACTCAGCAAGTGTCAGTCTATGTAAGTTTTTGGTGTAATATTATAAAGAAGGGAAACGGATACTAATATATGCACTGACTCACCATAACAAACCACAGTACACCATACCATACCAAACCATACCAAATCATACCACAGACACACTCAAAATGGCTGTGTTCAGATACTAAGCAATTTTATGTACCTTTCTGGTGAAAAATATTAAAAAGACGGGAAGTGGATAATAATACATACCGTACCAAAACCATACCATACCATACCATACCATACCATGAGAGAGAAGAGATGAAAAAAGATAAGCAGAGAAGAGAAAAGAAGAGAAGAGAAGAGACGATGAGAGACGAGGAGGGAAGGAAGGGATGGAGGAGGGAGCAGGACCCCAACACAAACAGACAACCACATTCCTTGAGTCTGAGGAGGAGGAGGAGGAGGAGGAGGTGAGAGAGAGAGAGAGAGAGAGAGAGAGAGTTACATAGAGTTACATAGATACACAGACCACACAGACCTTACGGTCCCTACGAGGTGGTCCGGCCTTAATCCTAATATAGTGCATAGGAGCAGGAGAAAAGGATAGCACAGCAGAAGGCTCTCTCCCCCACCCTCCAGACCCTCCGGTATTAGCCGTACAGGAAACAAGAGAGGAAGTAATACCTTGCAGGAATGAAAAACCTGAAGGAATTTTATAGGATCGGCAGAAAGTAGAATAATGTGGAAAAGGAAAATTTGGGCATACAGCCACATACTTACTCTATACATGTATTTTTTTTTTTCTTTAATCAGAAGATGAACAGAATGTTTATCTATTATATATATTCTAAAATATTGTCTGTGTCTAATAGACACATGAATGCAGACGCGAATATGCAAATTGCTCCATCCTAACTAAACGATACCAATTGCGTCGAGATACATGTCCAGAGAGAGAGAGAGATCCGGGAAAGGAGAAAAGGGAAAGAAAACAGGGGGTAGGAGAGGGGAGGGGAGGGATCACCTATGGTACAGCTCCCCAAGAATGTAGTCTTTCTCTCTCTCTTTCTCTCTCTCTCTCTCTCTCTCTCTCTCTCTCTCATTTATTCCTAGTTCCCTCTATTTCCTATTCCTCTCCTTTACCTTCTGTACTCAATCGTTTTTCTCTACCTCTCCATCCTTGACTCCTTCTCCCTCCATCTCTCCGTTACCTCCCTCTCCTTCACCCCTGACTCCTCCCTCCCTCCCTCCCCCTTATCCTTGACTCATAACCTTCCTCCCTCCCTCCCTCTGTTTTTCCCTCCCTCTCTACCTCCCTTATTAACTGTTTACATATTTGTCTCCCCATGTACTCACCTGCCACAACCTACCTACCTACTTACCTACATGCATACTCCATCTACTTACTAAGGTAACTTCCTATATACCTGCTTACCTACCTATTATCTACCCGGTACCTACTTATCCCAATTACTTACATACATACATTTCTCAACTACCTAACTACTTACTTACCGGTAGTTTCTTACCTACCTGCATACTTATTTATCTTCTGCCTACCTACCAAATCAAGTATATACCCACAGAATACCTACTTACATGTTCTTTATCAACCTACCTACCTACCTACTCACCTACTTACAAAATCGACCTCCTACCCACCAACCAATCAATAAATGGTACCCCCTACTTACTTACCTACCTACCTACCTACCTCAATTCTTAATCTCTTACATCTCACCCCCCCCTCCATTCCCCCCTCCTTCAGCTCTAGGACCCTCCCCCCTATGCCCCCCTCCAGTATCCCCCCCACCCCCTGCCCCCCTGCCCCCTCATCTAATTGTTTTTGTTCTGGTTTTAGTCCCACGCCCTCACCCCCCCCACCGTGGGAGGGGGACGTGGGTGGGTAGGGGGAGGAAGAAGGGGGGGGAAGAGAAGTGGGCGGTGGGCGAGGGACGAGAAGTGGGTGGAGAGCGGGGGAAGAGAGGTGGGTGGTGAGCGGGGGAAGAGAAATGGGTGGAGGGCGGGGGAAGAGAGGTGGGTGGAGAGCGGGGGAAGAGAAATGGGTGGAGGGCGGGGGAAGAGAGGTAGGTGGAGAGCAGGGGAAGAGAAATGGGTGGAGGGCGGGGGAAGAGAGGTGGGTGGAGGGGAGGGAAGAAGTGGGAGGAAAGCGGACGGAGTGTGAAGGGATGGAAGGGAAAAAGAAAGGAGAGAAGAGGAGGGAGAGGAAGAGGAAATGGGTGGGGGTTGGTGGGAAGGTGGGTGGGAGCTGGTGGGAGGGTGGGTGGGGGTTAGTGGAAGGGGGGGTAAGTATGGATGGAAGTCTTATGGGATGCGAGTAGATTGGGATTACAGTGCGAATAGGTGGGTATGGATAGTAGGGTGTGTGGATAGGTTAAGGTGGGTGGATGGGAGTGGATGGTAAGGAGGGTATGGAGAGGGAGGGTGGAGATGAGTGTGGGGTGAAGGTGGATTGGTGAGTGAGGGCAAGAGAGAGCTGGAATAGGTGGGTGAATGAGTGTGGGTGTTGGGTGTCAAGAGAGAACTGTGTTGCGTGAACGTGAGAATATAAGAAGAAATGCGAATAAATCCAGTAGACCAGATACAAGAGTGTGATTAAACCATAAGAATAAAAACAACAATAATAAAGAACTGTACGAGGCCTAAACAGACACACAGTTAGAGTACAGTAATATTAATAACGTTGGTGAACTATTATGTTACTTATATTTAAAAAATGTTACTGTGCTGCGCGTCAATATTGATACACCTGCTGTTGATCTTCATGGCTGTAATAATGACACACACACACACACACTATACACACACACACACACACACACACACACACACACACACACACACACACATATATAAAACTATGGGTTATAACATCAAAAAATTAAAGCAAGGAAATATATAGGCTAAGCAGCTGACGATTTTTTTGTGCTTTTACTGAAATGAAACAAAAGTGGCTTGTGAGGCTGTCAAGATCATCAACTCCTGAGGAAACTTACAGGAAGGTTCATGAGAAAGTCAAGGATTTCAGGCTCTGAGGTGCATAAATTTATGAAACGTCATGTTCTTCTGGCTTCATCAGGCGTGGTACAGTACTGGTGCGAAATACAAGGCAGGTAATCTTAACACACCTGCCTGTTAGATATTCATTTTACTTTCTTCCTCTCTCTCTCTCTCTCTCTCTCTCTCTCTCTCTCTCTCTCTCTCTGGGGGCAAAGCTTTCCATCAGTTGAAGAAAAATCGTGAGAGACGTTATCCTATGAGAGGGTGGTCAGGATTCCAGGGGCTTAAATGGTGAGTGAATGAGTGTGGTGCCCATTTCACTGGACACGTGGATGATTTGTTCTCCCACAATGTTTTTTCTTCCCTGAACCCTACCTCACCCTACCTCACCCTACCTGCAAGTGGGATAATGAGGCGATATTATGATGATGACTATGATGACGACGATGATGATGATAATGATGATGATGATGATGATGATGACGATATGATAATGAAAATGATGACGATGATGATGATAAGTGATGATGATGATATGCTAATGATGATGATGATGATGATGAATAAAAACGCTGGGTGGTAGCCATAGCAAAATTAAATAAGTGCGTACCTGCTCTCTCAAGGGTCAAAACAATAGAAGCTCTAACAAGGCATTTTTAAAGGTGAATGGCAGACAGGATCGTGAGAAATACAGGCAATAAAAATACTGAAAAGGAAATGGACAATTAATTCTGACCGTGATGGGATTCTTGGTGTGTGTGTGTGTGTGTGTGTGTGTGTGTGTGTGTGTGTGTGTGTGTGTGTGTGTGTGTGTGTGTGTGTGTGTGTGTGTGTGTGTGTGTGTGTGTGTGTGTGTGTGTGCGCTGACGAGGAGATATTTGTGTGTGAAGGTAGTCTATTGTGGTATGTGTAAGTGTGTGTGGATATGTGTACTTCTACCTGTGTGTGTGTGTGTGTGTGTGTGTGTGTGTGTGTGTGTGTGTGTGTGTGTGTGTAAGGAGATGGGTGTATATGGGTGTTGTGTATGCTTGTGTATAGGAAGAAGGTGTTAGTGTGAGGGTGTGTGTGTGGGAATGTGCCAGTATGAAAGCAGATGTATGAGGATGTGTTAGTATGAGAGTGTATGGGTGTGGGTGTTAGTGTGAAGGTAAGTGTGGGATTAAGTTAGTAAAAGAGTGTGTGTGTGGGTGGGTATAGGCGATCAGGTGTAAGTGTGAGGTAAGAATGAGGGGCGTGAGTGTGTGGAGAGGGTGTTAGTGTAGGAGTGGGTGTAGTGGGGGGTGGGGGTGTTTATGAGGGTGTGTTGGTTGGTGGGCGTGGGTGGGTGGGAAGGAAATGGGTGGGGCGTGACTACCTTTTCCGCCCTTAAGGATTATACGTGTGTGTGTGTGTGTGTGTGTGTGTGTGTGTGTGTGTGTGTGTGTGTGTGTGTGTGTGTGTGTGTGTGTGTGTGTGTGTGAGAGAGAGAGAGAGAGAGAGAGAATTAAAACAAGAACACAAGCAATGACAGGGTAGGAAGTAAATGAGGGAAAGGAGGATGTGAGAGAAAAAGTGAGCAAGGGAAAAAGTAAGTGAAAAAGTGAGCAAGAGAGGGAAACAGGAACATTACTGCCAAGGTGACACCACTTCCGGTAAAGACAGGTGTTGCGATAGATACATACGGTAGACAGATAGATAAACTGAGAAAGAGAGAGAGATGGATGGATGGATGGATGGAAGGGTGGATGGAAGGGTGGATGGATGGATGGATGGATGGGTGGATGGATGGGTGGATGGAAGGGTGGATGGATGGAAGGGTGGATGGATGGAAGAGTGGATGGATGGATGGATGGATGGAAGGGTGGATGGATGGATGGATGGACGGGTGGATGGATGGAAGGGTGGATGGATGGATGAGAGAGATGGGCGTGTGAACAGGGCAAATTGTTAGATAAAAATGAAGTTAGATTGAAGTTACACATGCTTGAAAACAGACAGACAGACAGACAGACACAGCAATGGAGATAGAAATGTAAACAATAGTGTGTGTGTGTGTGTGTGTGTGTGTGTGTGTGTGTGTGTGTGTGTGTGTGTGTGTGTGTGTGTGTGTGTGTGTGTGTGTGTGTGTGTGTGTGTGTGTGTGTGTGTGCAATCGTGACCAGACCAAGCCCCCTCCCGTTTCCACACAGGGTCATCTACTCCCCCTTCCCCCCTTTCTCTCTCTCTCTCTCTCTCTCTCTCCGCCTCTCTCACCCCTCACCTCAATTCTCGCCATATTTAAAAGGCAAGTAAGTGGGCCAGTCTCACACACACACACACACACACACACACACACACACACACACACTACCTAAAAACACACATCCACTACAATACCAACACCAGCAAGTAAGCACGCGATACTCTCACATATCAAGAGGCTTACAACGTGAGTAAAACAAACGTATGGATAAAATAGCACTAAGACACATACATAAACAACAAACAGCGATTGCAAACACACTGTACAAACTCATCAGGTATTACATATCACCAAATAATCCAGTATGCCTCTCCTATCATCATCATCATCAACTATGCAGTGTTCATCATCATCATCATCATTTCATCTTTCCAATTTCTCACATCATTCCAGATAAATTGACACTGAATACAAAGAAGCAGAAATGAGTGAGTGAGTGAGTGAGTGAGTGTGTGAGTGAGTGAGTGAAAGAATAAAATAATGACAAGTGTGGTAAATGACAAGAAAGAATGCAAGTACGTGGGAGAGAGAGAGAGAGAGAGAGAGAGAGAGAGAGAGAGAGAGAGGTGAGTGACTTGGTGAATAATGACTACAAATCTGTGAGTGAGAGAGTAAGCAAATGTGAGAAAGTGGGATTGAAAGTGAATAGTAATAATAAGTCAGTAAGTACCTCAAGAGTCGTTACTTTTACCTTCAGTCCCACATTACTGTCCCTCTTTCTCTCTCTCTCTCTCTCACACACACACACACACACACACACACACGTTCTCTCTACCGTCACACGCATTTCTACAGTAATGGACGCCTGAACCTGAAGCAATATATTCCATTCGTATCTCACCTTACTTCAAATTCATCTTTATCAAAAAATAAATAATAATAATAATAATAATAATAATAAAAAGCGGTCATTACTACCACCACCATCACCCTTACTTCCGTCTCTAATTAATCTTATTCCAATACTCTCTCTCTCTCTCTCTCTCGAATGACCAGCTGTAACAAAAGACTAGCAAGAGAATACAGTGCTAGTCACGAATAAGTGCTGTGGAAAAGATGTTGTGCCGTAGGATTGTCTTTCTCTGCTAATGGGACAGGTGAAATAAGCCGCAATATGGGCGAAAATCTGGGCTAACTTTAAGGTAAATAAGCTCTTGTGTATATGTATTAGAGTTTTCCCTAATATTAGCAGTATCTTCTCTCTCTCTCTCTCTCTCTCTCTCTCTCTCTCTCTCTCTCTCTCTCTCTCTCTCTCTCTTTTAGGACTGGTTAAGTAACTTTCATTTTCAACTGAGTCAT
>NC_137022.1:26141914-26151914 GCF_032717465.1 Coenobita brevimanus | reverse complement strand
AGGAAGGAGGAAGGGAAGGAAGGAGGGAAAGTAGGAAGGAAGGAAAACAACAGAAATGAAAGGAAAGGAAATGATGGAAGGAAGGAAAAGAAGAGAGGAAGAAAGAAGGAAAGGCCAGGGAGAAGGAAAGACAGAGGTAGGGAGAGAGCAGTAGCCTAGGCCATCAAGTAGCCTCTCTCCTCTTGCTACTGCTAGTTTTTGCTCTCTCTCTCTCTCTCTCTCTCTCTCTCTACAGGGAGGACAAACTAAATAACAATGAATATAATGCTTGTGTACATTTCCAAAAGGTGTGTGTGTGTGTGTGTGTGTGTGTGTGTTTTATCCCCATGATTACCACATCTTACGGTTCCATTCTGCTTTAACATAAACACTCCTCAGAAACAAAATATCACAACTCGGCATTACTTTCTACCCTTCCTATAAAATTTCCCGCACAAATATTCGTACAATCTTTACTGCTAAATTCCTGCTGCTCACCATTTTCCTGTACGGCTTAGGAACCGAAAAACATGTGGAGGACGTGGGTATAGGCGTATCTGTTGCTGTACAAACCTTTTATATACCCTTTCCCGTGACTATATGTTTTCATCTGACAGTACCGAATCATTTTCAATACTCTCTCTCTCTCTCTCTCTCTCTCTCTCTCTAAACTTCAAGAATATAAGTTTTCGTATTAACTTTATGTGGAGCTGGTTATCTATCTATTTATCTATCTACATTTTCATCTATTTATAATAAGACGTATCAATCCTGGAAGAGGTGGCCACAAACAAATCGCCTCCAGGTCATTCTGCCCTCCACTATCACGCTGCCGTATTTCCACCTCACACACACACACTTCATATACCTCTCCTCTCCATCCCTCCATCTCACCCTTCTCCCCACCACTTCACCCATACACACACTCTCCTCGTCAGTCTCTCAATCTCCACTCCACACGGCCAAACCATCATCAGCAGAAAAGTTGTTAATAATTACAAAGAATCGCAAGACTGTGTGGCTTGCGTATCCTTGTGAATATCAATAAGTATTTCATTAAGTATTCAGGTACTATCCTTCAATTAGGTGAAAAGTACAAATGAACCAATAGGACTCTCTCTCTTTCTCTCTCTCTCTCTCTCTCTCTCCCTGGTATACCGTGCGTGCCTCCACATACCAACTGGGTAGACAAACCAGCCATGCAGGGAGACTACCTAAAGCCCCTCCTTCTCTCCATCCCTACCTCCCTCCATCTTTCCAGTCTTCTCTCCCTCCCTACAGTCTTCTCTCTCTCTCTCTCTCTCTCTCTCCTCTCTTCTTTCTTCCCTCCTCCTTTTAACTTCCCTCCCTCCCTCCACCATTCTCCCTCTCCTCGCTCCCTCTTTTCTTTCTCCCCTTTTCTTTTTAACTTCCCTCCCTTCCTCCACCATTCTCTCCCTTCCTCCCTCTTCTTTTTTTTTTTCTCTCTCTCTCTCCACTTCCTTTTAACTTCCCTTCCTCCCTCCCTGTTGTCTACTTCCTCCCATCGTCCAGCATTTTCTCTCCCCACCCTTCCTCCAGCGTTCTCGTCCTCTCCTCTCCCTACCTCTTCAGAATCCCAATTTTCTTATAAACAATTAAAGCCAAGGAATTTTTTATTAAATCTCCTCCCCTTCCTCCTTTACTACTTTCTCTTTCAGGTTATTCAAACTGGTAGCTTATAGATTAAGTATTACATTATGTAACTTTTCCTTTTCAGTCTTTCCTATGAAATTTCCAAGTCGTTTTTCCATGCTGGAAGGTAGTCCTTCTCATGTTTTCCTGCTAGTTTTAACTGAAGGGGAGGGGGTAAAGCCTTCTCGCTTTGCTATCCTTATCCTTCAGCATGTAGAATTAAATCTCGTAGTCATAGTCCACTCTGTAACAAACAGCCTCGAACAGACCATAAGGTCTGTTGCTGTTTGCCTTCCTCCTCCTCCACCTCCTCCCATTTGGCTGTGGAGGGACAGAATATTATGTAACACACGTACCATGGCAAAGGCGGGGAGGATAGGGGAGGAGGAAAGGAAGGGAGAGGGAGAAGGAGGAGAGGGAGGGAGAGGAGGAGAGGGAGGGAGAGGGGGAGGGAGGAAGAAAGGAAGGCAGAGGGAGAGGGGGAGGGAGGAGGAAAGGAAGGCAGAGGGAAGGGAGAGGGAGAAGGAGGAAATGAGGAGAGAGGAGGGGAAGACAGGGACGGAGGAGAGGGAGGGATAGGATAGGAAAGGAACTGAAGGATAAATAGGGAATAGAAAGGCAAAAAGGGGAGAGAGGCGATATGGTGGCTCGGTCGGTGTGGTAATGGCCTTGCGTTTGGAGGGTGCCCTGGAGTGGGTTCGAGTCCCCTGAAGGTCACCTGAGTTTGTGGGGAAGGGGTGGGGGAGAGATAATGGAGGGGTGGGGGAGAGAAGGGAGGTATGGGAGAGATAAGAGGTAGGAAGAAAGGGGGGTTAGGGAGAGATATGGGAAAGATCATGGAGGTATGGGAGCGATAAGGGAATATGAGAGAGAGAAAGAGAGAGATGCAAAAATCTTTCCCTTTATATTTAATTATTAACCTCATACCACCGATTGCTATCTACGTACCTATCTATCTATCTACCTGTCTATCTATTTCCATCCATCTCTTCATCCCTGTACCTCAGCAGAAACTACCATGCACATTCTCTCTCTCTCTCTCTCTCTCTCTCTCTCTCTCTCTCTCTCTCCATTCACAAAACTCCCCTCCCCTCTCCTCTCCCATTCCTCCCTCCCAGTCATCGCCCTTTCACCCTTCCCCTCTCTCCCTCTTCCTCTCCCCCCCTCTCTCACAGCAATTTACCTCCCCCCTCCTCTCCCCACACGAAATTCTCCTCCCTCTCTCCTCCTCCCCTCCTTCCGGCAGTCTCCCCTCCCCTCTCCCCTGCTCCCCCTTCTCTTTTTTCCAATCCTCTCCTCTTCTCCCTTTCCTCCCCCCTTCTCTCCTCTCTTCTCCCCACCTACCCTCTCCTTTCTTCTCCCCCTTCCTTCAACTTCTTATCTTTTTTGCTCTCTCTCTCTCTCTCTCTCTCTCTCTCTCATTAATTTCTACTATGCCCCCGCTTCCTGTACGCGTCCCCCCGGGCATGAGAGAGAGAGAGAGAGAGAGAGAGAGAGACAAACACACACACACACACACACACACACACACACAGGAAATAAAGGTGTCAGTATGCCTATTGGCCTATAATGAGGTTAACTCTGGGATGGGCTAATTATGCTGATGATCTAACCTATATCATTAAGAAGGGGATAGACTCTCTCTCTCACACTCTCTCTCTCTCTCTCTCTTTCTCACACACACACACACATACAGAGAGAGAGAGAGAGAGAGAGAGAGAGAGAGAGGAAGGAGGGATGGGTGTGTAGCAAGGAGGAAGGGAGTGAGGGAATGATGGAAGGGACGCGTGATTATAGGAATTGAGGAAAGGACTGCGGACGGAGAGGAGAGAAGGGAGAAGGAAGGAGAAAAAAAGGGGGAGAGGAGGAAGAAGGAAGTAGAGAGAAGACGAAGAGGGGAGAGGAGGAGAAGGAAGGAGAGGGAAGACTACTGGAGAGGAGGGAGAAGGAAGTAGAAAGACGAAGAGGAGAGAGGGAGAAGGTGAATGGGTATGAACTAAGAGATGGAAAATTGAAGAGGGAAAGAAAGGAAGTGGGGGTAAAGGAGAGGGGATAAGTGAGAAGGGGAAAGAGAAGGGAGAGAGAGAGAGGAGCTGGGAGTGAATGAGGGATGAGAGGAGAGGGGAAGAGAGGGGAAGAGGGACAAGAATAAGAGAGAAGCGGAGAGGAAGGGAAGGAAGGATGGGAGAGGTAATATACTGGGAATCCAGAGGAATGGAGGAAGGTACGGGTGGGAGGAAGGGAGGGAAAGGACATGACAGAGCAAGTTAATACTGGGAGAGCAGGGAAGGGAGAGAGAGGGAGAAAGAGGAGAGGGAAGGGAGTGGAGGAGAAGAGGTAGAAAGGAGGAGAGAAAATGAAGAGATGAAGATGACGAGAGGAGAAACGATACGGGAAAAGGAGTTGTGGAAGATAGGAAAATAGGGATGAAGAATAAAATGGGAGGGAGAGAGAGAGAGAGAGAGATGGGTAGGTCACTTTAGCGAGGCCGGAAGTTCACCTGTGAGACCCACCCAGGTTTCTCTCTCTCTCTCTCTCTCTCTCTCTGTTAAAAGTCCACATAAAAATAGGATGGTTCCACGCACGCATACACGCGCAAACACAAGTACTGTACACATAAAAACGCACACGCACACACACGACACACACACTCGGTCACACTTCAGCAAGGCAAACACAAAGAGGACACACACACACACACACACACACACACACACACACACACACACACACACACACACACACACACACACACACACACACACACAGTCCTTTTGTTGCATATTTCACGTAGGTCGGTGGTTGAAAAAGACAATACTAAGGCTCTACATCCTTTCCATAGCATTGCTTTGTTACTACCAACCCTCTAATGTTAGTCTCCAGTTACAACTCGGCACGAATGGTGGAGATGGCGATTCTGGGCCAAGTTGGAGTAAAATGAGTATAGATTATCTCATTAGACAAGAATAACATCACAAAAATAACCATCATCACACAATAACATCCATCACCCCCACACATCAACATCAGACATCACAGGCATTTCCTATACTCCTTTTGCTCTAACTTGGCGTAATATTGCCACCTCTCCATCTTCAATGCTATGTGGTGACTAACAATAAATCAACACTTGAATATGATGCTGGTCACGAAGAAGTGCTATGGAAGACGTGGACCCGCGGCACTGTCTTTTCCGCCACTCAGCTACGTGAAATAAGCCTTAAAAGGACGAAAATCTAGGGCAAGTTAAGGTGAAAGGAGTATAGCACTGAATAACAAAAGGAATACATGAAAACCGTTTACCAGTATATAACGAAATTTAATATTACATAACTAATTTCACCCCATATTCACCATCCCCACGTAAATCTAACAGTCACATACCCATTACCACTACTACTACTACCACCACTACCGCCACAACAACACCCTGAAGTGCAAAACCACCACCACCACAACACAAAAACACCACCACAACCCCAATAGATCCTGAAGAGCACAACACAACCACACCACCACCACCACAACCACCAGTACACCACACCACACCACAACACCGGGATAGCGTTTCACATAAAAAAAAAAAAAAAAGAGGCCAAGTTACGCAAATTATATCACTGCACGAGACGATGCCAAAGACGACCTTGAAGACAAACACTTTACCACCACACAACAACAACAACAACAACAACAACCACAACAACAAGTACATCACGTGACCTACATAATGAGGCCTAGGAGCTAAGTTAGTGTAATTACCTCACAAGACAGGATGCTTCGTAATAACCTTGGGTGATAACGCACACCAAAACAACACCGTAGGACACATGGCGGTGATGGTAAGATAACAGCAGAAGTAAAAAGAGGGCATCACCATCCACTCACCCGATGTAGTGATACTTTCTCGTGGCTACAGTTACTACCTCAGTGGGATACAAAGAACACTGATACTAATAATGATAACGATAAAAAAACAACTCAGGGGTAAATAAAATACCAGAGCGATCACTATCCACTCACTCGATGTAGTGCTACCGTCACGTGATATTACACTTAACACCTTACTGGGATACACTGACAGGTGATTAATGATAACAAAGGCGATCAATAACTTAAGATTAAATAAAAGGTATGCCCATCATCCACTCACTCGATGTAGTACTATCGTTAAGTGACCACAATGAGTGGATACCTAAATGGTTTCCTATAATGCGAGACCAATTTACTACGCTGGGTGGTAACCATATAACCTAACAGATGCCTGGTGATCTAGTGGGTTAAGAAGCTCGGTAAACGTGAGTGCTCAGGTACTACCGCTTAAGTGAGTGCTCATGTACTACCGCTTAAGTGAGTGCTCATGTACTACCGCTTAAGTGAGTGCTCATGTAATACCGCTTGAGTGAGTGCTCAGGTACTACCATTTAAGTGAGTGCTCATGTACTACTGCTTAAGTGAGTGCTCATGTATTACCACTTAAGTGGATGCTCATGTATTACCACTTAAGTGAGTGCTCATGTAATACCGCTTGAGTGCTCATGTAATACCGCTTAAGTGAGTGCTCATGTAATACCGCTTAAGTGAGTGCTCATGTAATTCCGCTTAAGTGAGTGCTCATGTAATACCGCTTAAGTGAGTGCTCATGTAATACCGCTTAAGTGAGTGCTCATGTAATTCCGCTTAAGTGAGTGCTCATGTAATACCGCTTTAGTAAGTGCTCATGTAATACCGCTTAAGTGAGTGCTCATGTAATACCGCTTAAGTGAGTGCTCATGTAATACCGCTTAAGTGAGTGCTCATGTAATACCGCTTAAGTGAGTGCTCATGTAATTCCGCTTAAGTGAGTGCTCATGTAATACCGCTTAAGTGAGTGCTCATGTAATACCGCTTTAGTAAGTGCTCATGTAATACCGCTTAAGTGAGTGCTCATGTAATTCCGCTTAAGTGAGTGCTCATGTAATACCGCTTTAGTAAGTGCTCATGTAATACCGCTTAAGTGAGTGCTCATGTAATACCGCTTAAGTGAGTGCTCATGTAATACCGCTTTAGTAGGTGCTCATGTAATACCGCTTAAGTGAGTGCTCATGTAATACCGCTTAAGTGAGTGCTCATGTAATACCGCTTTAGTAAGTGCTCATGTAATACCGCTTAAGTGAGAGCGACTGGCCACTCTTGTCTTGCCTGTCCTCGGGTCCCGACGCTCCTGATGGGTCAAATGTTAGATAGACAGATAGGTAGATAGGATGGTAGGTAGGTGGGTAGGTAGGTAGGTAGGTAGGTAGGTAGGTAGGTAGGTAGGTGGGTAGGTAGGTAGGTGGGTAGGTAGGTAGGTGGGTAGGTAGGAGGGTAGGTAGGTAGACAGATAAACAGCTTACAGAAAGATATAGACAGACAGATAGATAGGTAGGTAGGTAGGCATGTAGGTAGATAAACAGCTAGATAGAAAGGTAGGGATAGATAGATAGGTAGACAGATAGACGGATGGATGGATAGATAGATAGAAATACAGATAGATAGACGGATAGATGGATGGACGGATGGATAGATGGACAGAGAGAGAGAGAGAGAGAGAGAGAGAGAAATACCATAACATCACCACTACCACTCTCCACCACACCAACCCTACCACACTCATTACCACAGGATAAGATCGACAGCAAGGCTATTTATATCTCAAGACACGTAGATAACAGGAAACGATATCCCACGAGGGCAAAAACAGCGATGATGATGATGATAATAATAATAATAATAATAATAATAATAATAATAATGATGATGATGATGATGATGATGATGATGATGATGATGATGATGATGATGGTGGTGGTGGTGGTGGTGGTGGTGGTGGTGGTGGTGGTGGTGGTGGTGATGATGATGATGATGATGATGATGATGATGATGATGATGATGATGATGATGATGATGATGTTGATGACGAAGATGATGATGATGACCACTGGAATAAGGAAACACCACCAACACCTTCATTAATAATAATAATAATAATAATAATAATAATAATAATAATAATAAATACTCTCTTACCTGGGAGTCCCTGAGGAAAGGCAGGAACTTAAAGGTGCTCTGAATGACCATCTTGACTTCTTACTTGTCACCCAGAAGACTCCAAACTCCTCAAACAGCTTATAAGTTACCAATAAGCTTACTGAGTGAAAGCTTAGAGAGATGGGAAGCTGTGTATCTATTTTTATCTATCTATTAATCTATCTCTATATTCACTCTATCTATCTACATTCTATCATTTTTTTCCTTTGATAAGCTTTCTAAAAGTAAGCTGATTTTAGAAGCTTGAGAGACTGGGTTTTGCGGACCTCTTTATCTATCTTCTGTTATCTATCTTCTCATCTCTCTCCTGATATCTATCTAATGCTTCTCCCTTCACTGACAGCCTAAGATGACTGAGACAGAGCTTAGAGATACTAGTCTGTGTCTATTTATATATCTATCTATGTCTATTTATATATCTATCTATGTCTATTTATATATCTATCTATGTCTATCGCCACAAGTCTTTTTTCCTAGTTCAAAGTCTAAACCTGAAGGATAAGAGTCTACTCATATCCATTTATCTATCAGGAAACCTCTTTATCTATTATCACCAGTTCTTATCACTCTGTCTATCTGGTCACTGATAGATAAGGCATACATATCAGTAGTATGCTTGGGAGAAATCTGTCTATCTATCTCCTCATTTCATCTATCTATCAGTATATTCAATTTATCTATCACCACCACTTATCACTCTCTCTCTCCTCCCGGTCTATCTATCGAATACCTCCACTTTCATCTGTCACTGTTATCTATCTATCTGCTCAGTCTATCTATTTCCACGCTTCTATCTATCACTCTTATCAAACCACTTCTGTATCAAACTTCCCTTCCAACGTTATCAGTCAATCTCCACTCTCTCTCTTTTCTCTTCAACTCTCTCTCTCGCTCCTTTTCTCTCTCTCCTCTCTCAAGCGTTCTTCACTGGGGTAGAACACGGGGGAGAGAACGCCACGAGAACACGGTGTTGTTGTTCAAGGGTTCAACAAGTGTTCAGTTTGATGCACACTGAAAGGGGGGTTCTGGGAGGCAAAAAGAATTATTACTGACAGATAAAGATAGATAAAAAGATTGAGAATATTACATGGAGAAAGATTGATATAGTGTTAAGAGTGGGATCAATGGATAAAATGAGAGAGAGAGAGAGAGAGAGAGAGAGAGAGTGAGGAGGGGAGTAAGAGGGAAGAGGAAAGAGGAATGGGATAAGACTGAGGGAAAGGGAGGGAAAGAGAGGGACTGGAGGAAGAAAGAGAGAAGTAAGAGAAGGAAGGGAGAAGGGCAGTAAGATGCGGGGAAAGAGGAGGGATATAGGAAGGGAGAGGAATGGAGAAGGGTAGAAAGGGGAAGGGGTTGAGAGAGAGAGAGAGAGAGAGAGAGAGAGAGAGAGAGAGTGAGGGGGGGGAGGGCTGAAGGAGAGACGAAACACACTACCGAGCACCAGCACGTCCGCTACTACACTGCCTGCCTCTGAGCCTCTCTCTCCTCCCTCCACACCTGCCTCACCTCCCCTCTCCCCCTTTCTCATTCACCTGTCTCACCCTACCTGCCTCGCTACCCCTTCATGAACCCCCCCCCTCTCTCTCTCTCTCTCTCAACTTTTCAAGAATCACGTGCAAAAACCAGATCACAACTAAAGGGGCACTCATTGGAGCGCATCTCTCCGACAAGAGCAACGTAATTTCCAAACCGCAAAAAGCGTTTTCCGGATCCAGAATCTGTAATACGATCCGCATCGGCCCCAAAAGTTGATCCATTGTTCCCTGGGACATGGGCTACCTACCCACCAAATTTAGTCCGAATCTCTCTCTTAGTTTTTGAGCAATTCTTCTAACAGACAAACTTTCTAACAAACAAACAAACAAACAGCGGTGAAAACATAATCTCCTAGTCGAAGAATCAATTAAAAAAAAAAAAATCAAAATTAAAATGTAAAACACTCAAAATAAAAACGTAAAACAATGAAAATCAGAATGAAAAATATACAAAATAAAAAGGAAAAAAAGAAATAAAAAACGAAACAAAATAAAACTGGAAAAATCAAAAAATTCAGAAACACAAAATAAAAATGAAAACACCCAAAATGAAAATGAAATACGCTCAAAATAAAAATAAAAAAAAAAAAAAAAAACGAACAACACAAAAACAAAGGCAAACTTAGGTCAAAGAAATAAAATATACACGACATAAAAAACCAATGAATATGATGAAAAAAAAAAAATGAAAAAAAGACCAAACAAAATCAGGCACACACTCTCTCTCTCTCTCTCTCTCTCTCTCTCTCTCTCTCTCTCTCTCTCTC
>NC_137022.1:26116914-26139414 GCF_032717465.1 Coenobita brevimanus | reverse complement strand
CTAGGTTTTGGGGCAGCCTGGCACCTCCTACACACTGCCACTGCTGGGTATTGAGGAGAGAGAGAGCACGGAGAAAGTTACACCACATCCTACCTTCATTACAACACATCCTACCTTCATTACAACACATCCTACCTTCATTACAACACATCCTACCTTCATTACACCACATCCTATCTTCATTACAACACATCCTACCCCCCTAAACACCCTACCTTCACCACAACGCATCCTATCTTCAATATACTGTGTTCAAAAGGACCCAGGAAGAAGCAGAAGGAATAGAAAAGGAAGAAATACCATAACCTTCTTACACATGTCAAGATCAAATGGGCAGGAAAGATAATACATTCCAAGATAAAGAAACAAACTCTATCACACACACACACACACACACACACACACACACACACACACACACACACACACACACACACAGAACAAAAAAATCAGCGCCAATACATCAGAATACAACGGATCTTCAGCAAAATTAAATCATCCTAATCACTATCATCCCAGTCCTAATCACCCTCGTTAAAAGCTAAAACTATCAACCCCCAAACCACAACTAAATTAACAATACTTGCGTGCGTACAGAATGAGGTGGGTCGCGGAAGAACACAACAAACCTGTAAAAAATTAAAGAAAGGGGTTAACAATAATAGATAATTTAAAAAAAAGCCTAAAAAACATATCTCCATCGAACATAAATTATCCGATGCGAAAGAAATGTCCGTTTCATAAATTGTTGTCCATCATCATCATCACCATCATCATCATCACCCTACACTTTCCATCTTATATACTGTTATCCACCACCATCACCACCACCATCATCACCACCACCACCACCATCATCAGCACCCTAACCTTTCCATCTTAAATACTGTCATCCCTCACCACCACCACCACCACCATCATCATCACCCTAACCCTACTTTCCACAAGTACCCACCAAACCAAATCTACTACTGACTCTGAGCTAGTGTGTGTGTGTCTGTCTATGTATGTATGTATGTACTGTATGTGTGTATTTACGGTATGCGAGTATGTATGCATGTATGTATGTACTGCATGTATATGTGTGTATGTATGTATTTATGGTATGCAAGTATTTATGTGTATGTATGTATGTATGTATGTATGTATGTATGTGTGTATATAACAAAACTCCGAACCCCGACAAATGACACTGCACAGAGACACGGCACACGACCATTGGCAGTCCAACATGGTATTCTGGCAAAGCTTCTGAGACGGTTGTGTTAGCGAAATGTGGGTGGTAGTGAGCGTAGAGTTTTGCAAATTATTATCAGGTGCTGTTAATTACTTATGAATTGAAGTGTGCTTAGAGTTTCGTGGTGTGTGTGTGTGTGTGTGTGTGTGTGTGTGTGTGTGTGTGTGTGTGTAAGAAGGAGCACAGACTGATATCCTATGAGGGGGTGATTTTGTCGTATTCGTGCGACCAAAACAGCGTACGTGCTGGTAAAAGAAGATTTAATCCATCAACTCACGCGGAGGGGTAGGGCGAGAGGGAAAAAGGGAGAGAGAAAAGGAAGGGGAGAAAAGTGAGAAGTGCGAGGCGAGGGGCTGAAGAAGAAAATAAAAGAAGGAAGACAGGAAGTAAAAAGGGAGAGAAAAGACGAAGGTTAGTTTGATAAGTACTGATTTCCCGTTGGCGTTATGTGTTTTGGCGTGAAAGCGAACTCCCCCCCCTCTCTCTCATTTTACCCACGAGGGGGGAAAAGTAGAAAAGGGATAGACGAGGGAAGAGGAAAAGGGAAGAGAGTGAACAGAAGGAGAGGGGGAGGGAAAGGACGACGTGAAGGAGAACGAAGGAACGAAGTGAAGAAAGTAGGTGAGGGAAGGAGAAAGAAAAACAGGAAGGGGGTGAGGAGGAGGGAGAGAAGAGGAAGAAAATACGTGAGGAAATGGGGAGAAACATTACAGGCAATTATAGAACAAAATTATAATAACAGGCATCAAAGTCTATCCATCATTAAAAAAATAATAAAAAAAAAAAAAATCATCGCGTGCGTTTACAGGGAAGCGTATTGAGCGACGCGACCTTGACCTGTATGACGTCACTTCCGGCACGCGCCAAAAATCACACTTCCGGTTATATTACGCTATTTTCGCGTATTATTTTTAGAGTCACATTTTTAGAGATAGTGTAATATTTATTTTTACTGAGGTAGATGGAGACACCCTGCGGTAACAAGGCATTATTAACATTTACTACATTTACTTAAACATACATATAACAGTACAGGAAGAGGAGGAGGAGGAGGAGGAGATTAACCGTAAAAAGAGGAAATGAAAAAGAAATGAAAAATACTGATGAAAAAGGGAAATTAAAGAAACAGGAGAAACGAATAAGAGAAAGCGGAAGACAGACAAATCAACTCGATCGATCAACAGGCCTATTTTAATTTTCCCTTCGTCATCGTTTTTAACTTCCCACCCCCTCTCTCTCTCTCTCTCTCTCTCTCTCTCTCTCTCTTTCTCTCTCTCTCTCTGTTTCAACCTGTTTGGCCAAAACTTGCTCAAACAATCAAGGCAGTGAAAGTTTAGTAAGTGTATTATGGAGGAGGAGGAGGAGGAGGAGGAGGAGGAGAAGGAGGGGAGGGAGGGAGAGAGAGAGAGAGAGAGAGAGAGAGAATTTACCTTTGCATGACACCTGCCCGCACCCAATCAAGTCTTGGTCACGTTACCAACATCAACACACTCTCTCTCTCTCTCTCTCTCTCTCTCTCTCTCTCTCTCTCTCTCTCGTGGGGCACAGAGACGAATGAGGTGGGGGTGAGAGTGTAACGACAAAGGGGGGGGTGATTGTGGGGGTGAGGGTGGGGTGGGGGTTGGGGGGCGAGAGAATGTGACAGTATGAGATGGGGAGGAGAGTAACTATGATGTCACAGCATTCTCTCTCTCTCTCTCTCTCTTACATCAGACTCTCTCTATATATTAACTTATCTATGTATCTTTTTGAGAGAGAGAGAGAGAGAGAGAGAGAGAGAGAGAGAGAGAGAGAGAGAGAGGGGCAACCACACACTGGGCCTCAAGTACCAAAACAATGGATAACAATGTAGTAAATCCCCCACGTGTGTGTGTGTGTGTGTGTGTGTGTGTGTGTGTGTGTGTGTGTGTGTGTGTGTGTGTGTGTGTGTGTGTGTGTGTGTGTGTGTGTGTGTGAATTTCCAGTAACTACATCAGCTATAACAGAGCTGGGAATACCTATGAACTTAAGAAAATATTACAGAGGAGATAATTTTCGCCCATAAGGTCATCAGTAATTGTACCTGTGTTGCGGCTGAGAACTGGACCCACTGATATAGCACTGACTCAAAATATAACCTAAAAAATACTAAACATTCCTATGACTCTGGACGCCCTGTTTACCTAGCCACCTGAGTTACCTGTTCACTTTAATTAGTATACAGAGAGTGGTTCGTAAATTGCGGTCTTCAGGGCTCAGTCTGCTGGTGTGGGTGTGGATGCTGCACCGGGAGTAGGAATGAATGATGTGGAATATAAACATGTTAGAACTTTGGAAACTAATGTGGTAAAAACTGTTCTCTAGTATAGTCATATTGGGCTGGATATGGTGTGTAGATACCTTAATAGATGGCCTAACATGCACTGAACACTGCTAACGCTGAGCCGTCCCCATAACACACAAGGGGGAGTGGACGAGACGCACTAGAGATGCACTATATACAGACTATCTTGCACTTAACTTGGCCCGCCTTACCTGGTAGAATGAAGCCCTCTGGTGCGTGAAGGAGTAACTTGGGGTGAAGCTGTAACGCTTCGGCCGACCACAACACACCAGGAACATGGACGATGGGTGTTGGCTGGACTCATTAAGGAATATTGCTGGTAGTCGTGGTAGCAGTTGTTGTAGTCTGCCACGGTTCCTCTCAATCACTCATCGCCTTACGTCCTCCTCCTCCTTCGCCGCTGCTTCCCTCTATTACTTTATCTCCTCACGAGCTCCTGCCCCTCCTCTTCACTTTCTCTTTTTCCTCACCTCCCTTTCATTTCAGCGTTGCACATTTACCTTAATATTTTCCTCTATCTTCCTCTTACCTCGTCACGTTTCTCCTGCGCCTCCTCTTCACCCCCTCCTTTTCTTCACTT
Source organism: Coenobita brevimanus (assembly GCF_032717465.1). Taxonomy (NCBI): domain Eukaryota; kingdom Metazoa; phylum Arthropoda; class Malacostraca; order Decapoda; family Coenobitidae; genus Coenobita; species Coenobita brevimanus. The sequence continues at coordinate 26,135,274 of NC_137022.1, read as the reverse complement.
TCCTTTCATTTCAGTATTACACAAACATCTATGTATTTTCCTCTCTCCTCTCTTCTTTCACCTCCTCACTTTACCCCTCCTCCTTTCACTGCCTTCGTAATTCTTCCTTTTCTTCACAACTTCCTCATTTCCACACCAAGAATTAACCTTTTCTCTCGTCACCTACGTATTTTTTTTTCTGTGGTGGACGTTAGACAATCTTTATACGTAAAAAAAAAAAGCGAGCAAGGGTTGGAAATTACTGTATAATCTTTTTTCACTCATTTCGCTTTTTTCTTCTGGTTAACGCATCCCAAAACAATGCAGTTTAGTTCACAATTTTTTCAGTGACACTCCTTTCCTTTTCCCCTATTTCTTGCTCTCCTTACCTGCCCTTTTTACAGGTAGGGGCGTGAGGGAGGTCAGGGGGTCACTCGGATAAACACACACACATATACTGATTATAAACATCTGTGGCTATAAACACACACACACACACACACACACACACACACACACACACACACACACACTGATTATAAACACGCGTGAACTTTTTATTCAAGAGATGGTTTGTTTTTTTAGCGATTTTTTCCCCTATACCGAGCGTAATTTGGGGGACACACGGTTGTAAAAGAAAAATAAAACACTTCTATATTTTTCTATCCATCTCATTACTATTTGTCTTTCGGCGATATCGCTTACCGGAGTGTTGGAGCATGAACTGAATGATACACTAATAATGATAATAATAATAATAATAATAATAATAATGGTGATGATGATGATGATTATGACGTTAGGAATATGGTCCATGGTAGTAAAGGTGTTTAGTGAGTCAGATTGTTAGCATCCTAGGTGAGTCATAACCATGTGTGGTGAGGGTGACACTGGATTCAAAGATGCACGCACACACGCACGCACATTATCCTGTTTCAAATTTCTTTACTCTCTCTCTCTCTCTCTCTCTCTCTCTCTCTCTCTCTCTCTTCAATTAATACGCATTTTTATCAACTCTTTAAAATGCGTCGAATTTATTCCATTTTTAGAGAATTAGAAGGAATGGGAGGAGGAGGAGGAGGAGAGGGAGGAGGAGGAGGAGGAGGAGAAGGTAGAAACAGAACAACTACAACAACAAAACAAGGAGGAGGAGAGAGCAGAGAGAACAAAACAATAAAATCACTAACAACATCAATCTACTAAGCACGCGACACACTCTCCCCCACATCAAGTAAAAATCCACTCCACCTCTGTAACTGGACAACAATATTACTTAGCACGATTCCCACACTTAAGCCCTTGATATAACAAAATTCCCACGTCTGTATTACTGATGTGAGATTGGGTTGAGAGGGAAAATGCGTTTACTCATTGTCTGTGATACGCACGCGCGCACACACACACACTGATGCACACACACACACACACACACACACACACACACACACACACACACACAGGATTAATTTGTTTTGCTCTGCTGCCCGCCTTTCTCCCCCTCTCCCCTCTCTCTCTATCCCTGTGTGTGTGTGTGTGTGTGTGTGTGTGTGTGTGTGTGTGTGTGTGTGTGTGTGTGTGTGTGTGTGTGTGTAACCAGACCCTCACAATGGCACTATTCATACGCCACACGGCCCACACATGACAATCACGGGGAATCTCCACTCCTCGCCTCAATTCAATCCACACATTTCTTACCACGCTGCCTCATCCACATCACTTCCTACCCACTGGAATTACTAGACTAATTTAACTCCACTTTACTCCACTTTAGTTCCTTCTACGCCACCACTTAACTCCACTTTAGCTTCTACGCCACCACTTTACTCCACTTTAGCTTCTACGCCACCACTTTACTCCACTTTAGCTTCTACGCCACCACTTAACTCCACTTTAGCTCCTTCGCCACCACTTAACTCCACTTTAGCTCCTTACACGCCAGCACTTTCTTTACCTAACACCACACTTTTTTTTTATGGCAGGCTGCGTGGTATTAAATCACTATACTCTTTTCACCTTAACTTGGCCCAGTTCTTCGTCATTCTGCAGCTTATTTCATGCAGCTCAGGGTAAGGTGATAATGCTCTGGCTCTAAATCCCTTCCAAAGCACTTCTTCGTGACTAGGATCACAGTCTACTAGTTTTAATCTACTGTCATAACTCAGCAATGAAGATGGAGTGAGGGTAATTTTAGGCCAAGCTTGAGTAAAAGAGAGAGAGAGAGAGAGAGAGAGAGAGAGAGAGAGAGAGAGAGAATCAACCCTCTTCAACATCACTGAATAATTTAGCAAGACTATATGTTGAGTTTCAAGGTGGCGACACACACACACACACACACACACACACACACACACACACACACACACACTCTCCCCTCTCTCTCTCTCCACGATACACGAGCGGTACGTGCTTGCTTCCCGTGTTGTTGTTGTCATTGTTGTCGTTTTTGGTGACCTTTTCGATGTACTAACGAAAAATAAAAAAAAAATCTTCAAGGTGACGTGAAAAAATAAAGAACAGGATTTACGGTACATACAGAACAGGATTTACGGTACATACAGAACAGGATTTACGGTACATACAGAACAGGATTTACGGTACATACAGAACAGGATTTACGGTACATATAGAGCAGGATTTACGGTACATATAGAGCAGGATTTACGGTACTACAGAACAGGATTTACGGTACATATAGAGCAGGATTTACGGTACATACAGAACAGGATTTACGGTACATATAGAGCAGGATTTACGGTACATACAGAACAGGATTTACGGTACATACAGAACAGGATTTACGGTGCATACAGAACAGGATTTACGGTACATACAGAACAGGATTTACGGTGCATATAGAACAGGATTTACGGTGCATACAGAACAGGATTTACGGTGCATACAGAACAGGATTTACGGTGCATACAGAACAGGATTTACGGTGCATACACAACAGGATTTACGGTGCATACACAACAGGATTTACGGTGCATATAGAACAGGATTTACGGTGCATATAGAACAGGATTTACGGTGCATATAGAACAGGATTTACGGTGCATATAGAACAGGATTTACGGTGCATATAGAACAGGATTTACGGTACATACAGAACAGGATTTACGGTGCATATAGAACAGGATTTACGGTGCATACAGATCAGGATTTACGGTGCATACAGATCAGGATTTACGGCACCCCTTTTAAATTGCATAAAAATCCACTAACACAGCATAATTTTGCACAGTTTTTAGTCCTTCCTGAGTAGGGATGGAAAGTTCCATGTAGGAACTGACTCAAATCACCTTCCTCACATAATGAAGTTTTATTTATTTATTCATTTTTGTCAATTTCAAGTCTCACACTCGAGACATGCACCTTTTTTTTTTTTTTCAGGCAAAAGAAGAAGGAACCAAAGGCCAGGAGGGTTCATAATGATGTGAAGTAGAAGCAATCCATCTTTCTCCCAAACAATATACATAGGTGACTTACGGCAATCAATATCACTCCAGCAGCGCAGTCTACTAACACAACGCTCACCACACGCACCAACACAGCCAGACCCAAATTCTTCTCGGCTGTGGAGGCTCCCTAACACCTTTTCCTTATCGATTTATTTTCCATATTACGCCTTGCTGCTGTCTTTATGTTGCTTTTATCAATTAAACAGGAAAATGAAAGGTAAACACACACACACACACACACACACACACACACACACACACACACACACACACACACACACACATGGGATCATCAATGAGCTGTATGCAAAAATAAACCGGTGAGGAAAAGGTGCTAGGGCCTCGGTTTTAGATGCTGTCCTAAATACGCAGAGCAAATAAGGACGTTACCAAAGTAATGCGTAAACAGAATTATTTCCTAAAGAAAGAGAGGGATGTTTACGGCTAATATCAACCCGTTACTCCCAGTCCTTCATGTATGAAACAGGTCAACTCTGGAACTGTCTCACTCTGTCTAATTCCTACTGCCTATGACCTCCATTCTTTTAAACGCAATGTATCCAAGCATCTCGAAAAGAATGGATCTTGAATTTGGCTTTCTGTTATTTGGTTTATTTTATTCTTTGGAGGGAACAGTCTTGCGGGCTTCTGACCTTTGCTTCCTTCCTCCTGGCATAAAAAACACCCATGACGCAATCCCCGAACACCACACACACGTAAAGAATTCAGCATCGAAAAATTTCCACCTTTAATCAACAGGTAACTATAGCACACATTCACTTTATTTTGATGGAAAGTTTCGTCCTTGTGTAGCTTGTTTCCCGTAAATCAGTGGCAGAATAAGGTAATACTATGACTCATTCTGTCTATAATACTCGCTCGTGACTATACTCCTTCTACTCTAACTTGGCCAAGGTTACCGTCCTTCTGTGACTTATTTCACATTGCACAATAGCAGAATACAAAAATACTGTGGCTCTACATCCTTACCACTGCACTTCTTCATGACCAGCATTATATTCTAGCATTAATCTCTTGTTACAACTCAGTTTTAAAGGAGGGATGGCAATTTTAGGACACGTTAGGGTAAAAAGGGTATAGCACCACATTCTACCGCTTATCTCTGGTTAAACTTCAGCATAAAGATGGAGAGATGTCAATTTTACGCCTAGTGAAAGAGAACATTGTACAGGGAACACAATATCAAGCTAATCTGCTCACACACACAATACAAAGGACAAGGGAACCACTCTGATAGCCAGCACGTTGTTTTCAGTTTCAGATAAGCCTACACAAACACACGGAATCGAGATAATTACGTCACGACCAGTATGTCAAACTTAAAAAGGCAAAATAATATCAGCCAAACTCACACACTAATAAAAAGGACAAATATCACCTGAAGAGCCGGTGTGTTGTGTTCTCACGTTCATGTGAAGCCAAAACCAAACTAACTTCTCAAATACCTAATACGGATACTCATTACACTTTCATTCTACTACCCATAAATGACACCAAAACATTATCAGCCTAAATTGCTCACACGGCGTAGTTAAGGGATAAATTGGATACCCAGCACGTTTACAATCTCAATATCACGTGAAGTTACAGCCATATTCTCTTGGTCACATACAGGAAAGGATTTATGTATCACTTCAATAACACGTCCACTGTTTCACTGTATCAGGCCACACAATATCACACAGCAAACAGGGCTAAACGGTTCTTGGACAGCCTGCGCGTTTACAATATCACTATCACGTGGATCAAAAACCGTAATACCTTGCTCACACACACAGGAATGAACTAAGGTATCACTTCAATAACACGGGAATCATTTGTATATCACCTCAATAACACGGGTATCATTTGTATATCACTTCAATAACGCGGGTATCATTTGTATATCACTTCAATAACACGAGTATCATTTGTATATCACTTCAATAACGCGGGTATCATTTGTATATCACTTCAATAACACGAGTATCATTTGTATATCACTTCAATAACGCGGGTATCATTTGTATATCACTTCAATAACACGAGTATCATTTGTATATCACTTCAATAATTCGGGTATCATTTTTGTATCACTTCAATAACACGAGTATCAATTGTATATCACTGCAATAACACGGGTATTATTAGTAACTTCAAAGACAACACACTATCAACCTCTCTTGCTCCCACGGCGAACAGGGCTAAGGGATAACTGAGATAGCTAGCAGGTTCTGACCAACACATACACACACGCACACACACACACTACGCGCCGGCCTGGTGTGCGTGCGTGTGTACGTGTGCTAGGGTGTGTCAGAGGGGAGTGCCACCGCCGCCACCACCACTACCACCACACCCCTCACTCCCTGCCTCTCTCTCTCTCTCTCTCTCTCTCTCTCTCTCCTTTTCCCCTTACCATCTCCCTGATTCCATATTCCTTGCCTCCCTTCACCCTCTCTCTTCCTCTCACTACCTCTTGCCTTCCCATCACTACCATCCCACTCTCCCTGTCTCCTTTCCCTTCCCTCCCTCTCTCTCTCTCTCTCTCTCTCCCCTCCCCTCCCTCCCAATCTCCCCTCTGCCTGCGTAAATCAATGTCTATTATTTCAGTCTTATTTTTCAAGTGTGTGTGTGTTTTACCTGTCAAGTGCTCGCTATTCTTGACTCTTCTCATATGATACACATTGTTATTCCTCTCTCTCTCTCTCTCTCTCTCTCTCTCTCTCTCAGTTCTTCCCTTCCTAACCTCTTCTTTTCTTTCATTCTACTATTATTTCTGTACTTATACCGTTCCTCTTTTCCACTTTCTCAAATTAGTTAGCTCTTTCTTCCTCCTTTCCCTTCTTCCTTCTCAATTCTTCTTCCTTCCTTTCCTTCCCTATGTCCTTTTCTTCCCTCCAGCCCTCCTTTCTCTCCTCCCCTCCTTTCCTCCATCATAATAACCTCCTTTCCTCCCTCCCTCTTTCCTTCCCTCCTCTCTCCCCTCACCGACCTTCCAACCATTCATCTCTCCCTACTCCCCTCTTCTCCCCCTTCCCCCCATCTCTTTCCCTCTCCCCCTCTTCCATAGTTACCTGTCTTTCCCCCTCTTCCTCCCCTCCCCCCCTCCCACCCCCTATTTACCTGGCCTATCCTCCCCCCCTTTCTTTCTCCTGGTCCATCTTTCCCTTTCTTCATCCTTTCCTTCTTTCCCCCCTCCCTCTCCCTCTCTCTCTCTGACTCACTCACACACACGCACATTAATACATCACACCGGTACCTGTCCTCTTTCATTTTTCATTGTTTATCGTCCATCTCTCTCTCTCTCTCTCTCTCTCTCTCTCTCTCAAGGAAGGGGGATCAAATATTTCAAGAAGGTAAACAGGGAAGGAGGGGCCTGTCAAAGGAAGGAAAGGAAGGGAAGGGAAGGGAAGGGAAGGAGGAAGGGAAGGGAAGGGAAGGAGGAAGGGAAGGGAAGGGAAGGGAAGGGAAGGAAGGAGGGAAGGAAGATATGGAAATGAGAGAAACAGAGGGATGAGAAAGCAGGAATGAAAAGAAAAAAGGAAGGAGGGAAGGAGGAGAAGGAATACAACAGAGGGAAGGAGAGGGGGGGGGAAAGGGGAGGAAGGAAGACGGAAGGCTGGAAACACTAAGACAAAAATAAATATGAATCTAATAAATAAAATCCCACAGTGGCTGAAATAACAAGTAAATGAGAGGAAATGAAAGATAAAGAGGAGGACATGAGGGTGGAGGGAGGAAATATGGAGGAGTGTGGCCTGGAGGTAAAGGGGAGGGAGGGAGGGAGGGAGGAAAAGTAGAAAGGTTACTAAACGGAAAAGGCACAGATGGAAGAAAGAAGGGAGGAAAAAGAAGTGAGGGAGCGAGGGATCAAGGCAGAGAGAGAAGAGAGAAAAAGGTCAAAGGGAGGTGGGGGGAGGGAGGGAGACGAGGAAAAATGCTAGGGAGAAAGGAGAGGAGGAAAAGTGAATGAGGAGGGAGAGCGGGGTAGCTCGGGAAGGAGGGAGGGAGGGAGGGAGAGAAGATGGAGGAGAGAGGGAAGGTTTTAAAGGAAGGAAATAGGGAGGCAGAGGGGAGAGAGGGAGACAGAGTGAGAGCGAGGAAGGAAGTTGGGAGGGAAGGAAGGAAGGAAGAAGAGAGAGGGAAATGATGGTAGAGAAAGAGAGTAGAGGGAGGAGGAGGAGGAGACAAGTTGGAGAAAAAGGGAGGGAGAGAGAAAAGAGGCGAGAGAGAGACAGGGAGGGATCGAGGGGAGGAACGGAGGAAGGGAGGGAGGGAAGAGTGAGTGAGCGGAAAGTCCCAATGGTGCTCTCTCTCTCTCTCTCTCTCTCTCTCTCTCTCTCTCTCTCTCTCTCCATGTCTCATCTACCTTCCACGAATTAACCCCCTCCCCCCCTCTCTCTCTCCACACACACACACACACACACACACACACACTAATCCCCTCAAACTCACTCACACGCACACGTTACCACTCAAGGACGCACACGCAACCCTTAACCCCTTCACACCGAGAACTTCTTCCAAGGAATATAAAGAAAATCTGATATATCAGTGAAAGGGAGTCGTCTTGTTGCCTATCCTTGTCTTTAACTTGTGGGATTGTTTTGTTGGGTATTTTCTCCCTTGTAACATTGTCTTCATAGGACCAATTGGGCTGTCTGATTTCCCTTTGCCTTATTTGCCTGCAGTTGATGGGTCTGCTCGATCTGGACTGGAATGAAATGGCAAAAACAACACCATCCTTTCCTATGATTATATACATACATTCGTAAACACATATATACATTCATGCATACACATACATATATACATAAACACATACGGTAGATATACAGTATACATACATACATACATACAGTACATACACGTACATGAACACAAGTTTCATATTCAGTGCACACATGTACGTGATGTTTTATATTCAATACTTACATAAACACGCACCCATACATTTAACTTTAAAACACACACACACACACACACACACACACACACACACACACACACACACACACACACACACACACACAGAACAGTATGGGTACCTTTTAAAGACCAAAATTTACTCACATACTGTATGGTTCTCTCTCTCTCTCTCTCTCTCTCTCTCTCTCTCTCTCTCTCTCTCAACAAACACACAGACGGCTTCCTGATAAGCGTTCGGCTTTAAAAGGACTCGATCTCACTTCAACAGGATCTGATTCCGTTTAAGGGGATTCAGTCTACCTATACTGTATAAGAAGTCGATTAAAAAATAATAATAATAAAAAGAAAAAGAAAAACTATCGACAAGCATATATGAATCGTCAAAAGAAGAAAGAAACAAGAAAAAAAATATTGACAGGCATAATATATAAAAAGTTTTCATTTTTGAGTCGATTAAAAAAAAAAAAAAAACTATCGATCAGCAAATATAAGTCGGCAAAAAAAGGAAAAGAAAAACGCAAAAAAAATATTGAAAATCATTAAATATAAAAATTGTTCATTTTTGTATCTCGTTCAGCCAGGGGATCTTATTCTTCGCTCCCTAACACCATTTCCGTAGCGATTTATTTCGGATACAGCCGGCTAATATACTACTGTAATCTATTTATGCAAAGTATGGCGAAGCTGGAAGGATTTATATAGCACAGAATGGGACAGTATGGAGTAATAGGTAAAATAAATCGCTTAGGAAAAGGTGTTAGGGCCGGTGTGTTCCCTTAAACCAAGTTAGATCTGGCGGTGGTCTAAACTCCTGATACGTTTCCAGTACCTTAGCTATGATTTATTTTCTGCAGGAAGGATAAAGAGAGTGCAAGGTCATCCTATGGTCTGTCCCTCCTACAGAAAAAAAATTATGATTCTTCTCTGCCTTCCTTCCTTCTTTGTTTCTTTTTCCTTCCTTCCTTCCTCTTTTTCTTTTTATTTTTCCCTCCTTCCTTTGTTTCTTTTCTTCCTTCCTTCCTTTCTTTTCCTCCTTCCATCATTATTTCTTCCTTCCTTCCCTTCTTTCTTTTTTTCCTTTCTCCCTCCCTTGATTGATTTAATTATTCATTTTCTACTGGTGGGTCGTTCTTCCTTCTTCCATTTCTTTCTTTTTAATGCAGGATGAACAAGGAAAGAAGTGCAGGATTCCCCCATGTCTTTCGTTCTTCCTGCAAAACCAGACGCCTTAATCCAGTAAGAGGTAGCCACAAACAAATCGCCTCCTTGTCGCCCTGCCCTCCGCCATTTCGCTGCCCTCCCACGCCCCTCTCTCATATACCTTACTCCATCCCTACACCTCATCCTCGGCCTCCCCCTTTCCTCAGTAACATAACCTCTTTATTACCATCAGGGTACCGACAAATAATTTCTTTCTCTCTTCGATTTCGTTACATTCTGGCTAACTCTTCAAGAAACAAGAGGAGAATCAAGAGGTCTAAGAGGCACAGGATTCAGTAAAGCAGGTCTTGATCGTCTCTACACATTTTCAGGATTATTACCTCTATTTAAATCAGGGCACCGCCAGAAGGACTTTTTTCTTTCTTTTTCCCTCTTTAATTTTTTTCTGTCTTACTCTGCCACTGAGCTACAGGTAAATATGCTGCACAAAGGCAAACATCTCCGCCATGTTAAAGTGAACGGAGTATAGACCAAACCACGTACCAGATACAACTATGCACTGGTAAAGAAATGAAAGTGATGATGATGATGATGAAGAAGAAGAAGAAGATGATGATGATGATGTTGATGAAGAAGAAGAAGAAGAAGAAGAAGAAGAAGATGATGATGATGATACTGATGATGACGATGATGATGATGATGATGATGATAGGTGTAGTGTCCTAAAGCCACAATAAAGATGAAGTAATGAGGGTTAAGATGAAAAGAAGATGGGACGGGAAAATAAGATGAGAGGAGGGGGAAAGAGATGATGAAAGGGCAAGGGGGAAGGAGAAGGAAGGAAGGAAGTGACGAAAGGGAGAATGGCTGAAGAAGAAACGGAAAAAAAGGGGGGAAACTAGTGAAGAGGAGAAGTTTGGAGGGAAAAGAGGAAAGGCAAAGAGGAGGAGGAGAAGGTGGAAGGAACTGACGAGAGCGAGAATGGATGAAGGAGAGAAGGAAGAAAGAAAATGAAGAAAACATGAAGAAATGAGGGAAGAAGAGAAGCATGACAACAGAAGGAGGGAAAAGAGACAGAGGAGGCAAAAGAGGGAAAGGAGTAAGGTGAAAGAATGAACTGACATGACGGATAACGGATGACGAAAAGGAAAATAAAGAGGAAACTAGCGAAGAGGAGAAGTACTGACGTGGAAGAGGAAAAAGAAAGAGGAGGAGGCAAAAAGAGGAAGGGGCTGACAAGAGGGATGATGGAAGAAGAAAAGGAAAATGGGAAACATAAGAGGAAACTAGTGAAGAGGAAAAGTCTAGACGTGGAAGAGGAAAGAGAAAGAGAAGGAGGCAAAAGGGAGAAACGAATAAGGAGAGCAACTGAGGAATAAGGAAATGAAGGAGAGGAGACGAAAAAAAGAAATGTCTGACGCGAGAGAAAGGTAAAGAAAGATGTGAGAGAGACAGGAGACAAGGGAGGGAAGGAGGAGGGAAAGGATGAGACAGGAGGAGGAGGGAAAGGAGGGGATGGGGAGAGGGACGTAATAAAGTAAGGGAGAAGAAAGGAGGGGAGTGAGGGGAGAGGAAATGTGGAAGCAGAGGGAAGAGGAGTTAAGGTAGGGAAAGGAGGCTGGAGGAGGAGAGGGGGAGGAAAGTAAATGAGAGGAAAAATAAGTAAGGGGAGCGAGGGATGTATGAAGTGAGGAAGAAAAAAAAAATGGAAGAGGATGATCGAGAGCAGAGGAGGAAAGGGTGAGGGGAGTAGGGCGCAAAAGAGGGGAGAGGATGGGAGAGAAGGGAGTAATAAATAAGGGAGGGGAGGGGAGGGAAGGGAGGGGAAGGAGAGGGAAACCCAACTATAAGACAACCGCTGCTAGGAAACAGGCTCTCTGCTTCCTGGACAGATGGAGGGAGGGGAGGGGAGGGGGAGGAGAGGAGATGAAGAGGGGGAGAAGGAGGGAGGGGGAGAAGAGGAAGATGAGGTAGGGAAAAAGAACACAGGGGGTGCGAATGGGTAGGATGGATGAAGACTGAATCACGAATAAGAATAAGAAAGCATTTAGGAGGAAAAAAAAGGGAGGGGAAATAACAGGAGGGGTGAGGAGAAGACAGGAAAAAAAAAAAAGAGGGAGAAATACAAAAGAGAGGAGAGAGTGAAGGAGAGAAGGAAAACAATGAGAAGGAAGAAAGGGAGAGGAGTGAGTGAGAGAAGAAAATGACGAGGGTGAAAGGACAAGGAGAGAAGAGGGGAAGGGAGGAGGATGTGAGAGAGAGAGAGAGAGAGAGAGAGAGAGTAATAAAGTGAGGGGAGCGTCGAGTAGTCCTATAAGCCAGGCGGTGCTAGGAAACAGGCTCCCTACTTCCTGGCCAGACGGAGGGAGAAGGGAGAGGTGTGGAGGCAGGGAGAGAGAATAAGGGAGGTCTGGAGGCAGGGAGAGAGAATCAGGGGGGAGGAGGAAACATAATAAGGGAGAGAGAGGAGGCAGAGGGAAAGAGAGAGAGTGAGAGGCGAAAATATAAGGGAAAGAAAGGGAGAAGGAGAGGGGAAGGAAACACGAAAAAATGAAGGAAGGAAAAGGAGAGAGAGAGAGAGAGAGAGAGAGAGAGAGAGAGAGAGAGAGAGGGAGGGAGGGAGGGAGGAGGGGAAGGCAGAGGTAAACTATGGGCAAAGACATCTCAGGGAAGAAGGGAGGATCTTAAGGGAGGGAGAATTGACGATGAGGGAGGGAGAGAAGGACAGGGAGGGAAGAAGGGAGAGGGGAGGAGAGGGAGGGAGGGAGGAAAGAAGGAGGGGAAAGGGGAAAGGAAATAGAGAGAGAAGAGGGAAAGAATGGAAAGAACTGAAGGAAAAGATTGATGTGAGAAAAAGAAAGGTGGAAGAGAGGTTGGGAGGAAGGAACGGGCAGAGAGGGAGGGAGGGAGGAAGGAAAGAGGAGAGAGGGAGGGAGGGAGGGAAGAGTTCACCTTGGAGGGACGGTGGAGGAAGTGGAGAGGGAGGGAAATGAAGAATTTGGGTGAGGGAAGGAAGAGTGGAGGGAGAGAGGCAATCCATGAAGGAGGGAGAAAGGAAGGAGGGAAAGGAGGGAAGGATTTGGCGAAGGAAAGGAAGGAGAGATGCAATAAAGAAGGAATGATCCATGAAGGAAGGAGGGAGGGAGGGAAGGATGGAAGAAAAGAAGAAGGGAAGGAAGGAAAGATGGGAGGGGAGAGGGAAGGGAGGGAGGAGGGGAATGAGGAGACAGGAAGAGAGGGAAGAAGAGGGCAATATCAATGAGGAAGAGAAAATTGGGGGGGAGGAGGAGGAGGAGGAGGAGGAGGGATACAAATAAGGGGAGGAAAGGATTAGGGAGGGAGGGACGGCAGGAGGGAAGAGGGAGAAGGAAAGGGAGGAAAGAGCGTGGGAGGCGGCAGAAGGGAGGGAGAGTGGGAGAGGAGGGGAAAGGAAGGGAGGGAGGAAAAGAGGAATGGAAGGGAGGGGTAGAGAGAAGGGAGATAAAGGAAAACGCTGAAGGGAGAGTGACTGGAGATGGGGAGGAAGGGAGGGGAGAGAGAAGAGTTAAATGAGAAAGAAGGAAGGACATGGGAGAGAGAAATTAGGAGGGAGGACAGAGGAAAAACGATGAATCAGGTGGCAGTTTGCAAAGAAAATTCTCTCTCTTTCTCTCTCTCTCTCTCACACACACACACACACACACACACACACAATCGATTCAGCCAATACACACACCTTTATAATCTCACAAACCAACAGACACGCCCTCTCTCTCTCTCTCTCTCTCTCTCTCTCTCTCTCTCTCAGTACACCAGCTTACCATTCCCAATCCCCCGATGGCCTCCCAGCAAAACTATAAACAGTATCGATCCAGTAGGTTAGGCCCGAGGAAATTTAGTTAAGTCTACCCCTTCTATAGGCAAACTTCTTCGTTTTCTTTCACAATAAGAGAAAACCTTGTATATTCAGGGGTAGCGACACTAACTTTCAGTGGTGGTGGGGAACGCCTTCACGGGGTGGCACCAATTAAACTGAGCGACTCCTCTGGCCAGTTATACAAATATTCCTTTAATTCCCTCCCTATCCCTACTACTACTACTAATAATAATAATACTGCTACAACTACTACCGTACTACTCTAACTATCGCCAAGTACTCCATATATTAGTTCTTGTACTCCATATATTAGTTCTAAGAGGCATATATGTAATGGGTAATAGCAACGATGGTTTGGGCCTGAAAAGCTGTTCATTATAAACTCCCTCACTGCCACTATCGCTATTTTTTTTTTTTCCTTTTTATTTAATTCAGCAAACTAGTCTATTGTAACTCATCTCTGGTAGCTTTATCAAGTCTGTATATGACGCTTCCAGTTCGACAAAGCCCTCGCAACCTGATGTATGTCTTCTGATAGCACACACACACACACACACACAAAATCATCGCTATCAACTCCCCAAAGTGTGGAACATTTTTTTGAAGGGTTGTCTGGAGGGGAAAAAAAAAAGGGGGGGAAAGAAAACGTCCCTGAGTCAATTAGAAAAGAATTAGATTTAAAAGGCATATTAAATTAACTAATATATCTATATCTATTTATCAATATATATGCATGAGAGAGAGAGAGAGAGAGAGAGTAATGAATTTCGTGAAAGTATGCGACCTCACAGAACTAAATTAGTCTCGCCCTCAGTGAAAAACAAAAATATCAACTACACAAATAATAATAATAATAATAATAATAATAATAATAATAATACGTTAAGAAATGTCAAAAACGAACGAAAAAAAGCATATTAACCAAAGCAAACGAATAATTAAAGGAAAATACCACTACACCTATTTTGATCAGGCAGTGAAAATAATGGATGTGGGTCACCTGTAAGGAAATATATACCTGTAATCTTAGGACAGGTGTAAGGGGTAATCACACACACCTGTTTGACCCTCTTCACCCCCATTCTCCTGCTCAAACACCAGCCTCACCCTACCGCATTTGCCACAATCGCCACATCCAACCACAACCACCACAACCACACCTACAGGATCCACCAAAAGTAGGGATATATATTTGCTGTGAGGGGCATGAAATATAGCAGTAGTGCGTGTATCGGTTTCAACTCAAATCTGGAATATTTAGATATGTATATATTTTTTTTAATTATAATATTTGAAAATCGAAACTAGGAACTAAGATGTGTGTTGTCTTAACTTACAATCCATTCACTTCTTCTCTCTCTCTCTCTCTCTCTCTCACACACACACACACACACACACACACACACACACACTTACTTCTCTTGCTACCAACACCATCATCACCACCACAAACACCCACCTCAAGCCACCACCACCATCTCAACCACAACTATAAACACAACTACCACAACCATCAAATATACAGTAATTAAGTCTGCTCCTTCAAGTACCAACACAACCACAACTACCACATTTACCACAGCAATGATTATACAACTACCACAAACACCTCAAGGCAACAACACACAACCACAACTGCCACTATTCCCAAACCTACAAGCATTACCACAACTACCATCAATACTGCTATTAATAAACCTACCAACCACCAACACCAAACCTACCACAACCACCACTACCACAACTTCCACCAATACTTCTCCTATCACACCTACAGCCACCATCACCACCGCAATTAGCACAACTACAACCATATCTACCACAACAACCATATCCCCACCTACCACAAACACCTGAAGACAGCTACCATCGCAACCACAACTACCACACTTTCTACAACCACAATCTCATTTCATATTCCTCAACCTCTTCCTCTTCTCCCTCACCACATTCCACCTACGCCCTCTTCCCTCTTTCATTCTTCAACCTCTTATTTTCCTCTTCCTTCCCTCTTTCCCCCCCCCCCTGATTTAACTCTCTCTCTCTCTCTCTCTCTCTCTCTCTCTCTCTCTCTCTCTCTCTCTCTCTCGTGGACACGTAAACCAAGCCTCTGTTACACGACCCCGCCACGACCCCCAACGCGTCAATAAATCCGCGTTGCATTGCGGATATGGCTACACACACACACACACACACATACAGTCAAACTCTCTCTCTCTCTCTCTCTCTCTCTCTCTCTCTCTCTCTCTCTCCCTCCCTCCAATAATCCAATAAGGTCGACAAATCCAGGCTGCCTTAATCCACTAACACCCTTATCATCGCTTATCTTCATTAACTCTCCTTCCTTCTCATGAACCTTTGTCGAACACTGATAAGAAAGATCCGGGAGGCGATAAGATGGAGGGTAGACGTGAGACAGAAAACATAGTGATGAATGGAGTGATTTAGATATTAATTTTGATGGGAATATTAATACAAAATGCTATACTCCTTTCACATTAACTTGGACCCAGGTTTTCGTCCTTTTGCAGCTTAGTTTTCGTAGGTGGTCGGCTGGAAAAGATAATGCTTAGGCTGTACATCTTTTCCACGGCACTTCTTCGTGACTAGCGCATCATACTAGTGTTAATCAATTGTTACAACCCAGTGTTAACACAAATTACTACAATCTTTTCACATTCACTTGGCCCAGATTTTCGTCCTTTTGCAGCTTAATTTTAGTAGGTCAATGGCTGAAAAAGAGAATGCTTAGGCTGTACATCCTTTCCACGGCACTTCTTCGTGACTAGCGCATCATTCTGGTGTTAATCTATTGCTACAACTCAAGTATTCAAGATGATAATTAATTTTTGGCCATGTTAGCATAAAAAATAATATAGAGAGAGAGAGACTGATAAACACATAAGAGAAATAGGCTGATAAAGTTAACGTTGAAATAGATAAGATAGATATATAGGAGACAAACAGACTGATGACACATAGGTAACAGATAGACAAATATAGATAAAGAGGTAGAAAGATAGATAGATGGATGGGTGGATGGACAGACGCACTAGCAGATTGGTTGAAGTAAAGTATAAGTAAGTAGGCAGATACGAAGCAAGATGGACAAACATATAACAAGGACAGTCTATCTATCTATCTATTGCCAGACGCCTCAATCCCGTTTGGGGTGGCCACAAACAAATCGCCTCCAAGTCGCCCTGTCCCCCGCCATTTCACTGCCCTGCTCCCAACTCACACTCCCCTCTCTCATATACCTCTCCACCCCATCCCTCCATCTCATCCTCGGCCTCCCCCTCCCTCTTCCCCCCTCCACCTCACTCACATGGACAGACAGACAGATAAATGGATGAATGGATGTACAGTCAGTTAAACGCATAGAGACACAGATACCACAGACATAGACAGACACAGATACATACAGATAAACAGATAAAGATAAATATACAGACACACAGGTAGACAAACAGACGGCTAAGTAGAGATAGAGAAAGACGGACAGATGGAGGAAAAGAGAAAATGCAGCTCTCATTCTCCATGGTAACTAATCCACTGCCATACAGACCGACAGATAGATGCATAGATAGATACTGAGATGGATGGATGGATGGATGGAAGAGAAAAAGCAGCACTCATTCTCGCCTGTAATTCAATCCACCGGCATTTGAAGGGAGTTTGAGGAGCATAAGGTGCAGGAGAGGAGAGGAGAGGCGAGGAGAGGGGTGGGAGAAAAGATGGGTATGGGATAAGAGAGGGTAAACAAAACACACACACACACACACACACACACACACACACACACACACACACACACACACACACACAGAGGGGACTTGAGAAGCGAGGAGAGGTAAGCCGGGTGATGAGAAGACGTAAAATGAGGAGAAAAGAGCAAAGAAGAGAGGGGATGAGAGGAGAGGGGAGCAGCAGAAAAGGGAAATGAGGAGAGAAGAGGAGGAGAAGAGAGAAAAGCAGAAACGCAATGAGAGGAGAGGAGAGAAGAGTGAGAGGAAGTGAGGATAAAGAATGGGACGGGGAAGGATGGAAGGAGGAGACATGGAAGTGAGGAAGACAGGAGAGGAAGGAAGGAAGAAGAGAATGAGCAGGAAGTGAGAGATGATTAGCGAGGAGAGGAAGGGGAGCGTTCATTTGAGAGGAGACATAATTAGAGAGAGGGAGGGAAGGAAACTGGAGGTGGGAGGGGAGGCAGAGAAAAGAGAGGTACCAGTACAGGACGGGAGGAAATGAGAGAAAAGGAAGGAAGGAAGGATGGAAGGATGGAAGGATGGTGAGGAGAGGAGAGGGTAGATTATGGGAAGGACAGGTGAAAGAAATAATCTGAAGGGAGAAAAGGAAGGAAGGGAAGAAAAAAAAGAGGAGGAAGGAGGAAGAAGACGAAGGGAGGAGGAGAACAGGGGAAGGAAAGAAATAAATGTTATGAAGAAAAGGAAGGAAGGAAGAAAAGCGGAGGGAGGGGAAAGAAGTAGAGATGCTGAGGGAAGGGAGGAAGAGAAAGAAAACAATAAAAAGAAAAAGAAAGTATAGACAAACAAAAACGGAAAACAAAACACACACACAAACAAACACTCTTCCTACAGACAACCTCTTCCGTCCAATTACATCTTATAAATCAAGTCACTCTCATCACAAATATTCATCACATTAGTCAATCCCTCGTAGTGAAGGGGTCAATGAGGGCTCCATCTAACCCCTCCAGGTCCAAAAGTTTCTCCTTGAACAAAATCATCTGGAAATCAGCATCTATCAGTCTGCCTATCTATCCCCCCCATCAGGAGTGTAGGGGAACGGGGCTAGGCTACTCAGACCTGGCATTTAAGGTAAGGGTGTCCAGCCTCAATCGCCCCTGAGCGGCATTAAGTGAGCAGTAAACCCCAACCCTTGGATATAACAGTTACGGCCCCCATCAGGTTCCAGCGCCTTAACCAACTAGACCACCAGGCGCCAGTT
>NC_137022.1:26021914-26111914 GCF_032717465.1 Coenobita brevimanus | reverse complement strand
TTTTATGTACTTCCGTATTCTGTGTCTTTCCTACCCAAGCTGTGGTATGTGAAGGCCAGGTTGATTCTATATATTAATGATAGGTACTCAGTAAATGGATAAAAATTAGAACACTGCCTATTTTCGTCTTTGCATAATCAGTTTTAATAATATGGTCCTAATTCACACTGCCTACACACCCACGCCCACACCCACATCTGCCAACCACCTCCCTCCCACACACACATCTGCCAACCACCCCCCACCCACACCCACGCCTGGCAACAACCTCCCACACCCTGACCATCCCCACACACAACTGCACAATTATACACCAACTTCAACCCCTCCCTCCCACACCCACACCTGCCAACCTCCCCTTCCCTCCTACACCCACAGCTATCCCCTACCCCCACTACACCCACACCTGCCAAACCCCCCACCCTTATACAGAAATACCTCGATACAAAGAATCGTATCCAAACCAAAATTCTAATCTGCCATCCTTGGGTAAGCACCTCTTTACCCCCAACACACACACACACACACACACACACACACACACACACACACACACACACACACACACACACGCACACGCACCTCCCCAACCTCCAAATCTTTAAGAAGCTTAGCATAAAAAAAGAAAAACTCAGAATTCTCACCCTCCCATTTTTGTCAGCTGCACTTCGCCTCCTCACAAAAATATCTCCTTTCTCCAGATTCTCACCCACTATTAATAGGTAAATAAATAAATAAATAAATAAATAAATAAATGTCCAAAGTCCCATCCATCATTATTGGGTAACTGCCCTTCATACACTCAAAAAAAAAAAAAAATCAGCCAGTATATTCATCCCATATTCTTAGGTAACTATTCTTCACCCGCATAAAAAAAAAAAAAAAAGGAGGGGGGGGACTCGCTTTCCAAATTTCTCACTCACTCGTCAAATTTCTCATCCATCATTCATGAAAAACTGCTCTTCACCCGCATCATGAAAAACTGTTCTTCACCCGCATCATGAAAAACTGTTCTTCACCCGCATAAAAAAAACTTCAAAATTCTCATCCTTCATTCTTAGGTAGCTGTTTCCTCAAATCCCTACACCCCACCCCCTTCACGACCCACCACCCTCATACCTAACCTTTCCAAAAAATAGCTAATAGTAATAATGATAATAATAATGATAATAATAATAATAATGAAAATAGGAAGAAGAAGATACAGAAGAACTGGGAGAAGAACTGAAAGAAGAAGAAGAAGAAGAGGAGGAGGAGGAGGAGGAGGAGGAGGAGGAGGAAGATGAAGAAGATGAAGGAAGAGGAGAAAAAGAAGAAGAATGGCAATAACAAAAACCAAAAATTATACCAAAATTACTGTCCCACTTCAAAATCCCGATCCATAATTCTTAGGTAACAGTCTCCTCAAACCCTTAACTCTCCCCCACCCACTTCCCCCCACCCTCCACCCACTTCCACCCACCCTCCACCTCCCCCAGCCCAACCTCCACTTCTCCCCCTCACCCCCATCCACACCTCCACGCCACCCCAATAACTCAACACCCCCCACCCTCCACTCGAACAATCACCCCTTAACATAATAGCAAAATTAAAATATTGTGGAACTAAATAAATCAGCCTCTATCTCTTAACTATGAAGCTTCAAACGAAAATACTACTACTACTAATAATAATAATAATAATATTAATAATAATAATAATAATAACAGTAATAATAATAATAATAACGAACTAAAAACGTATTCATAATTCTCCTCCACCATTCTCAGACACTCGTCCCGTCAAACCTCCACCCCTATACCTCCCACAACCCCTCCCCCATCTTCACCCCTCACCCCCACCCCCATCCCCCCACCCTCCCCAACCCCTCATACAAAAGCCAAATCGATAATCCCACCACTCAACATCATCATTTTTTTTTTTAATACTTTTTTTATATCATTTTTTAACTTTTTTCTCTTCAATTAATTTTTTTTTCCATCGTCCCGGGAGACTCTTATATTTTACAGAACGCGCTGTGGACGCGACCGGTCTTTATTTTTATCATCCTTACATGTAATTATATATTCTTATAATTTTACCTAATGATTTTTTTTTCCAGATTTTATTTCAAGGATTTAGATGATTTGTTTTTTTACGCAGTGTTCATTAACCTGCGATTCTCTTTAATATTTTACATAAGGATTCTGAATAATTTTTACCTGAATCTACTGACGAATATTTAGATATCGTAGGAGTCTATATAATTATCGATTTTTTTCTTTCATTTTAATTATAGGCGAATATTTAAAGATTTCGTTGGAGTCTCTACAATTAACGATTTTTGAACATTTTAATTACAGACGAATATTTAAGGATTTCGTTCGGGTATCTATAATTGACGATATTTAAATTTTAAGTAGAGATATCACTGAATGTTTAAAAATTTCGTTCGTTTCTATAATTATCTTTTTTTTTTACATTTTAATTAGATATACAGAAGAATATTTAAAGATTTTGTTTAATGTTCACATAATGACGATACATTTTTTTTTATTAATCCCTCCAACCCTATGACGTGTTTAAGGGATTTTTCGCCACCTCCAGACGATTTTATTTAATTTAGGAGACATTTAGGGATTTTCCTCGTTACCTGCAGGCGATTTTATTCAGTTTAGGAGATTTTTAGGGATTTTTTTTCTTGTCCCCAGACGATTTCATTCAATTTTATATTATTAAAGGACTTATCTTGCTACCTCCTGACAATTTTATACGTTGGGAGTTTTCTTACTGATTTTATTCAATTTAGGAGATTTTTATTCTTATTTATTTTTTTTACTACTCCAGGCGACGTTTATTTCGTTTTGTATATTTTAAGGGATTTTTTTTCGCTACCCCAGACGACTGTTTTCAATTTAGGAGATTGGGGGATTTTTCTTGCAATCCCCAGACGATTTTACCCAGTCTGGGAGATTTTTATATAAATTTAAGGGTTAGGTAAGTCCTTCATTAATCCCTTCACTACACAGGTAATCTCCTAACCTGACTAAAATCGTCTGGTTGCAGGAATAAAAAATGAAATAGGTACAAATGAAAAATACATATTATAAGAATCGAAAATTTATAACAATGAATATATATATATTAAACATTAAAAAAACATATAAAAATGGAAAACATTAAATTTGAAAAAAACATTAAAAATGAAAAATATATATAAAGACGGAATACACACACACGCACACACACACACACACGCACATTATATATATATATATATATATATATATATATATATATATATATATATATATATATATATATATATATATATATATATATATATATATATATATTTTAAATCCTTTGCCAGCTCAGTGAAGTTGCTGGCTTATTCCTTTTCTTCCAAATTGACCGGATATGCTGTACTTCTGCTCTTTCCTCATTTTTCTATTTTAATTTTCAACTTGATTTTAACTATTCTTTCACACTATTTTTGCTTCATTCGTTTTTGTTATCTTTTCAATTTCGGTTTTACCATCTCTAAACATTATTATTTTTTTCCTTCTTTCATTTTTATTGCCTTTTCAGTTTTATTTTTTTTTTAATTTCGTTTTTACTGTCATTTATCACGTAATTTTTTCGTTCTTTCATTATTTTTTCATTCTATCTTTTTCAGTTTTTTTCAATTTCTGTTTTACTGACTTTTCCATACTGCTTTTTCTTTCCTTCATCTTTCTGTTTTCTTTTTCTACTTTTTCAATTTCGTCTTTTCATACTTTTTTCATTATTTTTTCTTTTTCATTTTTTTTTCAATTTCGGTTTTACTGTTTCTCACACTTTTCTTTCATTATTTTTTGCGTTTTTCGATTTTTTTTTTCAATTTCGTCATTACTGACTTTTCCACATTATTTTTCCTTTTATATTTTTCTATTTTTTTCATTTTTCATAATTCGTTTTTAATCTCACGGTATTTTTTTTTTATATTTTTTACTTTCCTATTTTCTTTTTCATTTTTTTTCAATTTTGTCTGTTTTGACTTTTCCACTTTTTTCCTTCTTTTATTGTCTTTTTCCTTCGTCTTTTTTTTTTATTTACCCTAAACCCTTTCTGTTCTTTCCTTAGCCTTTTTTTTTTCCCTTATTTCTCTTTAACGGGATTTTCGTGTTTTTCATTTTCCTTATTGTTCCTTTTTTTCACTGTTTTATCTTTCCATTTTTCCTACTTTCTTTTTTTCCTTTTTCCTCCACCATTTACTTTGTTTATTTATTTATTTATTTACTGCAGATTCGAGCATTTTTTTTTTTCCTCGATTCAGCTAAATTTACTGTATATTTTTGTCCTACTAGTTTTTTTTTTTTTGCAGACTCTAGTTTCTCTTTTTTCTTGTCTCCATCTGATTTTTGGATCTTTACCCCTACAGTGTCAAAGTATCATCACACCTGAGTCTCCTGCTTTCTAATTAACCTGGCTGGCTTTCGTTTTCTGAGCTGACCTTATGTCTCTGTTTCTTATGTATTCCTTATTCCTGCTGTTTTTACCTGTCATCACACTTGGCACTATTGTCTTGAGTGAGCTTTTATCTGTCATCACACTTGGCACTATTGTCTTGAGTGTGCTTTTATCTGTCATCACACTTGGCACTATTGTCTTGAGTGGCCTTTTACCTGTCATCATACTTGGCACTATTGTCTTGAGTGAGCTTTTATCTGTCATCACACTTGGCACTATTGTCTTGAGTGAGCTTTTATCTGTCATCACACTTGGCACTATTGTCTTGAGTGAGCTTTTATCTGTCATCACACTTGGCACTATTGTCTTGAGTGAGCTTTTATCTGTCATCACACTTGGCACTATTGTCTTGAGTGAGCTTTTATCTGTCATCACACTTGGCACTATTGTCTTGAGTGAGCTTTCATCTGTCATCACACTTGGCACTATTGTCTTGAGTGAGCCTTTATCTGTCATCACACTTGGCACTATTGTCTTGAGTGAGCTTTTATCTGTCATCACACTTGGCACTATTGTCTTGAGTGAGCTTTTATCTGTCATCACACTTGGCACTATTGTCTTGAGTGAGCTTTTATCTGTCATCACACTTGGCACTATTGTCTTGAGTGAGCTTTTATCTGTCATCACACTTGGCACTATTGTCTTGAGTGAGCTTTTACCTGTCATCACACTTGGCACTATTGTCTTGAGTGACCTTTAATCTGTCATCACACTTGGGGCTATTATTCTGACCTGACCTCTTTCCTAAACCATACATGTACCATCACGCTTGCGATCTTATTTTTATCTGACCTTGTTCCTAAATTCTTCCTCTATCGTTACACTGGGGGCTATTATTTCAGCTGACTTTTATTCCTATCATTTTTACCTATTAACTTACAAACTACTATTTCCATTTCTCTTTTCTTTTTATTTATTTGACATATATTTCACTAGGGGTCTTTTGAGGTGAACAGCATCCCGTTAAAATTTTACGTAATATTATTCAAGGGATTTCATTCTCAGCTGCCCTGGGACTGTTTCTATCTGTCTGAGGGAAGTCCTATCACACAGACATCCTGCCCAGACGAGGTTAAGGCCATTGGCTTCATCATTATCATCATCATCATCACTGCCAACCTCCTCCTCACCACAATAAGCATCCTCATCATAATAACCACCTCCACCACCACCACAATTACCACCACCACCACCATCACCATCTTCATCCTCATCATCACCTTCACCAATCACCACCATCACCATTTTCATCATCATCACCATCACCACCATCACCACCTTCATCATCATCACCATCACCACCACCACCATCATCATCACAGTAATCGCCTTCACCGCCGCCACCATTACGACCACTAACACCACCACCATCATCATCATCATCACAATAACCACAACCACCTCCACCATCATCATCGCTACCAACCTCCTCATCATCACCACCACCACAGTCACCACGACCACCATTCTCATTATCATCTCCATCACCAGCACAATCATCATCATCACCATTACTTAACCCTGCATCACACTAATAAATTGGAAGGGAAAGACACACAATAACTCTATTCCGTTCACTTGGCCTAAAATCATCTTCTCTCCATCTTGAATGCTGTAACTAAGATTAACCCTCGAATATGGTACTAGTCACGAAGAAGTGCTAAGGAAAGGATGTAGAGGCGTTGTATTGTCATTCTAACCACTATGCTAGGGGATTTAAGCTGCAAAATGACGAAAATCTTTGCCAAGTTACTATGAACGAACTATATACAACAAAGTCAAGAGAAATGGGTTGCATATCTAGTCAGTCAAGCCTTGGAAATTCACGGCTCCCTCCCACAAACCTACGACTTCCACAAATTAATGTTTCCTTCGAATGATTAAGTCACTTTGGCAATGCTTGTGGGGTTCAGACAAATCCCTCGACCGCCACGTAAAATAAACAAACAAATAAATAAATAAATAAACAATAGTAGCAGTAGTAGTAGTAGTAGTAGTAGTAGTAGTAGTAGTTGTTGTTGTTGTTGTTGTTGGTGGTGGTGGTGGTGGTGGTTGTGGTGGTGGTGGTGGTGGTTCAAGGCTCATCTGAGAATGAACCCAGTGGAGTGCAGGGCCACCCTCTTCCTGCAGTCCACCACCATCCTCCTTTTGGGTGACGGCGGGGGGGAGGGGGGGTGGATGGAAGAGGGCAAAACGACAGCGGAACACGTCAGGTTACAAATGGCGTGGGCGTGACAATATGGCGGACGTGAGGCGGACAATGGGCAGCAGCGGAAGCCAACAGTGAACACAACACCGGTATAATGAGTGTGCCATCCTCCCTCTGACACCCCAGCCCCTGCCTCACACTTCATACTCACTCTCCACACTTTAATCACACTTTTGTGCCTAGATTCAACCCTCCATTTCTCTCCCCTGGCCTCCCCTCCTCTTACCACCTCATCATCACTTCATACTTCCTCTTCACACTTCCATCACACTTTTACAGCTTCTATCTAGAGTCTACCCTCCCTTCCTCTCCCCTGCCATGTCCTGCCCTGACCTACCCCGCCCTTCCTCATCCTCCCCTACCCTGTCATCCCAATCCATCTCCTTCCCTCCCTCACCCTCCCAGCCCATCCCATAATTTCACCATTCCTGCCTTCCTAACCCTTCCCCTTCCTCACCCTGCCATTCTCTCCCTTTCTATCCTTTCCCCTTTCTCACTTATCTATCCTCTCGTCTACCTTACTATTCCCTGCCTTCCCTTTCCTCATCCCCATATTCCCCCACCTTCCTTCCCCTTCCCTGTTCTTACCTTCCATCCCTTCCCCTTCCCTCATCCTTTCCTCACCCTCCCATCCCCTATCTTCCTCACCCTTGCCTGTCCTCCCCTTTCATCCCTTCCCTTTCCTCACCCTTCTATCCCTTCCCTTATTATCCATCCTTCTCCCCTCTTCCTCTCACTCCCTAACTTCCCTTCCCTTTCCTGTCCTACCCTCCCTTTCCTCACCATTCCCTCCCCCTCCCCCTCTGACCATTTGCACCCGAAGATGGGATGAGGCTGGATGCAAAAACACTGACACAGAAAGCACAAAACAGGAAAACTACTCGTGTCAACAGCACGTCCAGTAAAATGGGCCACACATTCATCCACACATCATTCAAGGCCCTGGAATCCTGGGTCTATCTCACATGTACAGCCATTTATACATTTTTTTTTTCTTTTTTCCTGGGGGTACGGTAACACACACACACACACACACACACACACACACACACACACACACACACACACACACACACACACACAAATGAAGTAAAGTTGTTATGTTTAGCCCACAGAAATCTCGCTCGCACATCCGGAATCGAACGCCAAAATATATATATACATAAAACCAGGTAAACTGTTATGGCGAATGCAGTGGTGTCAGGTGTGCATGCGGAAGGGAAAGGATCGACGGAAGTTCTCCATAAAAGCCGAGGACGTGGCAACAATGGAGGGGGCCAGACCGCCACACCGTCCATTATTTGGCGGGAAACGCGAGAAAAAATCCGGATCAATATTACCGGCATGAATGTGTGTGTGTGTGTGTGTGTGTGTGTGTGTGTGTGTGTGTGTGTGTGTGTGTGTGTGTGTGTGTGTGTGTGTGGAAGGGTACGCTCTTAACGATGGGGTCGAGGAGCGGACGCATATGCTGATTAAACGATGCTATCATTACGGACTCTCTCTCTCTCTCTCTCTCTCTCTCTCTCTCTCTCTCTCTCCATTATACAGGAATCCTTGTATTTTGTATTCAGACCACCGGGAACATTTTTCTTTTTTTCCCTTTTTGTTTTCATACCTGCTAGCGCCATATGTTCGATCTTAATTAACCCTTTCTGCACCATGTATTGTATTTATTTATCTATTTATTAAGAGTAATGGAAGGAAATTTTGAGTACTACTTCAATAAATGATAATGAAAAAATAAACAGCTAAATCATAAAATACTGTAATAAATAATAAAACAGAAGTACATAAAAATAAAAATGAGTCAAAATAAAAATAAAACAATAATAAATACATAAATAAATAAAATGGCGATGCTTCCCTAATGCAACCCAGGATGAGATGACTGACTGCCTACCGTAACTAAAATGACAACCATAACCTTGAACCGCCTTGCCATCTGCGGTCACACACACACACACACACACACACACACACACACACACACACACACACACACACACACACTACGCTACGGCCGGGTTTGGGGGGGCATTTTCGGCTTTTGGATTTTAGTTCTCCCCGACCTAAAGACGATTTTATAATGGAAATCTCTCGTTAAGTCACCATTATCGTTTTTTTTTTTTTTTTTTAAGTAGCTACCTGGCATGGCTTCGTTACCTGTTTCTTTTACATACTGCTTCATTTATTAAGCTTTCTCGAGTTTTTTATTTATTTACGTAGCTACCTGGCTTGTCTTCGTTACCTGTCTAATTTACATGCTGCCTCATTTATTTCTTTTGATGTAAATACGCGTCTGTAAATAAAGCATGCAAAAATTATTACCCCTGATTTGCACCGTTTTCTCCCTATTCCCACGTAAATATCTGTAAAAATACCAGGAAACTAGTACCTCTATTAGATTTACAATATTGCACTTATTTCCCCCTTTCTGATGTAACAAATATCTATAAATAAAAAGGCCATACCAGGAATATTACTGTCATACGTGGAAATAATGAGATGGGGAGGTGATGCCAGAGAACTTCCTAAGCCCTCGTGTGTGTGTGTGTGTGTGTGTGTGTGTGTGTGTGTGTGTGTGTGTGTGTGTGTGTGTGTGTGTGTGTGTGTGAGAGAGAGAGAGAGAGAGAGGCCATAATAAATACACTGACGGAGAACAGGTTATGGGAAGACTTAAAAAGAGAGAGAGAGAGAGAGAGAGAGAAGAAAAATAACAAACCATATGTACAAAAAACTATATATATCAACACAAACGAGGACATTTTCGAACAATAGCAAGAGCAATTAAATTTTTCCACAGCTGGTCACACGGAGAGTTCTACCACTGCAAAATAATAATAATAATAATAATAATAATAATAATAAGCAAGTGTCATCATACGTGCCAGACAAGTGATCGTTTTTTTCCTATTAAATTTTACTGATACACATATGAATATAGTAAATAAATAAATACATCACTAACGAAAATTAATCAGGTAAATCAATAAACACTGCAGTAGAAAATAAAACATAAATACACAAAAATAATGCTGCTACTGTTGTTTTTATAGCTACTTATAATTTACTTACAGAAGAGGACTGCTACTAGAAGCCCTTGTTAACTCTACAATGGCTTTCTAGAGGGTAGAGTGAGAACATTTACAGCCAGCGAGTCAGAGGTTAATTTGGAGGACCCAGGTATCACAAGGTAGTGGGTATAACTCAGCAAACCCTAAATCTTCCTGTGCTGAGTGTTGTTTTTTATATCATTAACAAGCAGGATACCAACGTCAGGAAGTGTGTGACCTTGAGTGAGCTGCGGGCTTGGACGTAAACAAAAGCTGGTGAAAGCAACATCCATTGTATACAACCCCGGTGCTTTTAAAATTATATCGGTATTTTTTCTGCAATAAAACTAATATACTTTGTGGTGATTTAGCACAAAAATGAGCATTACAATATGTGTAACTAATTATAATGTTAGCACTGATCTGACCACGATTATTGATGAGTCTTTCGGGTGAAGACGGACACACTCGTCTGCAAGTCTTTCCAAAATAATCGCCCAGAAATCTTTCGAATGCTCGTATATCAAGAAATTCTGGAAGCAAAAGTTGTTCGAAAATGTCCCGTGCGACCATGGCTTAACTTAGCCTAAAACTACCATCTCTCCATCTCGAATGCCGAGTTGTAACAACAGATTAGCCCTAGGATTATAACAGTCACGAAGAAGTGCTATGAAAATGATGCAGACCCATAGTATGGTCTTCAGCCACTGAGCTTCCAATACAAAGCTGCAAGTGGAAGAAAATCTGAGCCAAGTTAAGGTAAAAGAACTATCATGAGGACGAGAGGCCAGGGAGCATCCCAAGCCCACGAGCATTACTGTGTCATATGGAGAAACAAAATAGTACGGTGTCAAGGAGCCTCCCAGGAACAAGAGACTACGAGCCACAGTATTTCTTTCACCCTAACTTGGCTCAGATTTTCGTCCCTTTGCAGTTTATTTCACGCAGTTCAGTGCCTGAATAAGACAATGCCGTGGCTCCCCACCGTTTGCACAGCACTCCTTCGTGACTAGCATCTTAATTAGAAAAAGACAATGCCCCGGCTCCACATCTTTTCAACAGCACTTCTTCGTGACATGCATCATATTTTAGCGCTCACCTCTCGTTACAACTCAGCATTCAAGATTAAAGATGGCAATTATAGGCCAGCTTAGATTAAAACGGGTATAGTTACTGCAAGCAAAGGTCTGAATTCTCGTGGGATCTCCATACCTTTTCCTAAGCGATTTATTTTGTTTATCACACCTTACTGTCCTCTTCTGTGATAGACGAATCCTTCCGATGTCGCCCTGCTTTGTACACATAACATGCAAAGAGGATATCAGCCACTCATATCCAAAAAATAAATCGCCAAGGACGAGGTGATAGGGAGCTTCCTTGACCGATGAGAATAAGTGCTCAAGTGTCTGTGTGGAGAAAGCATGGCTCTCCCCCGCCCACCACTTCCCCTGGTATGTCCGACAACACTATACTACTTTCACTCTAACCTGGACTACAATTGCCATCTCTCCTATCTTGAAAGCTGAGCTGAGACAATGAATTAACACCAGAAGTGGGTGCTAGTCACGAAGAAGTGTTATGAAGGATGCTAAGGCGTATTTTCTGCCACTGAGCGCCGAATAATAAGTCGTAAAAGGACGAAAAACTGAGTCATGTTAAAGTAAATAGAGTATACCACAAACACGAGCACGGACACACACACACACACACACACACACACACACACACACACACACACACACACACACACACAGAAGAGGAGTGAGGGTTTAGGCAGGGTGAGGCAAGAGGATGCGAAACGTGGTTTTTAGAGACAGGGTTAAGGAGCAGCAGGGGTGGAAAAGCAGGGTGAGACTGGGTATATGATAAATCAGTGAAGGATGAGGCAGGGTGGGTACGGTATGCGGTGAGGCAGGGTGTATGAAAAACAGGGAAGGGTCAGGCGGTGTGAGGGAGGGGTGGGGTGAGGCAGTGGGTGGAGTGAGGCAGGGTATATGATAAAACAGTACAGGATGAGGCAGGGTGAGCATGAGGTGCGGCAGGATGTATGAAAAACAAGGAAGGGTCAGGCAGAGTGAGGGAGGGGTGGGGTGAGGCAGGGTATATATCAGTGAAGGGTGAGGCAGGTTTCAGAGAGGGTGAAGGGTGGGTGGTAAGGCAGGGTGTATCAGTGCAGAGTGAGGCAGGGGCCAATTATCGATCTTCCTTTGGTGTTTATAGAGCGAATTAATCGATACTCCAGCATGCCCACACCAGACACACCACTAACATGCTGCCCTACCCCGGATCGAACCCGGGAGAATACGGATCCAAAACATCAATATAACCCAGATTTTTTTTTTTCTTCAGTATTCTAGATGGCATAAGCTTCGTAACAACTCTTCATTAGCGATTTATCTTGCATTTTCACCGGAATATTCTTTTATGTAGTATTTGATATTTTAAAAGATATAGTTTGCGTCAATATAATATGAGGGGATACTGAGGTGTTTTGTCCAGACTAAATCGCTACGGATGAGGTGTTAGGGAATCTTCACAGTCACTCAGAATAAGGCCTTCTGTGTCATTCTCTCCTGCATCCCTCTGATCCTACCTTACCTCCCATCCTGCCCAATCCTCTCTCTCTCTCTACACACAAACACACACAAACACACACACACACACACACACACACACACACACACACACAAACACACACACACACACACACACACACACACACACACACACACACACACACACATTCTCCTACCTCATACCATTTAGCTTGGTATCTCTTATCAAACTGTTTCCTGATAACCAATAATACTCTCATGACAGCACCAGGAAAAACTCTATTCTCTTGGACCTAGGAGACTCACCATCACCAGGTCAGAGTAGGTAGGTAGGTAGGGAGGGAGGTGGGTATGTAGGTGGAATGAAATGAAGGAAGGAGGTAAAGAAGGTAGGTAGGTAGGTAGGTAGATAGGTGGGCAGGCAGGCAGGTAGGCAGATAGGTCGCTAGGGTAGGCAGCTGGGTTAGACTTGTTAGATTACCTAAGTTTAGATTAGGTCAGAGAACACTAGGTCAGGTTAGGTTAAGTCTGGCTAGGTGTGGTAAAGTTAGATTGGGTTGAATTTGGTTAGGCTATGTTAGGAAGGGGCACTTGGGAGCCTCCTAGACCCACGAAACAAAGGCCACTATCAATCTAACACGAATTTCCAGTATCTTATTAGCCTTATCAATATCTTCATTAAATTTTAAGGTACATTTAATTAGATTCTATTTGCAAGGTCGTTAGTCTCATATCCCGTACAAGGAAGATTCTCTCTCTCTCTCTCTCTCTCTCTCTCTCTCTCTGTATGTGTGTGTGTGTGTGTGTGTGTGTGTGTGTGTGTGTGTGTGTGTGTGTGTGTGTGTGTGTGTGTGTGTGTGTGTGTGTGTGTGTACTGATAAGGCTGTAGTGACGCAACCATCATTCCTATCAACACAACACACTGCCTCCAACAACCGGGTACATCTAAGCCGGCCTGGGTTGAGTTGGGTTGGGTTTGCTTGGGAAGAGCTGGGTTGAAGTGGGTTTGGCTGGGTTAGGTTGTCAGGCTGGGGTGGGTTAGGATAAGGATGGCTGAATTGGCCTGGGCTGGGTTTGGTTTGGTAAGGATGAGTTGGGGTGACGTGGGTCTGGATGGGTGAGGTTAAAATGGGCTGGGGTGGGCTGGGTTAGATTGACTGGGGTTGAAATGGGTTGGGTTCCGCTATGTTAGGTTGAGCTGGGTTGTATTAGGATAACATGGGATGGGATGGGATGGGACGGGACGGTATGGATTAGGCTAGATTAACTTACTGAGAATTAGCTGCAAAAGGGGAAGTTATGCTTATTAAGATTATTTTGTGAAGAGTGAGAATTAGACACTGTTATGCTAGACGAGGGTAGATGAAACATGGAGGAGTTAGAATTAGTCAGTCTTAGCTTAGTTCCACTGTTTTCCTTCATTAACACCGGAAATCCTTGAACGTGATAAAGAGTAATTTCAAAAGCAGTAGACCGGTAATCTTAAATAAATAAATAAATAAATACAAAGAACAACAATAATTATAAAAACAAGTGAAATTTGTCAACATTCTGGCTTCCATGATTCACTCTCACCTGCATTAAAAAAAAAAAAAAATCTACGTTTCACTAGAACAGAACTTTTTACTAGACATATCCCACCTATGAACGGGTTAATACATACAGTAGATACAGGTACACTATTTATTTATTTATTTACCTATTTTTTGAAGATGAACAGAAGGAAAAATAGATTAACTGGGAGAGAATTCCATACACCAGATTACAATAACAAGAGGCTAAAATGAGCTCCCTTTATATCTCACCAAAAAGTACTGATGTATTCGGTATTAAAAAAAAAAAAAATACATACGGTAAATAAAGATAATAAAAAAATGGAGAACTATGTATATAAAAAGATAATATGAGGAAATCTAGAAAAATAAATAAAAAAGGATATTAAAAAGGGATAAATATTAAAAAAAAAGATAATATCAAGAAATCTAGAGAAATAAAAAGATAATATAAAATGGAGAAATATAAACATAAAGATAATACGGAAAACTTGATATCTATACAGCGACAAGAAGACATTTAAATCACCGCAATATCCGCTCGGGCCAGATTACCAATGACGTCAGAGAGGGACTTCCGGCGGCCATAATGTCAGACTGTATGGTACAAATAGGAGGATCTGTATTGAGTCTATGTATGTATGTGTGTGTGTATGTTTTTGTCAGGGTAGTCTCTCTCTCTCTCTCTCTCTCTCTCTCTCACACACACACACACACACACACACACACACACACACACACACACACACACACACACACACACACACACACACACACACGGTGCGTGGGTTTGCCCATTGTGTAAGAGCAATTATTTCTTTGATTCTCTCTCTCTCAATTTACCAGGTCACCCTGAATTTCGCTGAATCATAACAACATTTCTCTCGTCAGTCACTTCTTTTTGGCCTTCTTTCATTTCCTTCATTTTTCTCATCTTCACATCACCCTCATTCATGTTAGTCACTTTCTCCTACACTATTCACTTTCTTAGTAATTACATAACTCATCACCATTTTTTCTTTTTGACAGTATATTCCTTTTCTTTTTATTTCATTTCCTTTGTCATGTTCTTTCATCCTCTGTGGCCTTCTAGTAATTTTATTCAGTCATATTCATTTCTACTTAACCTATGTCCTGTCATCCCTCATCACTTTCTCTTCTTTCATCATCTTCTTTCACTTTCTTCATCTTGTTTCCTCTCGTCACTTTCTCGCCTTTATTTTCTTCCTCTATCTTCCTAAACTCATCTTCTCATATTTACTTGTTATACTGCTTCCCTTATTTTTGTCACTTTCGTCTCCTTGGTCATCATCATCTCTCTTCCTTCACTTTCCTTCATCTCATTACCGACTTAATCAGTAACAAGTACTTTGATCCTCTCTCTCTTTCTCTCCCCCTCCCTCTCTCTCTCTCTCTCTCTCTCTCCCTCCCTCTCTCACCGACCTATATCCACGCGGACCCGCCAAAGCCAACCCGGATTACGTCGTTCGCCAAAGAAGCCAAACACATCCACCGTAAGCCGGATAAGGAAGGCACTTGCACCCCGACCGCCTACACGAACGCTGCTAAAGGATCCAGTCTTTTAATTCTACATTTTCCGTATTTAATCCATTATAACCGTATTTTCTCTATTTTAACCGTATTTTATCCTTTCGCATTTTTTTTCTATTTGACCGTATTGTTATCTAATTTAACCGCACTTTCTCTACTTTCGCATTTTCCGCGTTTATAACCGTATTTTCCTCTATTTTAACCGCATTTCCCTCTATTTATAACGCATTTTTCTATTTTAACCGTATTCTCAATTTGAACCGTATTTCCCCTAATTCTAACCTGAATAACCGTATTTATTTGCATTAACCGTATATTTCCTGGATAAAAACACTGACTTCTTCGATCCATGCATTTTCGTATTTAACTTCCATCTCATTTCTTATCTTATTGAACTTCACTTCCGTCTTATTATTATCGCATTTACTTCACTTCCATCTCATTATCATCTTATTTTCACTTCACTTCCATCTTATTATCATCTTATTTTCACTTCACTTCCACCTTATTATCATCTTATTTTCACTTCACTTCCACCTTATTATCATTTTATTTTCACTTCACTTCCACCTTATTATCATCGTATTTTCACTTCACTTCCACCTTATTATCGTCGTATTTTCATTTCACTTCCACCTTATTACCATCTTATTTTCACCTCACTTCCATCTTATCATCATCTGATTTTCACCTCACTTCCATTCCAACCGCACCCGACTCATTTTAACCGTATTCCAACCGCACTTCTGTGTCCTTTTAACCGTATTTCAACCAATATTAACCGTACCTTAACCGCACCACCAGCAAATCATTCCACAACTACTGCCCACGACGCCCCCTACCTATCTGAGTTTAATCGGACATTATCTTGTATTGTGTCGCTTTTTATCGCTAAGTTAACCGCATTTTATCACGAGAGAGAGAGAGAGAGAGAGAGAGAGAGTGAGAGAGAGAGAGAGAGAGAGAGAGAGAGAGAGAGAGAGAGAGAGAAAGAGAGAGGGAGGGAGGGAGGGAGAGAGAGAGAGAGAGAGAGAGAGAGAGAGAGAGAGAGAGAGAGAGAGAGAGAGAGAGAGAGGTCAAGGGAAAACAGCGACGACAAACAAAGCCGATTCGTCCATACAATACTTCAATCCCGTGTTTTACTTTTATTTCCACGAGCCTCTGATGATTTAATTCACCTCAGAGATTTAATGCAGTAAAAGGAATAGGATTGTGATTAATAATTATCTCCTTCATTACGAGTGAACTGGAGGGAGACAGGGGGGGAGGGGGAGACCAAGTAATAGGCAAGTTTCAGTGATAGTTGGAGATAAGTATAAGTGGTCAGATAAATTGGCCTACGCGTGGATAAACAGACACATAGATAGATAGAAATATATATAGGCAGATAGGTAGACCGACGTGAATAGATAGACAGACAGATAGATACAGTAGAGATAGATTGATAGGTAGAGATAGATAGATAGATAGATAAATGGTCCCAAACTTCCTTAGACACCATCATCGTCATCATCATCACTACCACCATCACCATCAATCACCACCACCACCACCACCACCATCATCTACCAAGCCCTACGTCCATGTAAAGGTGATAGGTACCTTAGTGCATCAGTACATAATATTGCAGTGGAGTAGGTGTCAGCTGCAAGTCAATCCCACCCTAAGAATACCTCACCTTTAAAGACTCTGGGATCTGTTATAAAGCAAGGTAAACAACACGGAAACAGATAAGGAGGACAGGGTGTTAAATTTCCTAAGGCCTTTTCCTAAGCGATTTATTTTGCTTTATTACATCTTCTTAGTGTCCTCCTCTGTGTTTCATAAATCCATGCAATATCGCCACGGTAAACAACAAGCTGATAAAGAGGACAGGGTTACACATTTCTTAACACCATTTCCTAAGCGAATTATTTTGCTTTATTACACTTTACTGTCTTCTTCTGTATTTCATAAATCCTTGCAATATCGCCACCGTAATCAAGCAAGCAGATAAGGAGGACAGGATGACACATTTCCTATCGCCTTTTCCTGAGCGACTTATTTCGTTACACCTTATCGCCTCCTCGACTGTTACATGAAATCTTGCAATATCACCATCCTCTGCATAAACAACGTACAAAGGGATACTGACCAGCCATATCAAAAATAAATCGCAAGGGAACAGGTGTTAGGGAGCTTCCTTACCCGACATGAGCAAGGACCAAGGAGTACAAAGAGAAAACAGACACAAACCCATTAGGACAACTTGTACAAAGAAAGAAAAGGCAAATGGATTAGGAACAAAAATCCCAACCTTATCCAGCCACAGTTTTTCAGCATAATAAAACGAATCTAATATGAGCTTTCCACTTCAGTTAGCCTTATTTTGCACTTCAATGTTGTATATACCAGTTTTAATACCATAGTCTTTATTTCACGGAGTAATCCAATCTTTATTATTTCACAAAGTAATCCTGTATCTCGCGCGGTAATCCAATCTTTATTTCACGAAGTAATCCCATATTTATTCCACAAAGTAATCCAATCTTTATTACAGAAAGTGATCCACACTTTATTTCATTAAATAATCCCATATTACTTCACAAAGTAATTCAATCTTTATTTCAAAAAGTAACCTGATCTATATTTCACCAAGTAATCCAGTAATCCAGGTAATCATGATGAATGTACACGACCCCACACCACCAACTAAACCACGATAAATCCTACAATTAAAAAATAAAATAAAAGAAACGCAACTTAACGAAATCCCACACTGTAAAAAAACGTAAACACAAAAATCGGCAGGTAACATAATCTAATCTACTCCTTACTTACCTTTAAAGAAATTACCTGGAAAGAGGCCCTGGGTGACACATGTGGTGGTTAACGTTTTATAGGCGTTCACTGCTTTGACTAACCTATCTTCCTGCGTTCACTATTTTCACTGACCTAACTTCCGGCGTTCATTACTCTAACCTAACTTACGGCGTTTATTACTTTAACTAACCTAACTTATGGCGTTCATTACTTTGACTAACCTAACTTACGGCGTTCATTACTCTCCCTAACCTAACTTACGACGTTCATTACTCTCACTAACCTAACTTAAGGCGTTCACTACTCTCACTAACCTAACTTACGACGTTTATTACTCTCACTAACCTAACTTACGGCGTTCACTACTAACCTTAAGGCGTTCACTACTCTCACTAACTTAACTTAAAAACACAAATAAAGGGAGTCATACAAATTTCCCCTTAGCTTACCTTTACGAAGTTATCTGGGAAGACGCCGGTGATGCCAGACGAGGCGGTTCCGCGGTACCATCCCGTTTCCTGGCGGGTCACACTCTTGATGACGTCACCCACACTCAGACGCAACTCGTCCTCGTGCTGCGGCTCGTACGCGAACACCACCTCCACTTCTGCACGGGGACACAGATACATAGATCATACAGACATTAAGGTCCCTTTTTTTGAGTGTGTGACCTGGTTATATGCAAAATAAGAATAATTAAAAATCTATCTATCTATCTATAGCCCGACGCCCTAATCCCGCAAAGGGTGGCCGCAGACAAAACGCCTCCAAGTCACTCTGTCACCCACCATTTGACTCCCCTCCCCCCAACTCACCCCCCCCTCCCTCACATATCTCTCAACTCCATCCCTCCACCTCATCCTCGGTCTACCCCTCCCTCTCCCTCCCTCCACCTCACCCACATACACCCTCTTAGTCAGTCTTTCATTCTCCATTCTCTCCACATGTCCAAACCACCTCAGTGTATTTCTCCTAATCTTTTCAACCACATCCACATCTACCCCACAACGTTCCTTCACTTCTTCATTCGTCAACCTGTCCCTCCATGTCACTCCACATGCTCCTCTCAAGTAACTCATTTCCACTGCTCTCACTCTTGACTTGTTCCCCTCTTGCAAGGTCCACGCCTCGCTTCCATACGTCAGGGTAGGGATCACAATACCATCATGCAGTGACTTCTTAACTTCCATACTCACCTCCCTATTTCTCATCACTGCTTTCAGTGTGCCAACAGCCTTCCTTCCCTGCTGTACCCTTTCACGTACTTCATCCCCCAAAGTCCCATCCTTACTCATCACACTACCCAAGTACTTGAATGCACTCACATTCTCCATATCCTCACCATCCAACCTCACTGCACACTCTGTGACTTCATTCCTCTCAAACACCATAACTTTACTTTTGTTTACATTAACTTTCAGCTTCCTCCTCCTACACACTGTCCCAAATTCATTCACCAAACCTTGCAACTCCCATTCATCTTCACTCAACAATACTGTATCATCAGCAAACAGCAACACCGGAAGCTTCCAAATCTCACCCTCATTCATTAGGGCCACCCCCACATCCACTGCCCTACCTTGTACCTCCTTTACGACCCCATCCATATATATATTAAACAGCCATGGAGACATTACACACCCCTGTTTCAGTCCCACATTGAGATCAAAGAACTCACTCAGCTCACCATCCACTCGCACCGTAGCCCTAGCTCCCTCGTACATACTCTTCACAGCACTCAACAATTTCCCCTCCACTCCATATATTCTTAATACCTTCCACATACCTTTCCTATCTATTCTGTCATAAGCTTTCTCCAAGTCCATGAAGGCAGCGTACACTTTCCTTCCCTTCTCTAGATACTTTTCCACTAAACATCTTAGAACAAATATCTGATCTACACACCCTTTTCCCTTCCTAAATCCCCCTTGTTCTTCTCCAACTAGCTCCTCTGTCATATGCCTAACCCTATCAATGAGTATTCTACCATATATTTTACCAGTCACACTAAGAAGGCAAATACCCCTATGGTTACCACATACTTCTCTCTCCCCTTTTCCTTTGTACAGAGGAACAATTATACCTGATTTCCAGTCCTCTGGAACCCTTCCCTCTTCCCAAGCCAATCTACACAACTTCCATATCCACTCCACAACAATCTCACCCCCATACCTAAGCATTTCACCACACACTCCATCAATTCCTGGGGCCTTTCCCAGCTTAATCTTCTTCATCGCTTCCACTACTTCTGACCTACTGATCTCTTCCTCCCTCCTCTCATCTCTTCTTCTCCCAGCCATTCCCCAACCACTTATACTCACACTGCTCTCACTCTCTACATTCAACAAATCCTCAAAGTGCTCCTTCCATCTCCTCAATTTCTCTCTCTTCTCCACCAACAATCTATTATTCCTATCTTTCACTCCCCTACTATTTCCCCTTTCACACTGCCTTACTTTCTTTACCTCCTTCCAAAACAATTTCTTACTCTCCCTCCATTTCACACTCAGATTCCTCCCAAACTCTTCATCCACTTTCTTCTTACTCTCCTTCACCAGTCTCTTAACCTCCCTTCTCCTGCTCACATATACCTCTCTCTTCTCTCTCTCATCTTCTCCCCTACCTCTACTCGCCAACCATTCACCATATGCCTTCTTCTTTTGTTCCACAGCTCGTTTCACCTCATCATTCCACCATGCTGTTCCTTGCACACCCTTGCATCTCCTCCTCACTCCACAAACCGCCTCACACGCTGCGCTTATCTCTTCCGTGAATATCTTACATACGTCTTCCACCCCTTCCATCTGCTCTAGCTCATACCTTCCCAGTCTTTCTTCCACTATGCTCTTATACTCTGTCCTCTTCTCACTATCTTGCAATTTCTCCACTCTTCTCACAGGAGCTGCTTCCTCCTGTCTTCGCCTTCGCCTCCTCAACCACTTTCTTTGCAGCTCTACCTTGGCCATCA
The DNA here is from genome assembly GCF_032717465.1 of Coenobita brevimanus. NCBI lineage: Eukaryota > Metazoa > Arthropoda > Malacostraca > Decapoda > Coenobitidae > Coenobita > Coenobita brevimanus. Next base: position 26,090,732 of record NC_137022.1, on the reverse strand, counting down.
CTAAGTGATGGTCCGAGACTCCATTCCCCCACCCTCTCCACACCCTTGCATCCAACACTTGTCTTCTCATTCGCTCATCCACACACACGTAGTCTATCATTGCCTTTCGTTCAACAAGTTCACCATCCATCCTCCTCATTACTCTCCATGTATACCGGTGGATCATCTTATGACGAAAGTAGGTGTTGGCTATTGCCAACCCCTTACCAGCACAGATGTCCACCAAAGCACTACCATTCCCATCTACTTCCGCTGGCACACCCCACTGACCAACCACTCCATCCACTCGTACATTCCCGACTTTGCCATTCATGTCTCCAATCAACAGCACTCTCTCGCTCCTCTCAAACTTGTCCATACATGCTTCTACTCTCGCCCAAAACTCATCTTTCACTCTTGCCACTTGATCCTCTGTTGGAGCATACACACATACAATCGCCCATGCTTGTATACCTACTTTCATCCTCACCCATACAATCCTTGCACCCACTGTTCCATACTCTCTTATATTCTCCTTCCACTTCTTGCTGATCATCAGACATACTCCCTCTCTTGCCCTCTCATTCTCACTGACTCCCGCACATATACCTACACCGTATTCCCATTCTCTCATCCTTTCACCTTTCCATTTAGTTTCAGTCAATCCACATATATCCACTTTTGCATCCTCAAGCACCTGGACAATCTCTCTCTCTTTCACTTCATCATTCACTCCTCTCACATTCCACGTTCCTACTCTCAGAATGTCCTTTGTCCGTTCCTTAGTCGTCAACGTATGGTCCGTCCGGGTCCGAGGCGCTTTATTTGCTTTTTTAGTTAGTTCTTTTTACGGGGTGGGGCACTAACCCACCACCAACCCTTTTAGTCGCCTCATACGACAAGCAGGGATACTGGGGGAGTATTCTTGAAACCCCCCTACCCCCAGGGGGGAAAAGGTAATGCCGTCAGGTGAGAGTCGAACTCACGACCTTGAGATTATTCTCATGCGCTACCAACTGCGCTACAAATAAAAAATAAAAATGAGCACGGTACTCTCGGAAACCACTACCTCTACTTCTGCACAGACACTAATATATAGATCATACAGACATTAAGGTCCATTTGAAGTAATCAGGTTTTATTGCCCCTCCCTCCCCAAAAAGAAAAACAGATGAGTGATTATGGTAATGACGAAAATCATCTCCACTTCTGCACGGCTGCGGACTCACACAGATACACTGATCACACATACATTACGGTCCCCCCCCCCCTTTTTATGTGACCAGGTTTCAATGGTATCAAATAAACAGTACAGGCCTAGAAGTGGCAGAGAAAATCCCAATACAAATTATATATTCAGTGTTAACAACCTTCATAGGGATCATAGTAACTGCAATAATGAATCATATGTAAATACTCACACAACATAATGAGCAAAAAAGTTATCCTAAATTTAACATGATGCCATTTTAAAAAGTAAAAAAAAAAGGATGACCTCGCATTAAGGTAGGCCAAAGATAGTTCATAAATAAATGTAAACCACAATTAAACAGACATCAATGAAACACTATCCCAGTCTTGGTTATGAATCTGAAACTTCAAACAGAATCATGACAAAACGTCGATATTGGAGCTTCAGACAGTTTCCTCATATCACAAGGAAACTTAGGCTAGTTACCCCAGTGGGACAATTCACAGAGTCAGTGGCTATCTAACAGCTGCATGAAGAACACCTCTCCACGTGGCCACTATTATAAATTTTACCGAAGATCCAACAAAGTGGAGATATGCACTGTTACACTTTAAATACGGTATATAAATAAAAGATTTTAATGTTATCCTTGACTATTAGTGACCATCACCTTTATTATTAATATTTGATAGATATTTTTAAACATATACACAGTACCTGTATTTGGCACACGTGTTTCCTCTTTGTATGCATATTATGAAGTTCTCAAGGTCGACGCCAAGATTTACATACGGTATGTTTGCAGAGAGAGAGAGAGAGAAAGAGAGAGAGAAACAAGCCTACCGTATGCATGACATTCTTGTGCAACTTTAAGCTATATAAATTCTAGAACAGGGTGAAGAGGAGGAGGGGGGAGATGATGTTCTAACAGGTGAAGTGTGAAGGGGTGTATGGGTTTAAAAGGATGATAAGATTTGTACTGTGAGCTGCAGTGATGAGATTTACAATGAAGGCAGGATCATTTCTACATGAGGTTTATAGTGGGAGGGATAAAGATGAGGAAGCAGGAGCGGTGAAGGATCAGGAGGGGAGGGGAGGTAAAGAGATGGAAAGGAAAGGGAAGGAATGGATGCGAGAGAGGGGAAGAAAGGGGAGAGGGAAATGGGGGAGGGAAGGAAGAGGTGTGAGGGGTGAACAGGTGAGAGGGTGTGGTGCACGCATTGTCCGAGGGTTATCAAAATATTTCTCTCTCTCTCTCTCTCTCTCTCTCTCTCTCTGTTCAAACATCTTTGAGAGAGAGAGAGAAATAATCTACCCCAAACCTCACACTGTACCAACCAACAGAGCATTCCAAAGCGTAGCCACCAGCGTTGGGAAAGATAACACAGACCATATCACTGGAGGAACTGATAAGGAAGTGAATAGCATCATTGATAAGACCACCATATTCGCCATAACATCTTGGGAGGAGAGAGAAAGACAAACAGAAGAGGATAGTCTTTAGTTCATTCACTTCAACTAGACGTGATTTTTCCTCCTTTCGTTGCTCAGGCTATTCCCCGTAGTGGCAGAATAAGACGAAATTATAGATCTACCGGTATATCATTTCCACAGCACTTCTACGTGACTAACACTGTACAGGATTCTAGTATTTATCTAGTTACAGCTCAGCAACCATGATAATGAGATGTCACTTTTATGCCTAGTAAAAGTGAAGAGTACAGAAGGAAACTGATTTGAACCATGAATCAACCAAGATGCAAGGCAACGATGGATTTGGAAGAAATGGGTTTGTTGGTACCAAAATATATCATAATTTAAAATGAGAAGGAACAATGGAATGGGAGAGGAGTTTAGCGGGAAACAGACAGCCAACATGAATGAGACGTGTTCACAGACAAGACTGGAACAGGAAGGAATGGGTATGTTTAAGCTTTATGAGGAGAGGAGACATAGCTAACTGAATGGGAGAGGAGCTATAGTTGGTTTGCTTTAACCTGACGGAACTGGGCAACTCCTACAACTTGAATACTAAGTTGTGGTTGCATGAAATTTAGTAAGTTATGAGGTACAAAAGAGGCTCCTCAATAACTACCCAAATCGAACTTCCAGTCTGACTAATAAGCTGAAAGAGGTTGGGGATTTTTGTTGGATCAGTGAAACACGCTACAGTAAGATGCATACGAGACATCAATAAAACAAGACAGAAGGCAAGACTGGAACAGGAAGGAACGGGTGTATTAGCAGGACCACCATGTCATAATGTTTATGAGGAGAGAGTAAATGATGGAATGGGATGGGACAGGGACTAAAGGCAATGGAATGGGAGACAGGAAGTAAGGGTACCATATGTAACATACAAACGTAAAAAAAAAAAAAAAAACTTAGTTACGGTACCGGGAAAAGAATGCAACAACTGGGAAAAGATCAAAGTATGATGAGCCCACTGCCAAAGTGTTAAATATCTTGCATCTAAGGTCGCTACTGGTGAGTGATATGGGAAGCAAAAAGATCTGACTGCAATATGTGAAGTTTTACACTTAAGCTTACAGTTCATCCCTTCACTCTGATGACACATACTGTAAGTACTAAAATTCTCACAAGTACTAAAATTCTTGCTACCATACTAGATTATTTTACTTGCAACATAGCTATGGGGTTAATGTAGGTTATGTCTTACTCTTGACAAAAAATAAATAAATAAATAAATATTCTAAGGGGAATTAAATTATCTGGGGTTTTGAAGACCACAATACAGGGTGGTCCACATATAACACTCCTCTTCCATTCAGTCAGGTAATTTCTTATGTGTTGTGGGGATGGCTTAATCAGGGCTTTCAGTGTCTATGCCGAGTCATTTATTCATTTCCTACTCCCACTGACACACCCACACCAGCAGACTGAACCATTCCAGGGAAGCACTATGCCTATATACAAATCACTCTGTATGTCACTGGACTGGAATAGATAAATGTGTAGTTAGGAAGGCCAAATGAGCACAAATACTGGCATTTTACAGTCAGCATAATTACACCCTGTCCTATTATCATGACAAAGTAAACAAAACTAGTGGAATGTCATTGTTGCAGTAAGGGTATTCAAGCCAATTCATTAGCTATTTCACCTGCCATCCACCCATATCAAAGTGGGGAATGGGAACATACTGCCATCACTTTACCTCGGTTCCATCTAAATATTTACCCCAGTCCATTACTGTATATACTGTATTTCATCCATCATCCAGCCCTGTTAGAGAGGATGAATGGGAATGTACTAGCATTAAGTTATCTCACTTCATTACCATCTAGCCTATTGGCAGTCTTCTTTGTAAGGAAGGGATGTGTTCCAATATAATTTATAATCTAAAGAGGATATGGAGGGACTGAAGGGAATATGGAGGGACTAAATGGAATACAGGGCACCTGAAGAAATATGGAGGGACTGGAGGGAATATTATAACCATCACCATAAGTGTCTTTATTTCACAGATCCCATTCCTGCTGTGATGGGCCCCAAATCCCTACTTTGGTCATCACAGGAAAATGTTTAATTTGGGATAGCCTACTGTAGTTCTTTCATCTTAACTTGGCTCAATTTTCTGTCCCTTTGCAGATTAGCCTATTTCACACAGCTCTGTGGCAAAAAATGACAACACTATGGCTCTACACCTCTTTCCAAAGCAATTCTTTGAGACTAGTATTATAATCCAATGTTATCCATTGTTACAATTAAGTATTCAAAAGAGACAGCAAGTTTTAGCCAAGTTCAAGTGAAAAGACTGCAATCTGAGTACAATCTGTTAGTCTGCACTGAACCTTTCCCAGAGAATCTACAGTGCATCACCCACCACTTGTAGGCTAGGGGCCAGCACTCAACAGCATTGGTTATTCTTAGAAAGATCTTACTAGTGTTTTATAACAATGGATAAGGATGTCACTACATAAGTACTTCCCAACCCACTGCTATGCTATCCTTGAGGCTATATCATGTTTTTACTGTAGGCTACATGAAACAGTAGTTTGATATCTAGGTTCCTCTGAATGTGAACTCACTGAAGTGCAGGCTGAAACTTCCCCTCTCCTGTAGCCCATCATCTTTCTTTCAGGGAAGTGGGAGGAAGCCAAGGGTTGTGTATGTAACCAGGCAGCTACATTGCCCAGCCACCACCTACCAGGTTGAGGCATCCTTCTCCTGCACCAATATACCCGGTACCTATATACCGGTACCCTTCACCTTATCATAACTCAGTTTTGTTCCTTTTGCAGCCTCTTCCACATAGGCTAGCTCAGTGGAAGAGGCAATGTAATGGCTCTACATCCCTTTCATAGAACTTCTTCATAATTAACATCATGCCATAATGTTAATCTACTGTTCCAACTTAGCATTCAAATTGAAGAGATGTCAATTTCTGGCCAAGTTACAAGTAAAAGGGGTACAGTGAAGCATGCAAATCACACACACAAACATCTGTCCTCCCTTTGTGTCATAAATTAGGGAAGCAAAACTAAACCAGGCTTTATACACATCCACAATATTTATGAGAGCCTCAAAATAAACCTTGCAGAGGTTATCATAAAATAAACCTTGCAGAGGTTATCATAAATTTGATATTCCCCACTATAAATTTTGCTGCAATTCTATGTATATACATACAATCTGCCCCTTCATTCTAACAACTGATTCCTTTAGCCTATATCTCCACACGTATTTGGTCAGCTGAAAAGAGCAACTTAGTTGTGGAGGGATTGATAAAAACTAACCACTTTTGTTTGGGGGGGAAAAAAATCTAAGATGGATAAAATCATTTGGAGATAACAAAAAACAGAATAGACTACCGGTACATTCCTAACTTGGTAACGCAAAAAATAGACTACCGTAATGGGTTAAAATGTACAAAACCACTCTCATTTGTTTTACATTCAAAGTTGTTTTTCCTGATTATTTTTTGTGTGATATGGGTATGTTTGATTCTGACAGTCTCTCCTATAACAAGTGACACCTAACTGGGAGGTTGGGGTGGCTTTACCTCCCAAAGCTCCCCAGATCCCCAAAGTTTATTAAATCTCAGACCAATTTGTAATGGAAATGCCATAAAAGAAAAGTCACTTACAGTGATGAATACTAGCATACTTGCTGGAAGCAAAAACTTATCAGTATACTGTATGTGAAGACGAGTGATGTATGGAGTCAAGCTGTCTTCTTAAAATCAACGTTCTTAAACAATGTAATTTTAGTACAGGTACCAGATACACTGCAGGTAATTAACACTGAATTTTCAACAAAAGAAATAAAGAGAACATGCAAAATCTAACAGTGTACAATGCATAAAATTTGTGCAAAAACAGTATTGTGCGTTAAGAGCATCCGTTAATCACGGCGCAATCATCACATGACCATGCTATGGCAGTGGTAGATGTGGTCATAATGCAAATCTCTAAATATATCACACAGGAGACATCCCTTAATATGATACATGTTAGTAAAACAGCACTCGGCGATTAAATTAAATCACTTCGTATTCTGTAAAGTATAAGATACATGGCATATTACATACCTTAATGGAACCCCCTATTTAAGATCATTTTCATAAACTGATGAGGTGGAGGGATGGAGTTGAGAGGTATATGAGGGAGGGGGGGGTGAGTTGGGGGGAGGGGAGTCAAATGGTGGGTGACAGAGTGACTTGGAGGCGTTTTGTCTGCGGCCACCCTTTGCGGGATTAGGGCGTCGGGCTATAGATAGATAGATAGATAGATAGACATTTTTAAAAAGCCCAGTATATACACTAATCTACAAAAAATAACAACAGATCCTGTCAGTAGGTACTTCATTCCAATAGGAAATCTGGAAATACCATGTCACTGATGTACCGTACATATTTAATAATTTATCCGTATCTTCTGAAAGTGGCTTTGCAAACTAAAACCTTACAACTTACAGTGTAGTCTAGCCTACCTGAATCTACTGAAACAGTTACATGCACTGATAACTATTTGTCTTCAGTTTACTTTCTTATCCTTCACTGCCCTATCTGGAGCGTAGAGGCCCAAGGTTCGGCCACTCAGTCTAGACATTTCAGCCCAGAGAACTGTTATTGGTTATTGCCGCTCACACGAGTGCCGATAAATGAGCATCAAAGTTACGTCACCTCGAGTATTTAAACTCTTATGGACTACACCTGGCTTAAGCACCTAAACTCACTGGTCCACTCTCGTTGCCTTAGTTTTATTAGGGCAATATTCGTGACCTGCGGGTGACCATACAGCCTGGGGCCACACACCTGTCAGGTCACTTCACGTCAACCTCATCTATACGCCGCCTCTTACGCACACCAAAGCTCACCAGGACGAACATCAAACACTCTTCAGTCAGAACTACAGCCAACTTACCCATGTCACGAAGTAAATCCAGTTAATTAAAGCATGACAACCGCGAGAGAAGCAAAGTACTGTCCACCACACGAATATGAGCCTCCACTGATACTGCCCGTGTCTCAACGCCTGTACCTCCCACTCGTTACTGCAAAATTACACTATGGCATCTTGGCATCCTGTAAACTGTGTATCGTACAGCTTTGTATATCTACTTATCATCTACCTATATACATAAAGAATAACCTACATAACAGTATAAACTGTTCATTTTGATTAAAATTGTAAATACTCTTACAGAATCGGACAGAAGAACGCTAACTGGAAAAAGTTTGTATGGTAAACAGTATGCAAGCCTTCATGATTTTCTTTTGGTGCATATAAAAGCAAAAACATACATTAAGCAATATTATGATTAATTGTAAACTAGCAGCAGTCCTTGAAACCCTTATGAAATACCGTTGTTGATAGAGAAATATAGAAATTGAAAAGAAAACCTGCCAGACGTAAGATTGATGTGTTGTTCCGCTCATTTATCAGGATTCAAACCACCAAAATCATTTAGGAGCCTTTATTCTAATGTAATGTTTAAGGTGTAATATACAAAATAAGCGTAATGATACAATAACAATTGCTTAGGAGAAAAATCAATACTTCTCCTTTTCAAATAGAACCTAAGAAAGGAAAAGCATGTTGAAATGAACTCGTGGTGTCTTTCCTGATATACGTCAAGGGCTCTTCTATCAGACACAAAATCTATATTTCTTTATTCAAACTAAACAGACAAGTGAAGCATAAAACAAATGTCCACCATATTGCTTCATCGCTTGAGTGCTTGCAGTATATAATATGCCAATGTACTTACCTACCGTAAAGTTTACATGTACGATTTGATAATATCTCTCATAGCTATGACAAGAAAAGTCCATGTGATGTCCCTGTTCTACACTCAGTGATAAAATATTGTATTCTTACACAGCTGTTAAACAGATGACCTGTTTATGTTATATTATGATGAATATCGGCATTTTAATGTCAAAATGCAGTCGACGTTACAAAATATTAATTAACAGTGAACGAAATCATCTTATGCGATCCTTTTCACATTAATATTTCTTATTGCTGACGTATATACTGTATGTAATAAGACGTGTCATCTTTTTACTGTATATGTGCTTTATACTTTTACACTGGTAAACATTTCAATCAACCAGTTCATCAGCGAACATGTTCAGTGAGGAGCAACAAGATGGCGTGCAGTTGGCGTCAACTGAGCTCACTGCGGCAGCAGCCCGGCAGCCGCGCCTGCTCCGTCTGTCAGGTAGAGCTCAGCTGTTTCTACCTCGTTTCCGTGCGGCTGGATGCTGCCTTCTTCTCGTAAAAATTGTGATTATCTGATGCCTGTCGCTTCCCTTTATCCAATAAGATGGGCTAGAAAATTACTTAGAAGTGTGGAGAAATGCTGACTTACGCTTTCTAGTTCCCAGTTGATCTCCAAATAGGGGATAGGTAGTCCTTACCCTGAAACCTTCCCCAGACTCTTACCCTGCCGACCCCTAGCCTGGCTTCCTGAGCACCCACGGACACTCAGACACCCTCCCCAGACCCCAGTTCTTAGGTAAGTTAAGGTCATGTTGTTAAGGGGCGAGTGGATAATTAGACTGTAGCTGGACATTGGTTACTAGAACCTTTTGAGCGATGTAGGTGAACAGGATGCTGTCATTATCAGGTATTATTGATAAAAACCCTATTTTTGTAGCATACTCGTCCAGTTATCATTATTCTTTCACTGGTATATGATGTGTGTGGCAAATTGGAGTGCACTCTGTATATCAGTGAAGTGTATTTTATTTTATTTAATTTTTTTATATATTATTTTTAAATTGTTAATTTCATGGGTGTTTAAAGTAGTGAACCCTCAAGTTGACTGACATGACTACCCAAATCATTGACAAGGAAGGTGTAAATACGTTTTTAATTGTGTTACAGAGTGTCCTCAGTGCTAATATTTGCCCAAAAGAGTGATATACTTCATAATACAACAGAAAGAAAAGTTAATTTTCAGGAGTTCACATCACTTGATTTTGAAACAAAAAATGTTTTTTCTGGTTGATTTTAATGTGATTTGAATGAATTTGAGCTTCATTTTTCTTGGAAATCACTGGTCTTGTAGATAGGCCAACCCAAGGCAGTCTCCAAGTGAATTCCGACAAAAAAATGAAGGACATCAACATTTAGATTGCACTAAAACAACCAGAAAATCACTTCTAACCTATCCCAACCCAACCCAACCTAACCTAACCTAACCTAATTAACCTCACCTCACCTTGCCTTACCTTACCTTACCGCCGATGCTGGTTCTGTCTAAAGTGTAGTTCACTTCCACACTTTTCACACCTCTTGGAAGAAGGCAGAACACTGTGATGGCATAGGAAGATCACAGTTTCTTTGTTATTCTTAAAAAACAAGCAGTGGCCTCATATTCCGTTCGGTACACCCACTACAACAGGAAGCCATCGTGCAGCTGACTGAAATAAGGGATACCGGTATTTGAAATTTGAAGATGTGCAAACGGTGTCAGTGATTTGATTGACCTGCCTTTTGGCCAATTTTAATCTCATTGGCCGTGAGGTCTGAGCATGTCACACCTGGGAGCTGCCCATGACAGAGGGAAAGAGCTCCATGTAAGTTAGAAATTGAGGGGAGATCCGAGGTAATTAGAGTAAATACAGTATGGGATTTTCACGTTAAATGTACACTTTTGAAAACATGTTTATAGTGGAATAAATTTAGAATAATGTGGTCTTCATTGTGGTTATGTCAGATTTCCAGGATTAAGTGATGTGAACTACCGAAAATTGACCAGTAAAATCACATCTCGAGAGATCCAAATGATGTACAACCATTGGCTGATCTGGGCTGAGGGCAAAGCTTTATAAAAATAAGCCATCAGTAAAGATGTAACATTACTCACTGTGTCATAGACCACTGATCCTTCCCATAAGGTGTCTGATGGCTGGTTAAACCCTAACATTGACTTTGTGAACTCTCCATTCACCTTTTGACATTCCTCAATCACTGGTGCACACCTCGCCTAACTTAGAAGAAACTTAACCCTTTTTCCTTCCACACCAGGGGAAATTGCATAAACTTGTGTCTTTTGACAGGCAAGTTTATTTCTTTAAGCATAATGTAAACATAACACTATGAAAAGGAAGTTAAATTTTCCCAGCTGGTCTCTCCTAAACTGCATTAAAAAGATCTGACAGTAAGAGGAATAATTTTAGTAAGATGCCATTGTACTGAAAGGGTTAAAGTAATGACATGCAGGGGGGGGGGGAATAAGCCATCTTTCCTGCATAAACTTACTGGATCTAATCAAGACTTCACATCCTGTTTGGTCCAGACAGTGCCATTGTTCCATCATTACTTAACTAATTGTTATTATTTCTTTCCCACAATCAGGCACTTTTTTTTACGACATTGCCAGACTTTATTTCAGTGGGGTAGCAGTCTTCTCCATACCTTTTCCATTACAAATGCTTCACTTGGTACTTGAAATTTTAAGGAGAGGATGAGCTATTTCTCTGGTTCATACCTTCATTGCTATTTTATCTACAGTAAAATGAGCTGACCCTCTGTAACTTAACCTGACCATTTCATCATCATCCATTACTGGTACCTAGTTTCCCACATTCCCATGAGGTGAGGAGGTCCAGAGCAACTCTTTGATCTCACTGGGGACACACATCAGAGAAGAGAAGCCCCAGTTACATTCCTCCCCCTCTCCCTTCACTCCCCATCAGCTTTCCCCCCCCCTCCCCCCTATGCTGTTAGAGTTATTAAGAGGGAAGCGAGAGGTTCCTGTCTTTTTTTGTAATATACAGGAAGCACAAGAGTTACATTTTTCATCCTAATCTTCAATATTGGTTTTTACTGGTACATAATTTCTCTCTCTCTCTCTCTCTCTCTCTCTCTCTCTCTCTCTCTCTCTCTCTCTCTCTCTCTCAGTTAGTGTAGGAGACTCATTAACATTAAGAGTGTGGAAGATCATAGCTTAGTACCAATAGGAACCATGAAGTCTGTGTGTTGTGTTTATTTATGTTTTTTTTTTTTTTATTTCTTCCCCCCCGCCCAAAATGACCTCTTTCAATTTCTCACCAGCATGACTGCAACAGCCAATGATTCAGGTGGCGGTGGCAGCAGCTTCCTCCGCACCCGCCTCCGCTCGGCCCTCCACACCTCCAACGATCTCCTCTCTGGGCTCTCCTCCAACATCTCCTCCCGGCTCTCCGTCTTCTCGGTGGCCTCAGGGAACTCCAATGCATCCTCCTCCGAACGTACCCCTCCAGTCGCCGATCAGCCACCTCCCACCCCACCACTGCAGTTACCCCCAAGCCCTGTAGACAGTCATCGCTCACCCACCATGAAAGAGATGATTAAGGTGAGACAGGTGGAGAGAGGGAGGGGGTAAAGGGAGGAGTCAGTGATGAGATGGAGGGATGGGGTGGAGAAATTTGTGAAGGAGGAGGTTGTGAGTTGAAGAGCTGGAAGCCTGTTTGGAGGACAGAATGACAAGGGCCATTCATTTGAGACCATCCCACTCTGCGATTAAGATGTCTGGGTGTAGATAGATTAGGGTTGATAAATAGATTGGTTTGTTGCAGTTGTTACCAAGTACAGTACTGTAATATTTTATCCTCTACACTAAGTTCTCATTATGCAGTATATAAAAATCATACTACATGTCCCATTTGATCAGATAATCCCAACAGTATTATTATATCTTTGTCATTTTATACATGTTGCCACTTATTGCTCTCTGTTTTCTTGTTTATATTTTTTTTCTTGGAGGGAGCAGTTGCAAGCCCCTGGCCTATGGTTCCTTCTTCCTTGCATTAAAAAAAAAAAGAAGAAGAAGAAAATTTCATTCAGCATATTGGAGACCCCCTTGTAAAGAAATTAAAGAAATAGTCAATGCCTATATGTTCCATTTATAAAAGTTTGCCATGAATGTGTTTGCTGTTCTGCCAGCTGAATAATGGTGATGTGTATCAGTAATGACTATGAGTTCATTTTAATTCAGGGATGCATTCCAAAGCATCGCTTCATTTGCATAGAATTCATGCTATAAATTATATATGGGAACTAGCACAACAGCTGAACACATGGGAGCAGAACTTTACTAGGCAGTGTTTCTATCATTTACTGTGGATTTGATAACACAAGGGTATACAAAAAAATAAATAAATAAATAAATAAATATCATGAATGTAAGTTGTGCAGTACATTTACAGTACCAGTACTCTACTCAGTGACTGTCTGTTCCATTTTAAAACCTGTACTGTGTGTGTGTGTGTGTGTGTGTGTGTGTGTGTGTGTGTGTGTGTGTGTGTGTGTGTGTGTGTCCTATTCTGCTGACTGAATACAGTAATTACATTGTCATGCCTTTGCTTGTGTAGAAGTGTGTGTAATGAGTTGGAAGGAGGTAGGGAAAGAGGAAGATTGAGCCTGAGATGGAGGGATGGGGTGGAGAAGTATGTGAGTGAAAGGGGTTTGGGTTGGAGAGAGCAGCCTGATGCTTGAATACAGGTGACATGGAGGCGATTTCATTTAAGGCCACCTCTCCAGGATTAAGGTGTCACTGCAGATGGACCAACAGATAGATAACATCCATTTGTTTTCTTGTATATCCATAAGTTTGAGAACCTACATGAGCTGCAATTGAATATAGCATAATGCTGTTGTGCTGCACTTGGTTTCTTGTGCAGGAGACATTCAAGTTTGAGAACCTACGTGAGCTGCGCCCCACCCTGGAGGAGTTGATGCAGTCTGACTCCTCCTCAGAGCCCTCCACACTGCCCACTGACACCCCAGACTCACCGAAGACTGGCCTGCGCTACCACTTCAGCAACTTCAACCAGGCACTACCCAAAAAGCTTGTTGATGTCAAGGTTAGTGTCTACCCCACATGCACATGGTGTAGTTGGTATGTTATCACCTGACACAACTGGACCACTTCCACAACTTGAATATTTCATTTTGGGTACCGTATATGAAATTCAATTATCTTTAGATATGTGGTGGAAGTGAGCCTTCTTGTTTACAGTCAAATCAACCCTCCAGTTTGGCTACATTTGGTTATCATCTGAGCTGATAGGGGTTAGAGTTCTTTTGCCAGGTCATGAGACATGTGCTGTAGTGGTAGCATTAACAGCCAGTAGTATTCCTTCGTAAATGTAAGGGTAATATGTCATTACCCTCTTCACTACAAAGAGCAAATGGTAAGTGGTGGGGGCCATCATCCACTCACTTGATGTAGTGCTACCTACTTCTTCCTTCACCTTTATTATCTTCCCTACTTTCTTCCTTCTTCACCCTTTCCATCTTGTCACTTTGTATTACTCTTCTTTCCACTTCAGGTGGCTTTACATTGAGCGACAAGTTTAATGGTTTCTTGTAACCCAGGAAACCATTTACAACAGTGCGTGGTAACCATATAACCAGATCATGGTCGAAATGAATCATACTATGGTGCCCTTGTTAACTGGGTGGAGAGATGCAAATACGGCAACCACTCAGGAACCAAATCTCCACATTTTTCCCCGTGCCTTACTGTGAGGAGATGCTGTCAACTGCAAGGGAACATTGGTTCGCAGTATGGGATGGTACTTCAGGGGCAGGTGCATGCCTGTGCTTGATGGGTCTGCTCAGCCAGACAGACAGGAGTTGATTAACAACAGTAACAACTAAAAAGAGTATAGGGGTTTGAAGCTTGATTACCGTAATATACATTAGGTGACAACATTACAAAGCTAGAGTTGTCACTCTGTGTGGTGTATGCTACCACTAGACTACCAGGCATCAGATGTCAGATTAGAATAGGAAGTAAAAATTACATTGAACTAATTATATACAGATGCTGTGGTCATTATTTAATATTGTATCATCAGCTGTTATGTTATGATGAATTAACTCTTGCATTTTCTCTTGAAGTGCTGTTAATCTGTTATAATGTCACTTTGAAGTAAAGAAAGAATTTTTTTGTTTTGCTTTTAACTGCTTACTCATGAATGAAAAGCATGTCTCACTTCAAGTTCTTTCACTTAAAATTGTATTTGCCTTGCACATATCCTTGAATTTAATCCTTTCACTCCTTTGCCATATTTTTTGCACCCTTCAGACACTTCCTTATTTGTTCAGCTGAAGAAAGACTGTTCAAACTGGAGGGGTTAGATATAGCTTTCAGTAACTCACTACTAGAGACTCTTCTTGGGTAATATAATTATCTTTTGGTACCATCATTAAAAATTAGCTAAAAATATCAAATTCAATGGGTTAAGTGAAGAATAACAGTATTCTTTCCATCTTGCTTCAATCAAAACAGCAACTGGCAATAAGGACCCTGAGTGGGGAGGCAGGGGAAGGGGCGACAGCGGCACCACAGCAGAATGGGAGTGCCTGCGCCATCAATGTGGAGTGTGTGGATGAGAAACAACCCAGCAAGGATGGTAGGGACTCCTCATACAGTTTCCCTTCTCATCACTCCACTGTCTTTTCATTGTTTGTCACACTTTTTCTCTTTCATCCCTCATTCATGGTGCCATATTTTTTATATGACCCTCCATCATCACACTCTTCATCATTTCTTTGCAATGGGGACCCTGAATGGGGAGTGGAAAATGGCGGCAGAGCAGAATGGGAGTGCCTGTACCATGAATATAGGGCCATTTTCACAGTCCTCCCTAACCTTTTGGGCTTAAATGAAAAGCACCTTTGGATTTCACAGTCCTTCCAAATGGCTTTTGGGAGTTCAATAACATGGGGATGTCTGCCTGTGTTGATGTGGTAGGGTTGGTAGTTCTGAGTGGCCAAAACATGGAGGTAGTAAACTGTTAGAAGGAAAATGCACCTCACCCAACACTGTCCATGTGTTGAGAATGCTGTATTTAGAAATTAAAATTTGATGAATGTGTTGAATGGTTTGGCTGGAAAATCCACTTCACACAGCTCTTACTGAAATGGATGAGAAATAACTCAACAAGGACATTTAAGATACCTTCTTGTACATTTTCACTTCTTGTCTCTCCACTGTCTTTTCATCATTTGCCACACACTTTTTGTTTCTCCTTCATTCACTGTACCCTTTTTCTCCTTCATCCCTCTTTTGCTGCACACAATTTTCTGACTGCGCCTTCATTTGTGGTGCCCTGTTTCTCTTTCATCTTCTCATTCATTCCATTCTCTCTCCATTATTTGCCTCTTGTAGCATACCACTACATGTATTCACTCTGTTCATGCCCATTCATCTGTCTACCGGCAGTCACCATGTAGTCTTGACACACCTATCAGTGCCCAAGAGATTTCTTCCCCAGACTTAGGCGGGGTTAGCCATCCATTAGATTTTTATTAAAGAAAAGATTAAATCGGATTAAATTGGCTTGCTACTTCACATAGCAGTGGCCGGACACACCTCTGGGTAATGAAGCCTAGTATAAGCACAGAGGCCTACACTAGGCTAGCTCACTTCCCTCAGTCACTCACTCAAGCACGCATTTAATGTGGTATTCGCCCCTCTTACATCACTGCCTAAGTTGTACCATGATGCCTGTTCTGCCTTGTCATATATAGAAACTGCTTGTCCAGTACTGAATTTTATGTTGTCATGTGTTGCAGAACTAAAAGAAGATGCAACACACATACATTGTCACCTCATGTCCCCTCAGTTTTTTTCCTTCACACACATTCTTTTTATCCCTTTGCTCTTTCCTTCTGCACTTCCTTTTTATTTCATATTGTGCACTCGATTCCTCCATTCTCATACACTCTTCCCCCCTTTATTGCACACTTTCTTCACACTTCTTATTACACCTGTATTTTGTTGATATACTGTATAATACAGTTGATGATAATAGAGTACAGTAGGTTATAACTGCTATTTACATCATATTCTAATTAATGATATTTTGGCTTGTAATAATTTAAGTATTAACATCCTTTAGTATGATTTTGTATTTATTTATTTATTTATTTACAGTATTTGCCATCTTCACATTAGTGTATTCAGTTGAGGATAGATTTTGAATTGGAAGAGTTAGACACAGCCTTCATGAATCCAATTAACCTGTGGCATGCAGTTAGCCCCACTTGAGTAAATTCCAGGCGCATGCTACCTACCTCAGATGAGTGGTGCTTTTAAAAATGTGCCATGAACTTTCTTTTAGGAGCTGTGTCATGCGTATTTTATCGAATATTAGGCTTTCTAACATATTTGATCCCCACCCCCTAGATTCAGCCCAGAATCAGAGTAACAGTAGCTGCTATTAACAGAATTAATGCACTTCTTGATCCATTTCTCATGGCATTAGCACTTGAGGAAGGCTGAAACCTGTCTCGAAAAAGCAGCTTTTGACGTTAAAGTTGAATGCAAGGCCAATAGTGGCCATAGTAACATGTCATGCTCAAGTTGTGTCCTGTTGGACTAACTGGCAGTAAACTGAGGGTTTGACAGGAGTGAGTCCTGCTCATGTAGTTGCTGACTTCCCACCAACTGGGAAATTTCCGACCATAATAATTCCGTAACTATGGTGATTTGAACAAAAATATTTCATTAGTAGGTGTGTAATACCATTTCCAAGGTATCATTTTTCAGGGGTCTCTAACTTGACCATATTGCCACACCACAAGCTTGTTCTCCAACCCCCCTGCCACAGTCCTTGGGTTAATACTAGGGCACTCTCAACTTAGAATTATTTCTGGTTCTTACAAGAATATATATAAAAATGACATTATCGTATCTAAGGGAATAAGATCATATCTCACCATCCACCATGTTTATCCATCCATCCATTATCAAGTCTTATGTTGCCTTATCTGGAACATAAGAGTCAGGAGCAAAGCTACTCAGTTTAGACTTTTAAGGCAAGTGGCATACATGCTCCTCCCACAGTGGCATTATGTGAGCAGTAAACCTCATCTACTCTTTGGACATAAACCCCATATGGACCACATCCACCAGGTGTCCCATTGGGTATATGGTTACCATGCAGTGTATTAAGTGAACCATTTAGCTTGTAACTCAATGTAGAGTCATGTTAAGGTAGCACTGCATCGAAGTGAGTGGAAGATTGGTGCCCCTTGTGGTAGTTGAGAGCAAGTGAAGAAAGAGTATAAAACTTTTTAAACTGTAACTTTTACACATTATCTGTTTTGGTGTTGTAGGTGACTGGGGTGAGAGTAGGGAGGGTGTGGAGGGAGCCAGCACGTGCTTGTCCTCCCGCTCCTTCACCTCCATCCACTCCCTCCATGCCACTGGACCAGACCCCTACGACAAGCTCAAGTACAGACCAGGTGGGTCACATGTAGGGACAGTTTGACTCTTAGGCTACTCTCACTTTTTCTTGGTGATTTGATGAGTTTGAGGACTAGTGTGACTCCCAGGACAAAAGATAGTGGTTGATCTTTAGTTTCCCAGAAGTGCTAGCGCTTTGAAAGATTCACCTACCTCCATGATTCCTTTTAATTAAACCCTGAATTGGGGTTGGCCATGGTACAACTGCTCTTTTCTATGGACTGGATGATAAACCAAGTGCAAAATCCAGTTGATTACTTCCATACAGTTGGTGGAGTCTGTTTGGGGGGGGGAAAAAAAAAATCACTAATGCTCAAAACCACAAAATGACTTTCTGTTCATAGAAAGTATGCATCCAAACTGTGGCCCCTGTTAAATGAATAATGTAAGAAACAGTTGAGAAGTGTAGATAGCCTGGGTGAGAAAGCTAGAATTTGTGGCCAGGAAACAAGAGAGAAATGTAGACAGCAAGGGTGAGGAAGCTAGAAATTTTGCTCACGAAGCAAGTCATATGAGCTGTTGAACATGTAGGTGTGCTGTGAGGCAAGTACAGGTGTTGTGGGGAATCAGGTGATGGCAGTGATTGGGCTGCACCTGCTGCCTCCAGTACACCTGTTTAACACTAGCAGTTATGCAGGGGAGAGGTTCATGTGAGTAGAGTGGGATCAGCTCAACAGAACTACACCATATGTACAGTTATGTCTGGGAGGATTCATCTGAGGAAGATTCTGGCATGTAAGTTGCATATTTCTGTTGACAGTGACCCATATTTTTTTAATACAGTACACATAGATGTATTAGGATATTCGAATTATTGGTGGTCAAATTGGAGGAATTTTACTATATATATATATATATATGTGTGTGTGTGTATGTGTGTACATTGTATTTTATATATATATATATATATATATATATATGTGTGTGTGTGTGTGTGTATTTTCGACCATCATCCACTCAGTTGATTTAGTGCTAACTACTTCTTCCTTAGCCTGTATCATTCTTTTTCTGTGCCTGCCCTCCTCTCCTCTTATTTCTCCCAGCTTTCCTGTCACTTCTTATTGCTTTTCTTTCCTTTACAGGTGGCTTTACATTGAGTGACAAGCCAAATGGTTTCCTGTAAGCCAAGAAACCATTTACAGTGCTGGGTGGTAACCATATAACTAAACCATACGTGCTTCCTACATGTCAACAAATGGGTTGGTGGAGGGTTTGTGCCGCTCCCCGTAAAACAAATAAGTCAAAGTCAAATGGCCATCCCTTACGGGATTATGGCGTCTGGCAATGAATGAATGAATGAAACCTTTTTCAATATTCCTTTCTTCTTCTCTACATATTCTTGTACAGTATATTCATATCTAGTTCTTTTATATTCTTCCTTTTTTCTGTTGTTACCTCTCTTTCTCCAGTTGTTCCACGCCTTATCTCTCTCCTTTTTTGCTATCATACACCTTCTGTTAAACCACTCCTTTTTCCTGTTGTCTTTCCCCCTTACTCTTTGGTACAAATTTTTCCACTCCCAAATTATAGACGTCTAGAAAGATATCCCACTTCCTCTGTATCTCTCTTGTTTCTCTGAATTTTCTCCAATCCGCATTTTCAAAAAATTTTCTGAATCCTGTAAAATTTGCTTTCCCAAAGTTGTATCTTCCCTGCCCACAAAACTCGTCTCTTGGCTCGACGTTCCCTATTGTCATCTGGAACTCAATGACCACATAATCACTTTTTCCTATAGGACACAAATATTTCAAAGATTTTATTACATCGGGTTCTTTGGTAAACAGTAAGTCTAATCTTGCTGGTGTGTCCTCACCTCGGAACCGTGTCTCTTCTTTGACCCATTGCGTCATCAAATTATTCATTGTTATATTTAATAATATAGTGCCCCACAAATCTTCGCTGCCTCCTGAGTCCCATTCCTCCCAGTTCACCTCTTTACAGTTAAAGTCACCCACCAAAATTATATTACTGCTTTTCTCAATTATTTTTTGTAAATAACTAGCCATATATGACAACATCTCCTGGTATTCATCATCATTCCATGCTCTTGTATTAGGGGGAACATACACCACCGCCATATATCTCTTGCCATTCTCTCCAGTTTCTAATTTCATATTTATCACTTCAGCCCTGCCTTCTCCCATTTCCACGGTATCTACATTTATGTTGTTCTTCACTGCTATCATCACCCCTCCTCCCATTTTTTCTTTTCTGTCTCTTCTCCACAGTTTGTATTTACCATCTCCCATATGAACATCAAAATCTTCTCTTAACTTGGTCTCTACAAAGCACATGACATCAGGTTCATGTACCCTCAAGAAATCATAAATTTCAAGCCTTGCCGATATTAACCCATCAACATTAGTATATACCACCTTCAATTTTTGATGTTTTTTATACCCTCTTCTCTCCTTCTCTCCATTGTTACCACTTCCTCAATTTCTGATCTGTGTGTGTGTGTGTGTGTGAGTGTGTGTATTTTATATACATCTGTACCTGTATATATATATATATATATAATATCTATCTATCCATCATCCAATCCTACATTGCCCCATGAGGACCGTAGGAGCCTGGGGCTAGGCAGTTGGTCCCGACATTTAAGATGAGAGTGACCAGCCTCACTTATCCCTGAGTGGCATTACACGAGCAGTCAACCCCAACCACCCCTTGGATATAAACCTTCATCGGCTCAATCTGATTGGAGCGCAATAATTACCCACTAAACCACCAGGCGCCAAAATTTGGTTATATGGTTACCACCCAGCGTAGTAAATGGTTTCCTGGTGTACAGGAAACCATTTAGCTTGTCACTCAGTGTAGAGTCACCCACAGGCAGAAGGAAGAGAAAAGAATGAAGGAAAGAAAGACAGAAGAGGGAGTGTAAAGTTGCCCATAGGCAGAAGGACAAGGAATGAATGAACGAAAGGAAGACAGAAGAGGATGGAAGGAAAGAGAGATGGAGTAGAGGAAAGGGCAGACACTCGAGAGCAGCAATACATCGAGTGAGTGGATGGTGAGCGCCCCCACCTACCACAAATTATATATATATATATACACACATATACATAAATGCATACATACTGTAGACCCACACTATAAGTAACCTCTAAATATTGGATTTCTGGTTTAACAAATACCTCAGAGCCCACTGAGCTTTTGTCAGCTACAACAAACAGTGGTGGTTAAATGTCACATCAGAGTTATTTGGTTAGAGTTGTTTGTCTTTGTATTTATCGTCCAATCTTTTTTGCACCATTAGGAACATTGGAGCTCAGGATTCAGTTACTCAGTCTCAACATTAAGGATGAGGGGTGACCAGCATAGCTCACTCCTTACGTTGATCATATCTGTAGCTTCTGTTTAGCAGCTGACAGAATGACTCTTCCACTGGTGTATGTAAAATGCAGCTAAAAAAAAAATGATATGTGAATGACTGTTGTGTATGTCACTGGGTGTTGGTGACTGATAGGTCTAGTTTTTCTTTCTGTGTGTCTGACAGTGATGAAGATAATAGTGGTGAAAATGAGGATAATGATAGTGGTGATGAGGATGAAGATGATTATAGTGACAGTGATATTGGTATTGGTGGTGATGATGATATGATTTTAGTAGTGGTGAAGATGATAATACTAATGTTGATTATAATGATAAAGATGACTGCAATGATGGTGCTAGCAATGGTGTTGAAGATGAAGGTTATGACAGTGATAATGGTAGTAGTGATGAAGATGACTGATATTAATGATGATAGCGATGATGATGACAGTGACAGTGATAGTAGTGACGAAGATGATTGATAATACTGTTGATAGTGATGATGATGATGATGATGATGACCACCATATACACTCCCAACAGAGGTAATCAGCAGTGGCACAGGCAGCGAGGGTGAGGGTCTGGGCCACTCCACCAGCATGGATTCCACTGACTCCGACCCCCACAAGAAACTCTGGATTCGCTCAGGTGGGCCTCTCCCCCATCCCTCCCCTCATGCCCTTCCCTTCCCGTATCACCCCATCACTTCTCATGCTTCAATAAGCTTAAAATCAGTGTTAATTCTCTCAGGCTCGTTTGATTCACTCGCAGGCTCAGTAAATTTGTGTGACATCAGCTGTAATAGAATACTAGAGTTGTTTTAGTCATGAGAGGGTTAATGGTGGCAGCATTAACACTCTCAGGATCCTGTACTCACTCACAGCTCATTAAAATCATATGCCATTAGCTGGAAATTTAAAACCACGAGAGGGTTAACAATTTTGATAGACACTATATTGCTGTAAATTATTTTATTACTGATTAGGGTTGAACTACTTGCAGTTGTACACCAAAATTCCACTTCTTCGTAAAGCAACACAGCCTGCAGTATTTCATGGTAGTTATAGTATTCTGTTCTGGTATAAGTAATGTATCTCTAAGTTTAAAACATGGCTAACAAATGATATTGTAGTTAATATTAATATGTAGTTTTAAAAACTTGCATAGTAATAATATTGTAGTTAATGTAAATCTGTGGGTAAAAATGTAATAAACAATAACGTAAAAATAATGACAATACAAGTACAGTGTTTGATAAGGTACCTGAATAATGGAATTTTGGTGCACAGAAGTAAAGTAGCATTAACTGCAGCTTGCCAGTTCACCCACTTGATAGCTTACCATCACTTGCTCACTTCTTTGTCATACTCCGCCTCAGGGTATTATGTGGGGATACTGGTAATAACACATTTTGTAGGTGTTGGATATATTTTTTCTAGGGTGAGATATGCTTAAAGCCTTTTACTTTACTTGCCTAAAACTGAAGGGAGTATATAATAATGATGTTTGTGTTGTTGTTCCGGCTGGTAGAGGGTCTGTCAGGTAAGGTTGATCATGCCAAACCCTCCCTGTGCCTCCTCCTCCGTCCCCCTCACCTCTAATTTCCTAGTCCCCCCACTCCCCTTCCCCCCTTCCCTCCCCTCACTCAGGTAAGGCTGGTCACACCTCACCCTCCATGTGTCTCTGCTCCACTCCCACACATACATTCCCCCCCACCTCACTCATCTCCCCTCTCTCCCTCCCCAGCAATACTGTATTCTAGTCCTCCTCCCCTTCCCCCCATTCCTCTCTCCACCCATAGGTGAAGTTGGTCATACCTCCTCCCATGTTCCCCCATACATCCCTCATCTCCCCTCCCCACCAACTTCCTCTCTGCCCTTCCTTCCCCCTCCCCCTCACCTGTCCCTCCCCCTCAAGTTTCACCTGCCTGCTTATGGCCCAGTCTTATGCTTCCTGTTTATGTATAGCAGAAGACACTACAGGTCTTGCCCATGAGTCCAACATTTCATAACTAATTAGAAAGTTTCAATGTTCTGTCAGATACACCCCTGCAAACTGTAAAATTAGGTGGCCATTGCAATGAGTTAACCATGTCTCTTCTAACCTGGCTCAGATACTGTAATCTAGCATGTTTTTGTCATTTAGTAACCCTTGCCTATTTGGCCGAGTGAACCCCTCAAAACCAGGCAGACAACTGCTCCTGCAGGGCTGTCCTGCACTGTGAATCTATGTTCCCATGTGGTGGACAGTGCCTCGCCACAGGGAGGTTTGGCAATGAGTGTCGAGGTTTGGTTCTTGGCCGGACTCTGCATTTGTATCTAAGCATCCAGTTAACAGAGGCACCATAATAGGCCACACATCATCCTTTTATTTTATATGATTGCCAGCCAGTGTTTTAAATGGTTTCCTGGGTTACAGGAAACCATTGGGCTTGTCATTAAGTGTAGGGCCATCTAAAGTGGAAAGAAGAGTAACAAAAAGTGGCAGGAAGGATGGGAGAAATAAGAAGAGAGGAGGACAGACAAAAAATGATTGATAAAGGTAAAGGAAGAAATAGGCAGTATGACGTCAAGTGAGTGGATGATGGTTGCCACCACCTACCACCTTAATCTAGCAGTATCAAGAATATACAGGCAGTCATCATTAAAAGTGGGGGTTTTGTTGAAAATATCACATCTTTTTTCTTGTGACTAGTACTCTAAATTAGGGGACAACAGCTGTCTGACCATCCATCATCCAGTCTTTTTTTGCCCCATACAGAGTATAGGGGTCTGGGGCAAGGCTGCCTAGTCCCAACCCTTAAGGCAAAAGTGACCAGCTTCACTCGCCTCCAAGTTGCATAAGCAATAAATCCTAACCACCCCTCAGAACTAAATCTTTACAGGCTTCATCCAGTTGGATCCCCTTAGACCACCGGATGTCATTTGGTTGTATATTTACCATCCAAAGTATGGTTTTCTGGGTTACAGGAAGCCATTCAGCTTGCCACTAAGTGTTGAATCACAGGAAGAGAGGGGAAATATGTAAATCAGCTATATAGGTAGCAATGGAATTCACACTTTATAATCAGAACTTGCTGTAATGTAAAAGGCATAATTTTATTGATTGGATTAAGGTTGGATCAATGAAAGTTGTTTTTAGCCACTCCCTTCGATAGGATCTCTTCCAAACCAAGTAAGGTAATTTGGCAGTGACATGAAAAAATAGAAAAGGTGTCACTATGCTGTTGGGATTAAGTGGATATATTTTGCTTTAATTAAACTTCATAAGTTACGTTTTGATCAGCCATGCTTCATGAACAAGACTCGTAGTGCACTGCTTTCCTCTTTGAGACATTTACATTTTGCACAACTCGATTTGTTAGTTCTTAGATGTTGCGTACTAGACAATGCACCTTTTGTAGACTTTTGCACTAATACTACTGTCAATACTGCCTTGTTGATGGATGTTTTACAATGTTGTTTGTTACATAAATACCCCAAGAGCACATTGAGAGAAAGAGTGAGAGTGAGAGTTTGTAGTAAAGGTTATATCCAATTCATTATTGTGCAAATTTGATTCTGGTATTCATTGCATATTTTTTTCATCCATGAAAGAAAATAATTTACAGTATTTGGAAAAATGATTAGATGATACAGTATGACCTTTTTTTTCTTCTTCCTTTTTTGTCCTAGAAAAGTGACTAGTGGTTACTTTTTTTTTTTTTTATATAAGTTTTTGATATCCAGTACTTTAACTGAAATACAGTACTCAGATTATTAAAAATACCACATGTAAAATATGATAACATTAATCAGTTTGGAAAGTAACAGCATGTGATTTTACCACATCCTTCTGGAGTGATATGCATAATATTTTCAAGACTTCTTTCCTTTTTCCAGTAAGGTTTCCAGACAGTATATGAGACATATACATGCAGTCTGTATTGTACTATGGGCAACAGAAGCTTTGTCACCTTTCCTACTGCTCTCTTCATAGACTTGGGAAATCAGTTTGGTGACCCCACAGCAGCTGACACTGATGACAATAATCTGTGGCCAGATAAAGTTGTCTGTTCTTATCTCTGTTGGGTGCAATGGATTTGTCATCATCATCATGAACTTTTTTCCCACTTAAGAAGCAACTGACATTGATAACGCTTATCTGTAGTTAAATACAGTAAAGTCATCAGGGTCAGTATACCAAACTGATTTTCAGAGTTCTTGGGGAGAAAAGCCAGGGAGGTGCCTCGACTTTTGCCCCTGAGAGTTCTCATAATGCCAAGTTCTAGAACTGAGAAGTTTCATATATGCTTGCATTCATATTTATTATATTTGCACTTAGTACTTCCTCCATCTTAGTTTTCAGTCTTTTCTGGGAATTATCCCCAGATGATGAAAATATGTGTACAGTAGTCTGAGTATGTGACATTTTTTATACTACTGATATTTTTCTGTTTACAACAAACTAGATGACTGAATAATATCAAAAGCATTTGTTTGCATATCTTATTTAGCCTTGCCATAATAATGCATTAAAGTCTGCCCCTTCTAATATTGCCCTGCATTTCTGTGAGAAGGATTGTGAAGATATGCTCATTTCTTGGACCAAGAGAGCCAAGGTGGTCACACATGGTTCTTAAGACACCATGTGGAGCAAAATAAAGGAAAAATGAAGTTTGGATTTTAAAAAGGAAATGTGCAGATGGCTAGGTCTGTGTGCAAGAGACAGAGTTCTGAAGACTTGAATGATGGATGGATGAATTTGTTACATTTCATTGGATAGTTCTCCCACTTTAGTTTTTACTTTTCCCTTTGTTACAGGATTCTGCCTCACCCCATCTTTTGATGGGAAAGAGAGTCATGATAATGAGTTGATGATGATGAAGACCTGTGGATGTGTACTTGCATATCATGAATGAGAAGCACAGTAATCTATGTAAAGTATTTAGATTCACTCTAGTTTTCTTGGTGTATCAGTAAAGTAGATCTGAACTCTAATTGTCCTTATTAATACTTTAGCTTTCACTCCATATTTTGTGGGAATAAAGATGATGATGATGATGATGTATATGTTCAACATTGACGATCATTTTTCTAAGACGTACTAGCGGTCTTGCTCAAGTCATCCCTCTTATCTCTTGCTCCATCTTGCCTAATCTTCATTATTCTTCAGCTCCACTTCTTTCTTCTTCCTATCATCTATTTGTATCTTTCCATTCCCTCCCTCACTTCCTCCACCTATTTTTTGTTCCTCCACTTTCACTCTTATTTCTCCTGTGTCCTTACCTTCTCTTCTTTTCTTCTTCCACTTTCTCTCCCCTTATCCAGCCATTCCCACCATCACTTCCCCTTCTTTCTCCTTCCATTTCTTTCACTGTTATCCCTCTTCCTCCTCTACTTCCTATTCTTTCGCCGTTCTCCTGTTGCCCTTTTATCCCTCGTATACCTCCTCCTCTTTCTTTTCTTCTTCCATTTTCTCTTTCTTCCATTGCCGTATTGCCCCACTTTCTCCTTTCTCTTCTTCCCCCCTAATCTCTCTTCTTTCTCCCTCAGTTCCTCTCATTTCCATCATCTCCCTTCTTCATTTCTCCTTCTCTTCCATGATTAATTTTTTGTCAAACAAAGGTTAACATATTTGTGGACATGGAAGAGAGATTACCATAATTGGTGTGTGAAGTAAAACTGTGATTAATTGAGAGAGGACATTATAATGATCGAGCACCATGTGAGTGTGATGTGATGTGGTTGTATCTTCTGGAAGGTGTAATGTACAAAAAACTGGTGTTATTCCCGGTTATCCTATATAAATTGTACGAATCCATGAATATAATAATAGTTTTAGCCGCAGTTATGGCTCTTAAGTCAGTTTTCAGCTCAGGCAAGGTAGTTTTTTGAGGTACAGTATTTGGTAAAAAGATAAAATCCAGTACAGAGCGTAATGTGTGCTGATAATGTGGTAGTATATCGAGTACAGATTGTAGCCTGTGCTGATCGTGTAATATTATATCTGTTGTACCATCACATTTGCCAGTTTTGTTGTCAGATTCAGTAGGAGTTATGTCAGTTTTAGAGGAAAAAGAGAAATGGCTAAATAGCATTCATTGGTTTTCATTTTTCAGGAATTTTTTGTATACTTTATCACTACGGTTTTGCCTGCTGATCATTGTGAAGCAATTGAGTATCCTAACCTGAATTCATGCTTATAGGGAGAGATAAGAAAGTATAACTAAATTTTAATCACTAGCAGTGAGATGCATTCAGAAAAATGTGACTGATGTTCAGTCCTACTGATAAAAACTAGAGGACCAGGTGTGTGTGTATATGTACGAGTATGTGTATGGTGGTGTCAAACAAGAATGAAGAAAGATTAATTAATGCAAATGAGAATAACATTTGAGCTATTTTATCATTTTGTGATAATTTCAGTATCACTAATACTGATGACAAGCAGTGGTTAAAAGGAAAGTGAAGATGTAAACAAAGAGAACAAGACAAAGATTGTTTTGCTGCATGCTGTGACGATACGGACAGCATCATAGGTACTAAGCTAATGTGTGTGGTATGCAGGCTCCCAGACATCTCTACAGTCATGGGCGTCCAGTCTAAGTTATGACAGCCAGGCGGAGGACCCCAACGAGCCCAAGGAGTTCATGCGCAAGTTTGTGGAGGAGGTGTTCAAGACGCCACATGTTATTGATATCGACAGGAAGGCACGCTTTGGAGAGCATGCCCAGGTACAGGGGTTGGGGGATTTGGATGGTGTGTGTGTGTGTGTGTGTGTGTGTGTGTGTGTGTGTGTGTGTGTGTGTGTGTGTGTGTGTGTGTGTGTGTGTGTGTGTGTGTGTATATGTGTGTGTGTGCATGCCTGTAGCCATGCACACATGCACACGTACATACAGCTATGTTTCTGTTTGCATATCTACCTTACGTTATCATATTGTTTGTAAAGGCTCCAACATGGTTGCATGTGTATGTATTTTTCCTTTGTTTCATTTACCAGCATCAGTATTTTATTTTTATTTTTATTTATTTTTTTATTTATTTTTATTTTTTTGTCCATTTATATACTGTACTGTGTTTCCTAAGACAAGATTTAACCATTATTCCACTTGTGTTAAAAAAAAAAAAAAAACATCATTTATGCAGCCAAAATTCCTTTTACTTCACAACAGAAGACATTAACTTGTAATTGATCAGTACTCTTTCACCATAAACTCAAACTAAACAGGGTCCTTTGTGGTTTGCACAGTGCATCAGTGCTAAGAGATGCTGCAAACATATCACTGAGGCATCCTTCTTCTCACTCATCCAGTGTGACTTCTTATACTTCACAACAAAATTCTTTAACTCTTTTACTCAGAGAATGTCAGCTGTATCTTATTTATGCCAGCCCCAGACGATTCCAGTTAGCTCATGAGAGGCTTTCCAGTTGGAGAGTTTCTTTATCAATTGCTTCAGTACAAGGATCTTTTGTGAGTTGAGTGTAATCATCTAAATGTTGCAAGCATGATGTCTTAAGGTGGAATAGGCCAGCTTGTAACCATAAAAGGCCCTTTCGCTGTTACCCTAGACTGAGCAGGGTCGTTTGTGGTTTGCGAGGTGCATCAACGCGAAGAGGTGCTGCAAGTGTGTCACTGAGGCGTCCTTCTTCTCACTGATCCAGCACTTCTCAGTTATGCTGTTTGAGTGTAATGAAGCTGAGGATTTCTCTCCAGCCAAGAGCCTTATGAACATGTGTTTCACTTACTACCACGAAGGTTGGTGAATACATAATTGGTTATACAGTATTTTATTACCATAAATTAAACAGCTAACAGTGGATGAAAACTATTATTGGGCATTTTTGCTTTTATTACGTCCTTTATGGTTGTTTGTGTGCAGAACTTCCTGTTACTCAGCAAAACTAAGGATGGTTATTATGGTATTTCATATATGTGCATACATACATGCATACATATATACATAAAAGTGATGCAATGCTTCCTCTAAATGAATCCTTATATTGGGGTTGGCCATTGTACTACTGATGTTTTCTTTGGACTAGAAGCTAAACCAGTTGCCAAAAGCAGCTAATTGTTTTCCAACAGTTGCGGGAAACTTGAGGGGAAAAAGATTTCATAGATGTGTAGCAAGATATTTAACAGTGTGCCAGTCTCAGCTTGGTTTCTGACACTGTGTGCTTTTGGCTAATTGTTTCCATCCGGAGTGACGATTATGTGGCTTGTTATCAAGCATGTAGCCATACTACACAGTCATAGTAGTACTTCCCAGTGAGATGAATAAGTTGGTGAAAAAGGTATGCAATATGAAAGTGACGGTAGGGTGAGTTTGTATTGTTATATAATATTCCATCCATCCATCCATCCATCATCCAATCCTACGTTGCCCCATGAGGAGTGTAGGAGCCCAGGGCTAGGCAAGTTGATTGTGACATTTAGGATGAGAGTGACCAGCCTCACTCATCCCCGAATGGCATTACTTGAGCAGTAAACCCCAACCATCCCTTGGATATAAACCTGCACCGGCTCAACCTGATTGGAGCCCCATAATTAATCACTAAACCACCAGGCACCATAATTTGGTTATATGGTTACCACCCAGCATAGTAAATGGTTTCCTGGTGTACAGGAAACCATTTGGCATGTCACTTAGTGTAGAGTCACCCATAGGCAGAAGGAGGAGGAAAGAATGAAGGAAAGAAAGAAGAGGGAGTGTAAAGTCACCCATAGGCAGAAGGAAGAAAAGGAATGAAGAAAAGAAAACAGAAGAAGAAGGAAGGAAGAGAGGAAAGGGCAGACACCCAGAGCAGCACCACATCGAACACGTGGATGGTGACCTAAAGCCTAATTCCACTGGCGAATGAATTTACTTTACATTACCCATTGCTTAATAATGGTTTCCCATCCACAGTGACAACTCCAGGTGGTCAGAACCAAACCAAAGAGTTTTTGTACTCTTACCTGAAGCAGCAGCCCATCTGGCGCTCCATCCGCTTCTGGAATGCGGCTTTCTTTGATGCCCTGCAGTGTGAGCGTTCCCTGCGACCGGTGGTGACACGGGAGGAGGTGGAGAGCAATCGGCTTGAAGCAGTCACGGATGAGCTACACTACCAGGAGAACATCACCTTCGGACAGCTGGGGTCAGAGTCGCAGATAATTATAGCTTTAACTTCAGTCCGGTGCTGAAGAGGGACACCTTAATGTAGTGGCACAAAGATGACCAGGTGACTCCACTGCCTGGGTATACAAACTTTCCTTACTTCCCTCCCAATCCCCTGAAAAGAGGATAATTGATTGCAGCGGAAAGGTAACGTCAGTCTGCAGTCCACTGGGTTCACATTCAGGTAGTCTGGGGTTGCAACTACTACTACTACTACCCTTTCAATCCAGTGACATATTTTCATTTTTGTTTGCAAAGTACAAACAGTTTTGTTAGCTTTGGCAAGAATTTTTGAACTTGATAGGTTAAATATAGTCTTCATTTGCTCTTTCTCTGCAGGAGATCTCCCAAAAGCATAAAAAAAGTTGTGTAGATAACAACAGCAAAACAGTAACACATTTCATCAGACTGAGGGGGTTGTCTTCAGTTTGTTTGAATCTGGCAGGCATATGTGAAGTCCATCTATAAATAATATACAAAAGCAAAAAAAATATGTACAGATATAGTCGGCCTTGCGCCCGCAAGCGCCTGTGGTGTGGCTCGCACCTGTTTACAATGGTGCCACGTTTCCTCAACTTGCGATGTGAAACGGAAGCTATTTATGTACAAGGCATCACAAATTCGATAAATTCAGATGAATAAAACTTACACTTGTGTATTTTGATGGATGAATCAACAGTAATCTAATTATGCATAAAATATTTATACAGTAACACAGAAACATGGCATACATATTGTACAGTGTTGCTAAAAGAAATAGCAGTCACTTTTAATGTTTTTTAGCGTAGTTTTAGGGTGGGTAATAATATTACAGTTATGGATATAAGAGAATGAGCCTGAAAAAAAAGAAGAAATATGCCAATATCCAAAGTAAAAGAAATAATTCATATAATTCTTGTGAGTGGCAATACTTACACATCCATCTGGCCTAAAATAAATGTCCCAAGGGAGAATGAGGAGATTCAATGTCCCAAGAGAGAGAGAGAGAGAGAGAGAGAGAGAGAGAGAGAGAGAGGGAGAGAGAGAGAGGCATGCATTGAATGCATTGTCGGCATCACTTAATATAACAAAACCAAATTAACAAATGAAAGCACAATTATAAATAACTTATAAAAGAATCAAAAGTACTCAGGGTGGCTCACATTTCCCGCCATGTGGTAGGTGAATCCAGCCCCCCCTTCCCCTTCCCTCCCTTCTTAATCCCTCCTGGGTGTCTCAGGTCAAATCCCCCTTCACACTTCCCCTCCCCCCTGGACCACCACCCCAACAAACCCACATCCACACTCCCACCCACACCTACACCCACACCCCACTACGTCGGGGTGTATGAATCAGTAACGTAACAAACCTCTCAGCAGACAGTAACTTTGACACTCCATCTACTACTAAATATAACAAAACCAAATTAACAGATGAAAGCACAATTATAAATAACTTATAAAAGAATCAAAAGTACTCAGGGTGGCTCACATTTCCCGCCAGGAGAGAGAGAGAGAGAGAGAGAGAGAGAGAGAGATAACGGTATAGAAAACGTGGCAACACTGTACACAGGTGCGGACCACACCACAGCCGCAAACGTGCGCGAGTCCTACTATAGTTAGGCTTGTGAGGCAGCGCCAAGGCTCTGGGGGCTTGAATGATATGTGGTCCATTTCACTGGGTATACTTTTTTGTAGTTCTCCCACGTTTATACTGTCTTTTTCTTTGTTCCTGGTTCCTCCCTTACCAGTACTCAATCCATAGGTGGAGAAAGTGGATGATGATAACAACTGAATTTGTAGTAGCACTGTGGTTTACCTGAGTCTCATTTTAAGTTTCTCTTTATGTTTGCTTATTGCATTGTAAGTGCTAGAGATTGATGCTTGCACATGGTGACATTGATATAACTGTGGGGTAGAACTACTTACCGGTAGTTATACAGATGTCCTTCTCCTCCCTCTCTGTCCCCTGAAAAGAGGATTGTGGACTACAGGAGAAGGCCAGCTTGATGTGAAGTCCACTGACTTCACATTCATATGTTCTTGGAGCTACAAGTACAACACTAGTTTTCTGTACCCCCATGAATAAGTCTGAGAGGGTGTAATTCAGGCTATCTTGTATCACTATTTTTCTACACCTTTATGAATATACCTCAGATGGTGTGAGTCAGGCTCCCTTGTATCAGAGTACATTAAGTAAAGCCCATCCCCACTGTAGAAATCTTTAGCACTGCTTCAGTTCTGTGCCAGTAAGTGTAAGGTTAAAATTGGTGCATTAACAAGTGTACAGATATTGTTTACCACCCATGCATCTGTGCTGGTTGACCTCACCTCTGATGTTCAGTACACATCTTATCATCATCCAGTGAACACCATCCCAGCCTTCAGCATTCGTGGTCACTGGTGTCAAGTAAGTCATATGTGCAAACCCAGAGCGACATAGAAAAAATATAGAGACTCACATGCTTCTCAGTTGCCCCTCGTATCTCTGAAAAGTTTAGATTTGCTCCCGCTTCCCATCTTTAAATTACGGTATTCGTTGCAGCATAATGTTCACAGAAGGGTCATGGAATTAATAGGTAATGTACATTACGCTGATGAATAAATGAGTGTTTTACTACGGTATGGTTAATGTCCAGCTGATTCTGAGTATACAGTATTATTCTTTTGCTTTTGATTACAGGTGAAGTGCTGCCCTTTACATTTCGACACACTCCGTAAATGTAACGCTGCTTCATTGCACTTACTTGAACCCTAAAGTGCTGTATTGGTGATAATAGTATAAATCAGCACTAGTTGACTTTTAGTAACTTCATTTGGGACTAAAAATTAATTGTGTAGATCTGATTTTAGGTTGCTTCCATAGTTGATATGTTTGCATCTCAGTGAGAAGTAATCCCCAACATTGTAAGCTTCATTGGAGAGATTTGGAGCTCACTTAGGATATTATGATAAATGTTTAATAATGCTTATTTTAACAGTTCTTGTGCTCTCCAACATTACTGATATAAATTACTGTGATCAGAAATAACAGAGATAAAAGTTTTATTGGTTGACATCTTAACAAATGGCTGTGATTGTGGAAGTGGCCTTTATGTACAAACATGGCCCAGTTAGTCATAAGCACCTTATGATTTCTTCCTTTCTTCCCTCAGCACATTCACTTGCAACATGCATGCATTTGGTCTGTCCAAGGAGATGGTCAATGAGTTCCTGCGCAAACAAGTAACCATCGCCAGTCTGCGGCCAGACCAGGTCAAGCTCCTGAGGGACAACGTGGAGAGAATGTACAGTGGTCGACAGGAGTGGAACTAAACTCTACATATCCCACCAACATAGAGTGCATGTATGATCATGATCAAAGTTTTATCAGCACTTCCCTGCAGGCTGTGGCAATGGAAGGTGTCACATGACTTTTTTTTTTTTTTTTTTTTCCCATAGCAGTCTGAAACACTACAGAAGAGTATGAAATGGGAGGATACTCCCTGATGTTAGGAGAAGAATAAGAAGTATAGAAACAGAACACAGTGCTGGCAGGGGATTGTTGGTAACTTTTGCTGGTGTTAGTACAGTGGTTGACAGGAGTGTACCATAACTAGGCCCAGCATACCTCCTAGCTGAACCCTCTCTACCTTTTGCCACCTCCCTGGAGTCTGATCCCATGCACTGTCCACTCACTTTATTGGGTGACTGTGCAATGGGAGCAGAACAGAAATGGCAGTGATCCTACCCTTCCCAACTATCTGCCAAACCCTCGCCAACCCACTGCACTGGAGACACTTGACTGTTGTACCTGCAGTGGAGTGGTACCCAGTACGCCTGCCCTTTACTGTCATTATAAAGAGCTTTTAATATATGTAATTATACTGTAATCTTTCAAATACAATGCTAGGTTCCTAGAGACTCAGTCATATGCAAAAAACTTAGGAATCTAGGAAAGTGTGCGATGATATTTTCTATTGAGAATAATTAAATGGCTAACCTGAAAAAGAGTTAGCAATTAGACCATTGACAATATTTATTCAGTGGAAGTGATAATGATGTTGTATTGTTCAGTACAGTGTGAGTTTTGTGTAAAAATGTTCAGTTTTATAGGACTTCGAGGATGCATTTCAGTCTTGTCAGAGGCCTTATTTCCTCAGTACAGGAATGTAATACTGTATATAATTTGATAACAACATTAGATGGTTAAAGTGCATACTGAAAGCCCAGCAGCAAAGAGAGTGTTATATTATGATGTTGCTTCTAACCCTAAGAAAAATGAAAGTGAAGAGGATTGGGCCTTGGAATAATTAGTTCGTATTACAGACTGTCACAGTCTGTTATAGTTCTTTAACCAACTATACTCCTTTTACTCTAACTTGACCTAAAACTGTCAGCTCTCCATCACAAATCCAAAGCTATAGCAAGAGATTGGCACTAGAATATGATGCTAGTCACATAGAAATGCAATGGAAAAGATTCAGAGCCTGCTGAGTTATCTCCTGCTACTGAGCATCATGAAATAAGCTGCAAAAGGACAGAAATCTAGCCCAGGTTAAGGTGAAGAGAGTATACCAACCTAGTATTGTTCATAGATCATATGAAGAGTAAGATACTGTATTAAGTTGAGAGCTCTACCAAGGAACCAAAACAATACCCAGGGTATCACACCAAATTAAGTCCTATAGTTGGCAATTTGAAGCTTTTCAAACCTGCATGAATAACTGTGTCATCACAGACTGTTCCTCACACAGTCTAGCTGAGCTTCATACTACTATCTCGGCTCTGAAATATAGGACTTCATTTAATGTGAAGCCTTTGCTACAACTTCACTCAGGTCGGTGGTGAGAATGGAGGGTGAGTAGAAACTGCAGCTTATGGCTGTATTCTGATCATAAAGAATCTCATAGGTCTTACATGTAGCCCAGTACCACTCTACACTCTTGGTATGTATTAGTACAGTCATCCAAAAAAGTATCAAACAGGAGGGGTACAATGATGTCTGAAATGAGCAGTATTGCATGCAAAGTCCCATGAAGACTAATCTGTTATCATTTGTATGCCCTTAAAGTAACATTGCCAGTTAGACATTGTCACAGGCAAGTGATATATGGCATCCTTATAGAGGCAGGTTTACCAGTGTGGAGAAAAAGAAATCACTGAGTATTTTCCAGTAGCCATCATCCATATTGTCAAATTGTTTTTCACTGAATACTGTATTCTCAGGTACTTTTTTGGTTGACTGTACATCACACACTGGTACTCAGTATTTGTATGTAGCGAAAACTGTAAGCTTTCAGTATGCACAGTAACATGATTGCTGGATGGAGGCAGTTCAAGTTCTGTGCAGTTTAATGCATAACAGTTATATTGTCAAATCTTGATGAGGCCTCAATGGTGAAATATTGCTTATGATATGTTTTTTGTTTGACTGAATATTGTGCCATTGAAAAGTGAAACAATTTTGCTGTTTATTACAGTAATATTGCCCAAACTATGCAGGAAAGCTGTGACCTATACTTAATACAATGGAATTATTTGTAGTTACCAGTGGACTACAATAGCTTAGCCTCAGCCCCTACACTTCACAAGGTGTGATATAGGACTGGGGGCTGCTGTTCTTACCAGTTGGTAACTAAGTGAATTGTAGTAATCCCTTCAGTTCAGTGATGCTTTGCTTTTTTATTCTTCCTGCATCCAGATAAATTTTATTCAACTTCAAGGAGACCTGTAAAAGTGAAAGAGTTAGACAGCCTTCGTTACAAGAGACCTTTCTAAGTTGAATAATACAGTCTGGAGGTACTAAGAGTAAGATAACAAGATGTCATTGCACTGAAAGTGTTGCTATATATATAATCTTGCAATATATATATAAATATACATATATACTATATATATATTTATATTATATATATATATATATATATATATATATATATATATATATATATATATATAATGTAGTGGAGAGAGTGAGAAAGAGGATTGACAGTGCCGTGCAAAGTACATAGTACTTGAAAGTAATGAAGTACTGTACTTTGAAATAACTGTATATATATACAGTTATGATATTAGTTACTTGAAGCTCATGTAATATACTATCTTGGCCCAATTAAAAATTTGGTGACACTTCCCTGCCAGGTGTGACTGTAAATGTTACGTCAAAATTTTCTCTGTGATAACAGCATGAAGCACACAGCAACAGAATATGAGGAGGAAGGATACCCTCTGACATTTAGAGAGGAATGAAAAATATGGAATGCAAGCCACAATACTGGCAAGGAATTGTCAGGAAACTTTTGTTGGTGATAGTATCTGTGCCCTCTCTCTCATGGCACAGCTTTGTAGTACTCATATTCCTTGCTTTCTTCCCCCAACCCTAAAGTTAGTTGATGTTACCACAGTCATTTCAGCCAACACTCCAATCCAGCTTTGATTATATGATTACTTACGTGACATGCATTTTCTTCCTTGAACTTCAAGCCTGTGCTGTTTTACATATTTATTTTCTTGGGCATTTCTGTTGTGGATTATATCACCTTTACAGTTAAGCTAATTGTTTCTTAATTTACCAAGGCTTTACCCATTCAGTCTGATGACATTTTACATAATTTTTGCTACCTGCAGATGAGTTTATTCAGCTTAAGGAGAGAGATTCAAGTGTGGAGGGGTTAATGGAATGTTTTCTGACCATTTCATATTATTGATGGTCTCTTCAAAGCTTAACAAATCATCTATGGTAGCAAGAATAAAATAGAAATGATGTTCTTAGACAGAAGGGATGATTTTACATAGTGAGGCTTTGATTTGAATGTGTATAAAAGATGTCAAAACAGCTCAAGTGCCATCAGTAAGCCAGTGATATTAAGATTATGATAGATGACTAATGTTAGGTATTTATTAAACTCCCTCAGTTAAGTGGTGTCTTTTATATTTCACTCTTGTTAACATCAGACAGTTTTATTCAGCTTTGGGGGATCTCTTGTATTAATAGATCAATATCAGTCTCTATTAACAGTCCCCAAGACATCTTCATTAACCCCATTCACTAGGCTGGAGAGGGATGCCTTCATGTGATGGCACTGGTGTACTTAAGTAGAGGAACTCCCCTGCCTAACTATGTAAACATCCCTCAGCTCCCTTCCTGTCCCTTGAAAGAGGTATGGTGGACTGCAGGAGAAGGGCAGCTTTAGCCTGCAATCCACTTGGTACATGCTCAGGTGAGCTTGGGGTTGCAGCTACTACTGCTACCACTATGAGAGATCTCTATGAGGCTGAGTGTTATTATGCTTCCAGGTACTGTACTGGTTAAAATCAGTCAGTAAACACAAACCAGAAATAAATGATCAGACAGAAGCAAGAATGAAGTAAAAAAAAAGACATCACAGTACTGAACAGGCCAAGTCACATTCCATTATACACCTTCACTGTATTCTTTGCAGGCATATTAAGACTAGAAGCCCTTTCTCTTCAGCTTAGGAGGCTGTGTACTACAGGTACTTCCTCCTTACCAGTTTATTTCTCTATACAGCACATTAATATTCTCTTTTTATACTGCGGGATTGGGGCGTCGGGCTATAGATAGATAGATAGATAGATGTTGTCTCAGTTGATACTGGAAAGACTTAATTGATACAAGAAACTAGGAGGATGCGGTATATAGGATGTATCACTGGAAGAAAAGAAGGGTGTTGGATACCAAATAGGTGTAGCTAACATACAAGATAGTTGTTGTTGGTAAGTAACTGTGGTCTGTCTGGCTGAGCGGACACATCAGCCGCAGGCAAGCAAACACCCTTTCAGGGCTGTCCCATGCAGTGGACTGATTTCCCTTTGCAATAAACAGCACCTTGTCACAGCAAGATGCAGGGAAGAGTGTAGCAGTTTGGTTTTTGGATGGATGCCACATTTGCATCTCTCCACCCAATTAATGGGCGCCATAATAGGCTCCACGTCTCCCTGTGATTTGGCTATAGAGTTACCACCCACCATTGTAAATGATTTCTTGGGTAACAGGGAACCATTAGGCTTGTCACTCAGTGTAGAACCACCTGAAATGAAAAGAAGAGTACCATTTATAAAAAGTGACAAGAAGGATGGGAGAAGTAGGAAGGGAGGAAGACAAATATAGAAAAAGAATGATAAAGGTGAAGGAAGAAATAGGCAGCATTACATTGACTGAGTGGATGATGGTCATTACCACCTACCATCAAATACAAGAGAGTAGTTGGGTATAGGATGTATGATATGTCTTCATTTGCCTGGAAAGATATATCACTGAAAAGAATGTGTTAAAGTGCTGGAAAGATCAAACTAACGTACAGGAGAATAGTTATGTGCAGTGTGTGAAATAAATCACAAAGAAAAGAAAAAATGTTATAAATCTGAAGCTGATTAGAATAAGGGCCTAGTTCACCATCACACAGACAGTCCCCTGACCCCCAGTCTAATGGAATGCATCTGTGTGGGTGGGTCTCACAGCATTGTGTACCAGTGTGATGTCTCGGAATAGCTTCCTCTTTGGCGTCATTGAAACTGTTTTATTTTTGCTTTAACTTGGCCTAAAAGTTTATTATTCTGTCCATGTAGATGTGTCATGTAAACGATGTAGTGCCATACTTCTGCAATAATGCCTTTGAGCTACATAAAGTAAACTGTACAAGGTTGAGAATCTGGGCAAGATTGTGGTGGAAGAACTATAGTGTTTGCCTTGAATCAGGCATGTTCATCATGCTTTAATATTTCTGGACTCTTTGAGTGATAGTGGGGACTTGAGTGTTGTGTGCAATGACCTGCTAGCATTGTCTCAAGTCTCCCCCTTGTTGGATTCATGATGATGAATGTTGCTAAGTAACTGGATAGACAACTTAGATGTCACACAAAACGCTGCTTAGGGACCCACCATGACTGGGACTTTTAGTATAGTCCTTCTTACAGTATTGCATATTGTTATAGAATATCACTACAGAATATTTTGCTTTAAAATATAAGAAGCTGATGACTTCTGTTGGTGAACCATGCACTGTAAGTAGAGCTTTTAGATAGTCCACCTGAAGCATGTACTGTCAGGATTAAAAGCTTGCTGATGCTTCCCTGCTGGCTGTGGTGATGGAGGGTGTTACATAATATATTTGACACACCTGGTGGTTGAGTGATTAGAGTGTCCAAGTTGGAGAGAAGGTACTGATAATTTTTATTGTTATTGTTATGCTTAAGAGGTGACTGGATGTACATCAGTCATGTGATACCATCAAGGGAAGTAGGGTGATCATCTGCACTTAAATGTACTGGAGTATGGCAAGTTAGGGACAGGCTTTTACACTTCATGGAGGTAGTGTGAGATTTACTGTCACTTTTAGCATAACAGTATCAGTATGAAGCACAGAACAGTAGAGTATGAGAGGAGTATGAGACAGGTTATTGTCTGGGGAAGAATGAGATTTTGAATAAGATTATTCTTTGATGTTTGGGAAGGAACAAGAAAAGTCAAAGACAGAAGGTTACACTAATGTTTGAAGAGGAATGGGAAGAGTACATGAGAGATGGTTACTCTGATGTTTGGGGAGGAACAAGAAGAGAGTAAGATTCAAGATTACTCTGATATTTGGAGAAGAACGAAAAGAGCATGAGGCAAGGTTTTTTTGGTGTGTGGGGAGGAATGAGAAGAATATGAGAGAGAAGGTTACTCTGATGTTTGGAGAGGAAGAAGAAGAGTATAAGACAGAAGGTTGCTTTGATGTTTGGAGAGGAGTATGAGAAGAGTATAAGACAGGTTACTTTGATGTTTAAGGAAGATCGAGAAGAGTGTGAGACTGAAGATTACTCTCTGATGTCTGGGGAGGAATGAGAAACACATATGGCAGGGGAGTATCAGTAAACTTTTGCTGGTGATTTTACCGTTGAAGGTGTATTTATGTTCCAGTAATAACCACAATACCCTTAGCTGGCAAAGTGGGTTAGTGTAGTGTTTTTATGTCTTTGTGTTTTAGTTTATGTGTATCAGTGACTTGATTGTTTGGTTCCTGTTTGATGTTGTGTGGGTGTGTAAGAATGATGTCTCAAATATCTCATGGAAAATGGGCATTTTTGACCCCTTGAATATGGTGATGTATTTTTTTATTTATTTGTATAGCCTCCAGACAATTTTATTCAACTTAGGAGACTTTTGAATCGGAGGAGTTGGATATACTCTTCATTAACCCTTCACTAAAAGGATGCCATCCTGAACTAAGTGAAATTGCATTGTAGCTGTAAGAATAAACTAGAAAATAAATCACCAGCATAAAGGGGTTAAGGGATTGTAACACGAGTGGAAATACATAACCTGTACTGAATGTTGAATTGTCATATATTGTCAGTGTGAGTAGAATGTCTCGTATTTGGTTTTGTAATCAAGTGTCATAAATTTATAGACAGTGCTGTGGTGTACTTCATGACCAAATAAAGCTGAGTGTATGGCTAATATTAGTGCCTGGTAGTCTAGTGGTCTGAACACCCCAGTTGGAGTGATGGCCTTCCATAGGTTTGATTCCCAAGAGGTGTGTGTGTGTGTGTGTGTGTGTTTTTTTATGCCACCGTGGGGAGTAGGCCAGTCATCTACCATTAAATGAAATGGGCTGTGCTAATCTAGCCTCAGGCACCCTATTCTCCAAATGGGGTAAAATGGGATTGGCTTTTTAAAATCAACTGTGGCTCTGGTGAGATATGGTTGGGAACAGAACTGCTGATGCCTCTGCTGCTTCATTCTTCATGGACTTTGATAATAAGTCTGATGAATCCACAGCAGGTGACACTGATGAGTCTGTAAGGCTTGAGGTCAGTGCTGTGTATATTATTAACCAGAGATGAAAAAAGTAGGAGAGGCTACAACACAGGATTTTGTTGTTGATGGTACATTGGTGTTGGATGGGAATGGATGTGTGGCCTGCTTCTCTGTTGTCAGGAACCAAATTTTGCATTGTTGACCAAAGAATGATACCATTGACTGTATTCTTTATTGAGGCCAGTCCTCGGGTGTTGTGTAATTCCATGCTAGATGGAATAAGATGGTATCAAGGATGCAGCATCTGAATGCTGCATGTGTACAGGTGCATGCTGCTTTTTTTTAGTGGATAATTGTGGAGTTATAATGTAGGTTTTCCATTACAGTCTGTATTAACCATTTTATCAGTTTTATCTCGTGTAGTTTGTGTTACGTTGTTCATATTTATTTATTATTATATTAGTTCAGTATATCATTGTAAAGTGGCTGTTATTGGTAAAAAATAACACTCACATTATGTATGTGTGCAAATGCCAAAACAGTTCCAAAGTTTCATTGAAATGTGTATAGGTTGCTTTATATGATTATCCTGTTGTGGTTTAGGATTCCCAAAACTAGCCATTGGCCAAATACTTGAGTATTCCTTGACAAACACCAGAATGCAAGATTTTTAGAATGTTTCAAGCACAGTGGTGCTGAATAGTTCAAAGGTATCTCTGTGGTGAGATATGGGATGAGGTTGAATTATACAGTCCAGTAAAACATCACTATAACAGACTAATTGGGGCCCAAGCCACTCCGAAAAAAGCGACATCCGGACTTCCTCCTGCTAATCTGGACTTTTGCTGATATATCAGACATTAGTCCAGATGGCACCAACGCTCCTTAAACTGTTTTTGCTACCATTGCAGTACTGTACTATATTATACATTCACTACAATAAGCAAATGGTATAATATATATAACAATGCTGTACTGTACACCGATAAACATGTCTTTTATTTACCATATTGTGGTTAACATAGCTGAAGTGGTCAGGCAGTCCGGGCTGCTTCTGGCTTTATCAGCCATTTTCTGATGTACTGTATAAGAATTTAGTCCGGTAGCTCCTTGGCTCCAATAAAAGCGAATTCCAGTTTCTTGAAGTCTGTTATATTGAGGTCTTACTCTAGTACTGTATGTGGCATGTTGTAGGGACAGATTTTCTAATGTGTTTATGTTTAAGATGAGTTTTGATTGGTAACCATGAGGTTGCTGTACTGTACGCAGTGTATCGTTACTTATGTTGTATATAAAAGACTCAAGTATTTACTTGTTGTTCCTTTGTTGTGAACAGTTAATGAAATGGCTTATGAAATGCCATGCTGGTCTGTCAGCAGTGTGTACTGTACTGTAGTTTTGTGTACTCTACATGTACTGTACATTTATATTTGTAACTCACATGTCGACCATCTGTACACAGCTGTGATGTGCAGTATGTGGTAGTGTTGTCTGTTTTGTGTGTAGACTGTACCTGTACAGTATGTGATTTATGTTAACTTAGTAATTATGTTTAATATAAATTTATTATATTTTTATGATAATGAACATTAATTATATTGTTGTGATACAGAGCTGAAGCCAGAATACTTGTACACAGAACCCACTAGTCACAGTGTATGACAACACAAGATAAACCTTTATAGTAATACATGAAGAGGAGTGCTGTTTGTACCAGTGAATATGTTTCCAGTGTTTATGTATGGTACCAGCCAGGGCTTTAACTTATGCAGGGATGAAATATGCAGTTTATAAAGTTAGAAAGCACAGTGCTGGTGGGACAGTTGTGGGAGAAATATTCCATATAATTGATTGCTGTACTTTG
Source organism: Coenobita brevimanus (assembly GCF_032717465.1). Taxonomy (NCBI): domain Eukaryota; kingdom Metazoa; phylum Arthropoda; class Malacostraca; order Decapoda; family Coenobitidae; genus Coenobita; species Coenobita brevimanus. The sequence goes on along the minus strand of NC_137022.1, from coordinate 26,047,795 downwards.
ATGTGTTGGAATTTTCATATGTCCTCAATCCTGAAGGTGTATTTTCATTGGCTTATGAAGCTTTCCAGCACCTCTTTCTTAATGATTTATTTTTTTTATATTGCACCTATTTATTATGTTGGCTATTCATGAGGCTTCTCAGTGGCATGGTTGATAGAGGGCTCAGGTAGTAGGAGAGCCACTAACCCACTACAGTTTAAATTCAAGAAGGGGACAGGGGTGTTTGTCAACTTGATGCCAGGTGACATACATTGGTCTCCAGTGGCTTTCGTGAACTGAGATAGTCTTGGGTCTTCCTGTTTCTCAGGTTTTTTGAGTCCCTCGGAAGGGTAATAAAAGCTTGACTTTTACCACAGACAGAAATAAACCAACTAAGGAAGAGGTGCTGGGGAGTCTTCTTGACCCCTTCAGTATGTTGACATACATTTTTTTTTTTCTTTCTTGCTGCCCTCAGATAATTTTATTCAATTTAGGATTGCCCCTGTAATTGTTGTCGAGTAACTTAGGCATTTTTGGCCAAGCAGACCTGTCAACCACAGGCAAACAACTGCCCCTGCAAGGCCATCCTGTGCAATGAACTAATGCTCCCCTGTGGCAGACAGTGCCTCACCACAGTGAAACATGATGAAGAGTATGAAAGTTTGGTTCTGCACAGATGCTGCATTTGTGTCTCCATCCAGTTACAGGCTCCACATGAAAAAGATGATGAAGGCCATACTTCAATCCTCCAGTTTGAAAGCTTTATAAGCTGAACAAAATTGTCTGTGAACAGCAAGAATAAAGATGAAAGATAGGTCACAGAAATGTAAGGACTAATTAACAAGACTACAGCCCCTGAGGTGGTAGGGTATGGAGGTGTGGGTGAAATGAAGGACTTTGAATATGTTGTGTGGTATGATGATGTGGTCCTGCAGTAACACACTTCAGAACTGGTCAGATGTCTTGTAGAGTAGCAAGCCACATGATTTTTAAAAATAAGGTTACATTGCACTTGACAGTAAGGATAATATTACAGTTCATAGGCATGAAAACGTGACTTGAAATTGCAGGTTGTCATAATAGTTGACAGTGAGATTAACATTGTGTGAAATGCAGGATAGCCTGACAGGCATTTTGGGAGAATGACATGAAAGTTCTGAGAGGAACGTTGACATCACAGTTAATGCAGCATACAGTGACAGTTGACAGCAGAACATGGCAGGAAATATAACACCTATCAGTAAGGATGACACAGAAGTTATTGGAAAATATAAAAAATGAGAGGAAGAACAAAATGGCAGTTGACCCCTTGAGCCTGAATGTAATTTTACTTCATTCTTTCTACTTTCACTGGCCTTTCACAATTTAGGACAGACCTTTTGAAGTGGGTGGTAAGATGTATCTTTTATTAATCCCTCCAGTAAGAGAGGCCTTTCCCAGCTTAAATACACTTGTCAGGAAGTAGTAAGAATAAATTAAGTACTACATCATTTGATTCAAGGGGTTAAGAGATAGAGCACCTTGATAAATGCAGGACCATGCCTTATGACAGTTGACAGGCACAAGACAGTTAACAGGCAGGGGTCGATGTACGAAAAGTCCGTCCCAATCCTGGGTTTAGCATTGTGCCATAAAAGAACATGTGATCACCCTAGCACTAAGATGTCCAAACTCTTGTTATGATTAAACAATGAGGCATTTGTTTTGATAGACATTATTATATTATTATTGTTATTATTATTATTATTATTATTATTGTGCATTGTAACCATGATTGTGAAGGTTTTATTATGATTAGTAACTTAATGCTGTGTGAATTTCTTGAAAAGAGATTATTCAGTATATTTTATGTCTTCAAGCATTCTAAGGCTGGTATAGTTGTGGACCATAGCCTCTGCCCACCCTCTACCCCTGCCACTAGGTGATGGGAAGTTATAGACAGAGCTTCACACCAAACACAAGTCTTTGGTATGTAGGCAGTAGTTTGAAGCTTTGGTAGATGACTTGAGAGACAGGTCAAGATCACAATGTTACTCATGTAATTTAAGACTGCCAGTGGTTCAAACTACCACATTGGCCCTGCATGATGGCTCTTCACATTTGTAAAACTGTGGCAACAGCTTCCTTTATCAAGGGGTAGGATGAGAGGGTGAGCACAAACTGTGGCTCATGAATGTACTTAGTGTACATTGCCCTCTTGACAATCAGTTTGCCCTCTTGCTCCTCATATGTTCTCTGGCCGTGCCAGCCACCTGCAGGAATTGTTGGAGGTACATATCATTTTGTACATGTTGAATTGTTGTCAAAGGTGTGAGGAAGGAGAACTACAGTGACAACATCAATGGAGAATCCTGGCTTGAAGTGCACAATTAATGTGTGATTAGTTCTTTATTCCACAGGACAGGATTCCAGAGCAGAATGTGCAATTCCTCTGGTTGCATTTGTCCTTGCATATAGAATCACAGGTCAGCCCTTTAAGTTGTGGTGATGTCCTTGTTAGTATATTCATACTGCTACCAAGCAATTTTATTCAATTAGTGGAAGGCCTCTCATACTGAAGGGCCTAATGAAAGCTATAGGTTCTGGAGAGGGACATCATCACAAGGTGGCCCCACTGTAACTGAGTGCCCGCTCTTCCTGGTTATACAAACATCCCTCACCTCCCTCCCTGTCCCCCAAAACAGACGATGGTGAACTGCAAGTTGAGGGCAGCTTCAGCCTGCAGTTCACTGGGTTCTCATTTCAGATGAACCTAGGATTAAAGCCACCACTGCTGCTACCATGAAAGCCCACTCCTCCACTTCCGAGAGTTTGCAAGCTGAGTGAAATCATCAAATGGCAAAAATAAAATGAAAAGGATGTCCCCAGGCTCAGTGGGTTGATGTTATTTTTGTGGTTGCAGGACGTGAACCTAGTGGGCTGCTTGCTAAAATTTACCCTTTTCATGCAGTCCATCATATCCCTTTTGGGAGGATAGGGAATGAGGCGAGGGAATTTCGTATAACTTGCCAGCCCAGTTATATCAGTTCCACTACATGAAGGCATCCCTCTCCAGTACTACTTAGTGGGATGATGCTTGGTTGTGGTCTTTGCCTGTGTTGTGCCCCTTGAGCCCAGAGTCTTAACCCCTTGGATCCTGTCACGTATTCTTTGTTGTCACATGTTCTTGCTGTCTCCAGGCAATTGTATTTAGCTTTTGGGAGACCTCTTGTAGTGAAGGAGTGACTGAAGGCTGTATCTAACCTCTTCAGTGGGGAGCGGGGAGGCTCAGTGGTACAGCATTGGACTTGATATCATGAGGTCAAGAATTCACACCCTGCCTGTGTAACTGCCTTTTGCTGGGAGGGGTAGCTCTCTCCTGTAACCATAGCAGGGCTATGTTATCTATCTAGGTCTAGCTCAGGGGAATACTCCCCTAACCTCTTCAGTTAAAAAAATGTCACCAAAGCTGTCTGGAGATGGCAAGAACAGAACTGAAAATACATCATCAGATTGAAGGGGTTAACCATGATGCATACACTGTGTTCCGAGCAATGTCAACACTGCCTCCAGCTGGTTACACGGCTGGCGGTGTTATGTAGGGTTTTGTTCACATCAGTTATATCCCACAATGTTGGTTGTTGTTATTGTTGTTGATATTTGTAGAAAGAGGCCAAATGGCTTATGTAACCAAAGTAAAATATTTGTTTCACTGTTTGGGTTTTTGTTAACATCATTTTCATCCTGATCTATTATTTTAAAAAATCTAAAGATGTGATGAGATAAGATTTAGAAAGTAAGGTATGAGAAAACAGAAAAGGGAAACCTATCAGCAGCATGCCCAGTTAAATAGGCCAGGTACTTCACACACCATTCAAGCCATTGGAATCCTGGCTGCATTTTGCAGGCCTAACCATATACATATATATCTGGGGGGTATTTTCCATTATAAATGCACTTCATACATATTTATACCAATTTCTGGTAATGTTAAGGATTGTGTTGATGATACTCCAGAAATTTTGTTTACTAATGCCAAATGGTGATAGCCTTTGCAGCTTAAAATATTTTATGATTTAACAGACTGACTATCTTTAATAACCTGCCAGATCAATGACATTCCATCCACCATGCAGTCGTATTGCCCTGTTAGGTAGCGAGCTGTAGGGGTTGGCTACTCAGTCCAGACAGTTGCATGACCAGTAATTTATCCCTGAGTGGCAGTATGTAAACATTGTACTACATCCATCCCTCAGACATAAATTGTTGTGGACCACATCTGATTGGAATGCCTTGATTTACTATACACTTCATACTTTAACTTGGCCTAAAATTGCCGTCCCCCTATCGTGAATGTTGAGTAATAAGAGTAAAGTATTTTAACATTAAAAACTGACAGTTATAATGAAGAGCTGTGGGAAGGATGCGAAACTTATAATTATTGTCTTTTCCTGCCATTGAGCCACATGAAATAAGCTGCAAAAGAACGAAAATCTGAACCAAGTTAAAGTGAAAGAATTATAGATTAGCAGGCATCATGTTACTGATTATATGTTTATCACCCAACTTAATACATGGTCTGAATTGCAGAGGACCAAGGTGTTGATCCAGATGCACTGTGATTCCAAAACAAGCAGATGCTGAATGAATTTAACAAACGATGTGCCAGGTTTATAAAAGTTAGGAACGATAAGTAGATTCTCTCTCTCTCTCTCTCTCTCTCTCTCTCTCTAGAGTAGTAAACAGTAAAGGGTGTAATGCTAGGTGTTTTAGGGAAGGCTCCCCATCTCTCTAATGCCTAGTGTGTTGCTGGGTTCTCTTTCTAGACCAGAGCTTAGACAAATAAGAGGCAAGACACAAAAACTCAAGGCAACAACCCTACACGTGTAATGCTAAATTCTACAAGTGGAATGGGTAGATGTCACAAGAGTAATTATTCTGAGCAATTATAAACCTTAGGTCTAGATTGTGGGTATTAGTATCGCGCAGGACACTATTTGAGACAAGATCAGGTAAAGTGAATAGCACTAAGATCAGGACTCTTAGGGCAGTGAAACCAAATACTGACACTCGGGGGAAGTCCAGGCTTTATCTATCAGGTATAGTTCCATTCACTGGGGCTGTGGCACTGTTATCACTGTTGGCAGTCTATTTTGTTTGTCTGTCACATTATTAATTATTACTACAGCACTGGGAGCCTCTGATTGATCTCGGCGTGAGGCTATGTCAGTATGATGGTATTACGTTCACTCAGACAGACACTTTACTCACTGCCTGGCCGTGTTCATTGTTTCACAGTCACTTTAGCTATTCCATCTTTCTTTTACACTAACACTGACAGATTTTATTTCTGACTTCCCATATTCTAATAATTCACTGTTCTGCCCTTGCTTCACTGTATCACTTTCACCGTGCTTTCACTGTCACTCATTATCAGGACTGGATGTGGTGGCAGTCAGATACAAGGGCAGCAGGAACAACTCAGCCTGGCTACTGAAGGGGCTGAGCTCCGCCAGGGGTCTCCGTATTCAGGGGCCACGGGATCATGCGTAGGGGCATCCTCTCTCGTCCGGGGCTGTGGGTGGCGAAGTGCCCTGCGCTCTCAGGGCTCAAGGCTGGAGTCTGGCCCTCTGGGCTGGGACCGAAGAGCTGCCTGAATCGTTCACTCATGCGCCTGATGGAGGACGAGGGTCTTTGGCATCGGGGTGTGGGGATGTCCTGCCCGGGAGTCCTGGGGACAGTCTGGAGGTCCCGCGGGCTGCAGTCTCCAGTGGTCGGGGATGCCATCAGGAGTGGGCTGTGGTGTCGGCCTCTGTCAGGGTCTGTCAGGCGGGGCCTCTCAGGGACCAACTGTAGTGAAAAGAGCCCAGTGGTGGTCACAGAGCCTCTCCAGTAGTCCTCCAGGCTGGGGTCTCCCTCTGGGAAGTAGTCTCATGGAGGGGAGTCAGCACCTGACGGAGGAGCAGCTACCAGCCGTCTCCTCTCGTAGGGCCAGGCTACTGGCCGTGGCCTTCTAGGGGCGTGGCTACCGGCCGTCGCAAAGGCCCAGCTACTGGCCGTGGCCTGTGTAGGGGAGCAGCCGCAGTCTGACTCGAGGGCACCTTCGGAGCGGCTACCAGCCGCCTCCTGATGAAGGCGGGAGCAGCTACTGGCCGTCTCCTGATTACCTCCGGAGCGGCTACCGGCCGTCTCCTGTAGGAGGGTGGAACGACTACCAGCCGTCTCCTGTAGGAGGGTGGAACGACTACCAGCCGTCTCTAGGGCACCTTCAGAGTGGCTACCAGCCGTCTCCTGATTACCTACGGAGCGCCTACCGGCTGTCTCCTGTAGGAGGGTCGAGCGGCTACTGGCCGTCCTTGTTAGGGCACCTTTAGAATGGCTTCTGGCTGTCTCCTGACGAAGGCGGGAGCGGCTACCGGCCGTCTCGTGATTACCTCCAGAGCAGCTGCAGGCCATCTCCTGTAGGAGGGTTGAGCGGCTTCCAGCCGTCTCAGGGGTGCTGACTGGAGCTAGAGTAATAGCTCCATCCCGATCCTGTCAGTGGTCGGCTCGCCTGGAAGGCAGTCTCTTTTTCCTGCTATGGTGGCGGCAGGCGAGTTCCGGGTCATAGGGGCATGCAGCCCGGGCAGACTTATGTCCCTGTTGCCCGGAGTCAAGTCGAGCTCTGTTCACCCCTCCATAGGCTCCTGGGGGTGTTGGGCTGCCCTCAGTAAGACTATTCAGCATTTTAAAGGGTGTGGTACCCTCCCTTTTTTTTGCTAAAGTCCCAGTTCCCTAAATTAGCTGTGCATGCCGCTAGTATAGTTTCTCTCTCTCTCTCTCTCTCTCTCTCTCTCTCTGTGCCACAAGACCCATCCATCTTCCACGGACACAAAAAACTAAATTGAATCTAAATCCTCCTATATATTTCTGTTGTGGTCTAAATTCAGCCATCTATTCTCGACCTGTCTTTGGTCAGTGTCCCTCGTATACTTGTAGACTTAGGGGACTCCTGAGCATCTCTTCCTTGGCGACTCCACACTGACTGTCAAGCCTAATGGTTTCTTGTGAACCAGAAAACCATTTACTACGCTGGGTGGTAACCATATAACCAAATGACGTCTGGTGATTTAGTGATTTAAGGCACTCCATCTGGATTGAACCTGTAAAGGTTTACGTCTCAGGACTGGTTAGGGGTTCATTGCTCACATTGTGCCACTCAGGGATGGGTAAGGCTGGTCCTCCGCCTAAAATGTCGGGACTGAAAGCCTATTCCCGGACTTTTACACTCCTGATGGAAAAAAAAAAAGACTGGATAATGTATATTTGGATTTTTGTTCTGTTTGGAGGCCTGGCGGACTAATGGATTAAGACGGACTAATGGATTACGACGCTCCAACTGGAAGAGGAACAGCGGGGTTCATTTCCAGGAGTAGGTTTGGGGTTTATTGCTCTAACTGAAAAATGGTGACCGTCGCCTTAAATATCTGAACTCAGTGCCCTAGGCCAGGACCTCTACGCCCCTAGTGAGGCAATACCAGAGTGATGAATGAATCTTCTATCACTGACACTTGCGTAACATGTCTTGTGTTGTGGTCCTTGGCCCATCTGAACGTGAACTCGGTGGATGGCAGACTGAAATTACTCCTTTACAGATCACCATACTCCTTTGGGGGGATAGAAAGAGCGTTGAGGGACGCTTATGTAACCAGGCAACGGAACTACCCGGTTATAACGGTGCTGCCGCGTGAAGGCGCCTTTCCCCAGCATCCGGAATATACCAGGAAATATTACTGTAGACTAACCCCTCCAGTTCAAACAGTCCTTTCTAAACTGAATAAATCTGAAACCTGAAACAAGATATAAATACATCATGGAACTGAAGGGATTAATGTGCAATATCCACAAATAAACGCCTAAGACATACTTGTTCCACCTGCATGAACAGACTGAGGCTCGTACTCTCGTCGGTTAAGAAAGTTTCCTAACACATCTTCCTAAGCGATTTATTTTGCTTATTACACCTTGCTGTTCTCTACTCTGTTAATTAAATCATTCTAATATCACGACACTCTGCATATAGACCGCGTCAAACACATTAACCTCCCATATCCAAAAATAAATCGCTAAGGAAGAAATGTTAGGGAGCTTCCTTACCCGACGAGAATATGGACCTCCGGGAACGTGTTTTGTGTTTAGTATTCAGCTCGGGCGGGATTATTCTGCCGTCAGGATTCTTCTGACAAGGAGTGCTTTTTTTGAGTGGCTTTGATGATTTCGTAACATCTCTTCCTTTGCTATTTATTATGCTCGCTGCACCTCAGTATCCTTGTATGTGTTATCAGTGTAAAGCATATCGGTATGAAGACGATATAAATAACATACAAGAAAATGTCGAAGTGTAATGCGCTAAATAAATCGCTCATGGAAGGACGCCACGAAACCTCGTATGCCGTCTTTCTCACCAGTTAGCCATTGTCACTGCCATGACGCATTTTAGAATCCATTTTTATTACCACTGGATTATAACACCTTCTTAACACCCCTCCGTTATATTTCCTTCTATACTGTGCCGAATATTGTGCACTGGAGTGATCAGTGGAGCTTGTCGGGTGCAGCCATATACTAAGTGGGCTCACTGTTAGGAACCCGATAAAAAGCTTTCCATTGCAGTAAGCTGAGTGTATTTTGTATCACGTTAATCCTGACTGCTTAATTTTTGAATCTGACTTTAACACAGACCACTCTAAGGTTACACTACGACTCCCAGAATATCCCACTTATGTCCAGGGTTTCTGTGTGTGAGACTATACTGGAAGGTCTCTCTCTCTCTCTCTCTCTCTCTCTCTCTCTCTCTCTCTCTCTCTCAGATCTCAAGGACTCTGCGTTAAAGGATATGTAGCAATCCAGTAACTCACAACAGAGGCAGAAGGCGGGAAGTCTAGTCAGTGTATAAATATTATAAACAACATACCGTAGATCTTTACAGCAGTTCTCCCTCAGTGGTAAGGGAGAGAGGCCTGGGAGTCTCCTTGATATTATGCACTGATGGAGCTGTTCACGGGATTTAGATGCACAAACACGCAGTAAATTCCCTCTCGTAATAGTTTTGTGTGTGTGTGTGTGTGTGTGTGTGTGTGTGTGTGTGTGTGTGTGTGTGTGTGTGTGTGTGTGTGTGTGTGTGTAGAAAGAAGAAAAGAGCAGAAACCTCCTACATCTCGTTCCTTCTGAAAAACAAATAATTACGAGGGGGGAAACTATAATAGCTGTGTATAATGACCTTGTTTTCACATACTAAGAGAGAGAGAGAGAGAGAGAGAGAGGAATTCCCATATTTCTCGTTCCTTCTGTTAAAAGACATTTGAATTACGACTAAGACGGCAACCCTAACCATAAAAACGACACTACCACAGCAGCTGACTCACCGCACCCCGTATGAAAACCACAATCTAACCACGTCTATTATTTGCCACGGTATTCTGTGACTGGTGAAAAGGACCTCTAGGCGTGCCTGTCCCTCCTTATCAACGACCCCTTTCCCCACGACACAGAATCACCCTCCTTTACAAACTCGAGCACCGTTGTCTCTCCATCTCGTCCTAGGCTCCCTCCTCTCCCACCCACCTCACTCACTCATTCTACTGATCAATCTCTCATTCCTATATATTTGCTGGGTTCAATATGATTTCAGAACACTGCGTTGAGTGATTTTTTTCTTTTTAAATATGTAACTGGGATTTCTTACTGAATACAGATGTTATGTTTCTCCTTCAGCTAACGAATAATCTTTTTGAAAGTACGGTAATTCACAGAACTGAAATATCAGTTATTTCCTGAAGTGATGAAGCTGAAGTGTAAGTGATCCCAAACCTGCGACACAGAATGAGAGTTAAAATGTATGCTCACCGTGCAAAATGCCTGTTTGGTGTATAAAAAGCGTGGCTCTGTTTACATTCATAAAACAAAAGACATGCGCGTTTCTTTGTACGTGTGCTGAGTCAGTAATGGGTCTAGGTAGATAAATGGATGTTATCCAGACCAGATCCATTATTATGAAAAGGGAGGTGGACGTGCTTCCTAGCAGAAGTACCATAGGATTCAGTTTATTATGACTCACTGCCAAACTCCTCAGAATGTATTATCAAATCCTTCTTATTTAAATGATTCTGTGACAACACGTAAAATATTCAGTGTACACATTTTATTATTGTTGTTATTTTATTAAGAGGAATTCATAGTCGCTGAAAATGGGGTGGCGCGCCCCTAACTCGGTGCCTGTTATCTACTTAAGACGTAAAATGAGGACAAATACGAACCCCGCCAGAAATTATGCCAGACGAGGGACAGGCAGCTGAGAAGCCGGACGTCTGGCTACACAAGTTATGACAGGGAATTGTAAATATGTTGGAAATTATCATCCCCTCCCCTCCCACACAAAAAAAGCAGAGCATCAGCAGCCTCATACAGACGCAGTAGGGCCATCGTTACGTCATTTCCAGAGACAGCGGGAGGGTGCCAGTAACAGGTGGTGTGGGGGGCGCCGCGCCTGTCTTTGTGGGTCACGCCGTCTAAGAGAGTCGGCGGGGCAGCTTTAGTGCGGGGGCCGGAAGTGATGCTGCTTCCTTGCCCTTAACTTGCCGGAGATTTTCATTCTTGTTGCTGCTTATTTAACGTAGCGAGATGATAAAGTAGGGTAAGTATGGGTCTACATCCTTTCTATTACAATTTATGTCTGTCTTTCTGTCTGACTGTCTCCCCCCCCCTTTCTCTCTCTCTCTCTGTTACACACACCACATAACCAGCAAGAAGACACGACGTGTGTGCTGGGCGGCCTCTTCGGGACCTCTCAGGCCCTGTCTTCCCCCTTACTATTTAACAAGTCAGCCCACACCCCACTGACCGGGCCAAAGTATGGCCCGGATCCCTCTATTGGAGGGATAAACCATAAAACAAACAAACAATCTCTCTCTCTCTCTCTCTCTCTCTCACACACACACACACACACACACACACACACACACACACACACACTATCACTTCTCCGTTCTTCAGCAACTTAATTCACGTTTTTACTGTCAAAATAACCACCATAATTCGTCTTCCTTAACCTGCCTCAGATGTCTATGCCCTCGCGCAAGTCCTTCACGCAGCTCAGTGACAGATAAAGGCAATAACGCGTCTACCTTCTTTCTGCAGTACTTTCTACAGTACTCGTCGTCCACCTTAACCTATCCCACCTGATATGTTGGTGTCCTTCTGGCGGTTTACCTCACGCATCTCTGTGGTAATAATAATAATAATAATATTTTAATGATAATAATAATAATAATAATAATAATAATAATAATAGTAGTAGTAGTAGTAGTAGTAGTAGTAGTGGCAGTGGTAGTAGTTGTATTAGTTATAGTAGTAGTAGTAGTAATAATAATAATAATAATAGTAATAATAAGAGGTCTACACACTTTCCACAGAATATTTTTACTATAGTTCGTTTCTCATAACTTGGCCACACACGAATTTAGGGGAGGGAGGGGGAGCGTCAACTCCTAACCCCTTCCCCTTATTTTTGGCATAACACTGATTACTTATTATAGAAAAAGGGCAAATCACCTAAACATATGCAGTAAATACCCCACATAAATACTATCTAAGGCTTCTATACTCGTCGGTTGTGGAGGCTCCCTAACACCTCTCCGTCATCGATTTATTTTTTGGATGGGAGCGGTTCATATAATTTCGCACGTTATTGATGCAGGGTATGGCGATATTGGAAAGATTTTGATAATACAGAAGTGGATAGTAAGATGTAACGAAGAAAATAATTCGCTTAGGAAAAGGTGTTAGGGAGTCACAGAATCATTACAACGAAAAGATAAAGTTGGTCATACATTTTTGAGGATTTTGGTACAGGGTTAACATGAATTCGAACTCTCTGTCTGTCTGTCTGTCTGTCTCTCTCTCTCTCTCTCTCTCTGCATTATTTTGGACCATCCCTTATATCTAGAAGGAAGAGGGTAATTTTGAGGATGTGGGGGGATATTGTGTTGTATTTTACGATGCTTTACTGTAACTATATTCTTTTCATCCTAACTTGGCCCAAAATTGCCATCCCTCCATCTTGAATGCTGTGTTTTTATAAGATCGAGACAGCCCAGTATGATGCTAGTCACGAAGAAGTGCCGTGGAGAGGATGGAGAGCCTCTGGTATCATTTTATCCTGCCACTGAGCTACGTGAAATAAGCGACAGAAGGACGAAAATCTTGGTCAAGTTAAGGTAAAAGGACCATAGTTGATGTGTAGATTTCCAAGCACAATTTCCCTAGCGATTTATTTTGCCCCACTATCTTACGTCGGTGCTAAAAATCTACGTAGATATTAAAGGGATAGAATTAACACGCGAGAGCCTTGAAGGTGTTGTAGGTAAAATCTCTTAGGAGTAGGTGTTACGGAGCGTCTTAGGGTTGTTATGATGCTGAAGTGGGTGGGTGGATGGGTAATGAGGGTGTGGATGGAAGTACTGTGTGTGTGTGTGTGTGTGTGTGTGTGTGTGTGTGTGTGTGTGTGTGTGTGTGGCGATCTTAGGAGTACCGGTAATTCTGAGAGTGGAGAGGCGTGCGGGTGTGGATGGAAGTACTGTGTGTGTGTGTGTGTGTGTGTGTGTGTGTGTGTTCTGGGTGTGGAGTGGCGTGAGGGTGTGGATGGGGTGGCATTGTGTTGACAGAGGGCAGCATGAGCGACGAGGCGGGAAGCTACAAGAGAAGACACAGAAGGTCCACACCCTCAGTCAGTCGCCAGTCGAGGTGCGAGGTGGTTGCTGCTTCCCCTCCCGCTCTCTCTCACTGGCTCTCCCTCTCACTCCCTCACACACTCCCTCGCCCAGCCTCCCTCCATGCCCGGTGAGGAGGTTAAGGGTGCGAGGCAGGGAGCGTGGTGGTGGTGGTGGTGGTGGTGAGTGTGTTGCTGTGTCCAGGGGGGGATGATGACAGTATTTTGGGCGGGTGGTGGTGCGTGTGGTGACTCCTAGCACACCTACCCCACCCCCTCATCACCCGAGCCTGTGCTAAGTGTGTTACTGGGTTGGTAGTGAGTGTGTTGACATATCACCTTAAAAACACAACAACGCACCCCTTAAACGCACTCCTGTAGCCTGAGTTTCATAGCACCGAATTTTTTGAAGGCAAGGGCGGACCACTGGCATTTGGTTTAGTCCCCCCTGATATGCCCTCTTTAAAAACACAATGCCACCACCCTCATTGTTTTTTTGGCCGATGTAGAGTTTTTGGTGGATTGGTGGCCGCCCTGAGAGTGCCGTAGTGTAGTGCCAGAGCCGCTGCAGTGCCGTAGTTGTGTTGTAGTGCCTGAGGACCGCTACCGTAGACCCGTATACCGTTACCTTCCTTCCCTGGCCAAGGTAGGTCTAGCCGCCCTTGTATATATAAACACCTTGCCATACCACACGCTGCTTTAGTAGTGTTTGTTTCTGGTTCTGTTATTACTGCTGTTGCTACTTCTGTTACTGCTACTACTACTACTTCTACTACATCTAATGCCACTATTACTTCTAGTGCTACTACTACGGTACTACTACTACTACTACTACTTTACTCCTCCTCCTCCTCCTCCTACTACTACTACTACTACGACTACCACTGTATACTCATCAGTATTATATTTCTTGTATTTTTTTTCTGCCAGTATACCGCTTGGCATTTTTTTCCTGTTGATTATTCTAAAGCTAAGACACTTTTTATTCCAGTATTTATCTTACGTACACCTACACCCATTTCCCATTTTCAAAGTGACTCCCATTTTCTTTAGCCCAGCAGAACATTTGAACACTTTGAACAGGTTTTGCACACGTATTGAACAGCATCGTTTTTTTGTAACACCGGAATGACGATGAACAAACTCACATTTTGTAATTTATAAAGCGGCGTCTTGTTGTTTTGAACCACACTGTACCGTAGACCGATTCAGACCATGTGTATATATAAACTTTTGTAGTGTACCGTATGCTCAGGTATTTTTTTTGGTATGGTACGGGTGATTTATGTATTTTTAGGTATTTTTTTAAATGTCAGTGTTTGTATTTTCGTAGTTACAGATTACATAAACTCCTTCGTCGATTCTAACCCTCTTTGGAAATGGATTTAAACCTCTCTCAGTACAATGACGCCTTTTTTCATTTCACTTATTTATTCATTTTATTTATTTTTTGCTGCTTCAGACGATTTTGTGTTGATTTAGAAGAGATGGTTGATAATGAGAGGGACTGTGAAGGCTGTTTCTAATCCCCTAATTCCAAAACCACTCCTAAGCTGAATAAAATCGTCTGGAGAGCGTAAAAGTGAAATGGTGGTGGTGGTGGTGGTTGTAGTTGTAGTAGTAGCAGTAGCAGTAGCAGTAGTAGCAGCAGCAATAATAATAATAATAATAATAATAATAATAATGATAATAATAATAGTAGTAGTAGTAGTGGTGTAGTAGTAGTAGTAAGTAGTAGCAGTAGTAGTAGTAATAATAATGATGATAATAATAATAATAATAATAATAATAATAATAATAATAGTCGTAGTAGTAGTAGTAGTAGTAGCAGCAGCAGCAATGATAATAATAATAATAATAATAGTGGGAGCATTAGTAGTGGTAGTAGTAGTAGTAGTAGCAGAAGCAGCGGTAGCAGTAGTAGCAGCAGCAGTAGTAGTAGTACCGGTAGTAGTAGCAGCAGCAATAGTAACAGTAGTAGTAGTTGTTGTCGTAGCCTCACGTTCAACTGAAAAGTGAACCCGGTGGACTGCAGGCTAAGGGTCCCTCTCTCCTGCAGTCCACCATCGTCCTTTCGTGGGATAGGGGGACATGAGGGACGCTTTTCAGGGCAATGCATCCGCCTGGGTATATCAGTGGCACCACGTGAAGGCGTCCCTCTCCACCACCAACAGTGAGATGAAAAGGCGTGATTGCACGGGAGGGGTTGGAATAACAGTGTAGTTGCTTGTGTTATTGTTATTGTTGGTGTTATTTAAAAACCCCCCTTGGCCGAATTTAAACGTGCTAGTGTTCATCATCATCATCATCATCATCACCACCACCACCATCATCATCATCATCATCATCATCATCACCACTCATTACTTTCTTCGTGATCATTATACACTCTACTGTTGTCACCACCATCACCATCATCATCATCACCATCATCATCATCATCACCATCATCATCATCACTCATTACTTCCTTCATGATTACCGTTGTCACCACCATCACCATCATCATCATCATCACTTCCACCATGATTCACTGTCACCATCACCACATGTCACTATTACCAGTTCATTATTTTCTCCCTATCACTATCACCACCACCACCACCGCTACCACCACCACCACACAAAATTACATCCCTTTTTTAACACCATCTATTTCCAACATCCTCCACTTCCTCTACTGTTAATCTATTTTCCTGACCTCTCTGCTGGTGTGGTGGTGGTGTGGTGTTGTGGTGGTGTCTTGGTGTGGTGTGTGGTGTGTGGTGGTAGTTGTGGTTGTTATGGTAGTGTGATGATGATAATGTAATGGTAGTATGGTGGTGGTGGTGGTGGTGGTAGTAGTTGTGGTGGCGATGGTAGTGGTCGTTGTGGTAGTTATGGTGGTGGTTGTATGGTACTGTGTCAGTGTTTACGGTGGTAGTTGTGGTAATTATGGTGGTGTGGTGGTGGTGGTGGTGGTTATGGTGACGGCAGTGTGATGGTGGTGGTAGAATTATTATGGTGGTGGTGTGGTGAAGGTGATGGTAGTTGTGGCAGTGTGGTGGTGATGATAATAGTAGATGTGGTAGAGTGAAGGTGTTAACAGTGCGATGGTGATAGTGGTGATAGTTGTGGTAAGTTGTGTGGTGGTGATAGCAGTGTGGCAGTGAAGGTAAGGTTAAGGTGGTGTGGTGGTGATGGTGGTGGTAGTTGTGGTAGTGTGGTGGTGATCATAGTAGTAGTTGCGGTAGTGTGATGATGATAGGTGGTGGTGATGGAATTATGATGGTAAGTGTGGTAGTGATGACGGAGGTAGTTATAGCAGTGTGATGGTGATGCAGTGTGGTGATAGCTATACTTATGGTACGGTAATGGTGATGGCAGTGTGGTGGTGATGAAATAAGTGTCATTGTGGTGGTGAGGATGTGGTGAGGTAGGGGTGTGGTGATGCTGTCAGGGAGAAATGGAGGAGGGATGGTTGGCTACACGTCAAGGACATGTTTTGCAAGTTTTTTTTTGTTTGTTTGTTTTTTTTCGTGGTCTGCGATGCCACTAAGTCCAATTTTTTGAAACTTACTTTTTTGAAAATTTGAAGGCGAATTATGGACCTGAAGTAGATATTCCCTATTATTTTATTTTATTACCAGTATTTTATTTATTTATTTTCTTATTTATTTATTTGCGAATGGCCCGGGGTGTGAGGGGGCGTGTTGATTACGCACCCCTACAGTTTTGAGGAAAAGTGAAAATTTGAATATATAAATACGGATCGCAGTTTTTTTTCCACTATATACATATTTTTTTGTGCACCGTAAACTCTCTCTCTTTTTTTATATATATAGATACATGGCTGATTATTTTTTATTATTATTACATAGATACAGCACTGTAATTTTTCAAGTGGATTTAACAGACGTGAAAGTAAAATGTATTCTGTACTGGTTTTCTTAATATCCTAAACGATTATAAATGAGTAAAGCCGCGTTTATTTCTGCTAATAGATAGATAGATAGGGAGAGAGAGAGAGGGGGGGGGCGGAGGGATGTGGTAGGCGGTGTGAGGGTAAGTGAGGTGGGATACACGGCAGTAGGCTTAAAAGACAGGGTGTGTGGGTGGGGGAGGGTGTGTGGGTAGGGGGTGCTGGTAGGGGAGGGGGTGTGGGTGGGGGAGGGAGTGTTGGTAGGGATGGGGAAGGGTGTGTGGGTATAGGATGTGGGTAGGGTTGGGGTTGGGGTGTGGGTAGGGAAGGGGATGCGGGTAGGGTTGGGGTTAGGGTGTGGGTGGGGGAGGGGGTGTGGGTGGGGGAGGGAGTGTTGGTGGGGAAGGGGAAGGGTGTGTGGGTATAGGATGTGAGTAGGGTTGGGGTTGGGGTGGGGGTAGGGTTGGGGTTAGGGTGTGGGTGGGGGAGGGGGTGTGGGTAGGGGGAAGGGGGACTAACTTTTAAATTCAACTTTCCCGGAAAATTATGTGTACTCTGTAACTTATTTCTGGGTGTGATGCAGGGTGTACCTCCAATGGCCAAGCTGATCTGAATAATATAGATAGATAGATAGATAGACTTAGATATGGATAGATAGATATAGACAGAAATATAGCAGCAGATGTTGAGGCAGTAGTACCAGTAACAATATTAGTGTCAGCTTAGTATGGCAGTAAATATAATATCTACACACACACACACACACCCTTATTAGCCCATTAGTGTCGTTGTACATATCCCGACACTCAAGGCTACGTGACCACCGCCAGTAGACAAACATACGAACACCACACGCTGAAATGGTAGCCGGGAAACTGAAAGTACTTTGTCAGAACTGTATGTTACTATTACTACTACTACTTTTACTACTACTACTACTACTACCATCATTTTATTATTACTTTTATTACTCTTGCTCGCGTGAGGCCTCCTATGGCTTCTTCCTCTCGCCTGGTCGGTTAATCTTTGTGTATTTTTCCGAACTTTCAAACTGATATGCATAAATAAACTACTATGTGGTAAGGCTCGAAGGAAATGGACTGTCTTTTTTGTCTTCGTTACAAAAAAACACCTTTTGAGGGGTAAGTATAATTATTTCGCAAGTCAAGTTTTTTATTTTTTCGAATTTTGAAATTTTAAAAAGAAAAGGTTTATGCAAAAGCGGTCCGTGCTTCGAGGAGGAGTAGCTGAATAAACCATATATAGACAGACTACTTTCCATTACTATTATTATTATTATTATTATTGCTACTACTGCTACTACTACTATTACTACTCCTGGTACTACTACTACCGCTACTACTGCTACTGCTACTACTACTTCTTCTACTTTCTCTCTCTCTCCATAGACCATCGTGTCTTATAACCTATTTCACGCGTCATTGAATGTTTTTTCGGTCGCCCTAACTCTCTGTCTCTGGCCTGCGTGTGTGTGTGTGTGTGTGTGTGTGTGTGTGTGTGTGTGTGTGCCTGTCTCTCTCTCTCTCTCTCTCTCATTCCCATCACAGCAGATCTCAAAAGTCTCCAGTCACAGCAGACACAAAATTACGAAAAATGAACTCAAGGATCAGACTTAAAAAAAAATAAGTTATCCCTTTACAACTGTTCTTTATTGATTTATTTTTTTATTATTATAGGGGGATCAGGAATATTTTTTTTTTTGTACAGTCGGGCGCAAAAATTCATTGATACTTCTCTGCGTCTTGCCTTCCATATTCCTCCTTCCTTCTTCCTCATACCCCTCTGTTGTGTACCTCATATTACTGTTACATTAGTGAAGTACATGTAACACCTTCCATCGTTACAATGGGCGTAGAAGTGCACTCTAACTTTTGCTCCTCCTGTATCTATGCCAATAAATATATAAATAAATAAATGAAAAATAATAATAATAATAATAATAATAATAATATAATAACTAAAAACAACAAGACCAAGACCAAGAACAACAACAACAACACTACTACTACTACTACTACTGCTACTACTACTACTACTAAACTCATCTATACCGGCGGATGCTATTCTCGTAGAGGAAGCTCCCAAACACCTTCTCCTAAGCGATTTATTTTGTTTATTACGCCTTGCTGTCCTCTTCTGTGCTATAAAAATCCTTCCAATATTACCACACAAAAGGATATTAGCCTTCTATATCCCTAAAGTAAATCGCTAAGGAAGTGGTGTTAGGGAGCACTGACGTCTGGGTAACAAAGCCTGAGTTATGAGAGAGGAATGAGTCTCCTTGGTTACTAGGCAAAATTAACCCTCCAGTCTGACTACACTTGGCCATCAACTATGCAAAATAAATAAATAAATAAATAAATATAGGTAAATTAATGAAGAAATGAATAAATAGATAAAAATAGATAAATACCTAAAAGATAGATAAGTAAAAATAGTAATAAATAAAAAATAATATAATAAATGAAATAAATAAATCAATAAAAAAGTGGAGTTAGGGGTCTTTGCCACGTGAGAAAAAACAGACTATAGTAAGTGCAAGATATTCCGCAACACTTCTTTCTGAATTATTAAACTCTTCAGCATAATACACTATAATATTCTCATGTATTCTGATTTTCCTGTGTTGTGTTGGTGTCTTCCTGGTCAGTGTTGGAGGACGCCTTCACGTGGTAGCATGGATATACCCTGGTGGACTGCAGAGGGAGTATATCATAAGTATATTCTGGAAAACTTCTAGAAACACTAAGGTAAACGTAACATACACAGAGGTAATCTATATACATACTCGGGGCAAACTTTATATCCTGTATACTGGGTAGAGTTTACATATACTGAAGCAAACGTTACATATAGACCACTGGGACACACTTTAGGTATACTAGGGTGATATACTAAGAAAGTTTACATATACTAGGGTAAATTTTAGGTAACGCAGGCCTGTAACCATGGGGGGGTGGAGGATTAAAGGAGTCTGACGCCCCCCACCTGCCTAAATGTTCACTTTCTCACGCTCTGCTTTTTAATATCAGTGCAAAAAGTCACTCAGTTGTTCTGAAGGTTTGTGCTGCTTCCCAATCGCTTATGCATACACCCAGACCCCCATAGCAAGCACGCAGCACACTTTTGACTGGCCAGCTGACGTGCAAGTCCAGATTCAGCAGAAAAGATGCCCCCCTCCACGCCTTCGAAAAGTCTGGTTATGAGCTTGTAGAGAATTACTGCTGTCAGCTGGAGACATTTTTCTTCGTTACTTTCTCAGCCTTATTCTATGTTTATACGTCAATCCACATTTATTTCCTCCTAAATAAATAATCAAATAAATAAACTGCATAACCAACAGCCAAACCATCGAATAGATCGCAAAGCAAATTTCTGCAGTGACTTCGGGGAGTACGGAATACTTCTTCCTTCGTGACTTATTATGCACATTACACCTCGGTATCCTCTTTTTGTCATTAAAGTAAGCAGTGCTACCGTTCAAAAAATATGAATAACACACAGGGAAATATAAGGCCTTATATAAAAAAAAAATCGCATAGGAGGTACTATGAAGTTAAATTGTACCGCCCACTGTAGAGTTCGGCACTTGGGTGTGTTAACATTTATACTCTCCTTTCTTACGCGGATACTTTTCTCCACATTATATCATGTACAATTTGTGCTGGAGAAGAAGGTAATATCTGTTCAGTAACTCTGTGTGAGGACTGAATTCAGATACACTGAAGATGGTTTTAACAATGCTATTTCTGGTCCTATTATTTACCTAAAAATATCAGTCTTATGTTAGACTCCAAATATTTTTACATGTTTATGACGAAAAGTAGAATAAAAGAACAATATCAGTATTAGATTACTCAAAAACAAGCTGAGAAAAGTAATCATGATTTTGTTTTTAAACAGTGTACCGAGCAAGGACACAGACCAAGTAGTTCTCGAACACTGTTAAACCCGTTCTGTCTAATTTTACACCTTATACCTATATTAATAAAATTAAATATAACAATAGCAGAATATTCCTAATGCCTAGCCGCTGAAAGAGCACAAAATAATGATTTTGGTACGAATATCAGTTCTTGATACAAATCCAGATTGATGCAGATGTGTGCGCGCGGGACGGCGGGAGTGGCGTACCGTCACTCATTGCGGACGTTGTCGACGTTTTTATCCCGCTTATTTATTGTTTGATGGTGTTTCTAGTGCTGTGAATAATGTCCTAATTTTGTGGATTCTTGTGTGGCATTTGGATAACCAGGATGAACAAGGAGCAGCGGCAAAGAAGGTAAGAAAACGAATAATGCATCTTAGTTCTTGAGGATGTTCTCCCTCATTTGAAAATAACGCGTGGGACGGTGAGAAAATCTTCCATCGTTTCAGTATTTATGCACTTCATTCTGGTTCCTCTGTTACACCCAAGTGTTCTGTGATAACTAGGGGTACTTTTGAGATGTACTGTTGTTGGTCGAAAGGTGAAAGAAGAATGAAAGGCGTGAGTTAAGAGTGAATGTGTGGCCTTTTCACTTGTTTACACGAGCCGTTCCGCTCAGTGCGCATGCGCCGAGTGCCGTTTTAGATGTGATGAAAGTATCTGCATGTTATCCTAAGTGTTGTGCCATTTATCAACAACATTTTATGTGGTACATGTGTCAGGAAAATAGTTGGATGTCATATCGAGCTATAGGTAACTATTGGTCGTTATAATGATATATACTAATTTATGTTACTGGCAGATTGTGAACTCGGCTATTTCGTGAATTAAAGGTTAGTGTAGGTTTATTTCGGTTATTGATCTAAGGTAAAGTTAGGTTAGGCTAAGGTTAGTTTAGTTTTGGTTAGGCTTGGTTGATTTAGGCCAAATAGAGAAGGGAACAGTAACTTCCAGCATATAACTCCGTGCATACGACACCGGAAAAGGAAGCTGCCTGGCTGTATGAACGTCTCTCACCTCACAGCCTGTTCATTGACAGGAGTAGGGTGGGTTGCAGAAGGGCTAATTCATCCTGCATTCCACCGGGTTCACGTTTCAGTTTAGTCTGGGCCACAACTCTGATTTCTCTGGTGAAATAAAATAGGATAAAGGAGAATTGAGATCAGACGGTTGTGTTTTGATTATTGTTTTGTATTTTTTAATTTGTTGTTGGAATGTAGAGGCTCATAATTTACCAGAATTTCTTGTACAGAATGAAAAGGTGGCCACGTAAGTTAATAAGCATCAAACCTAGACATATTTTCAGGTTTGCCGTGTTATCTATTTTACCGGTAGTTACGTGAAGGTTATTGTAGCCAGACCAAACCTAGTGTAGAAAAAAAAGGTGGAGGTTCATTCTAGTAAGATCTAACCAAACCTGAAAAAAAAGGTATTCTGTACTTACCCATCATGTGAAGGTCAGGTGTGAGCAGGTTGAGGTGATTTCGGTTTATGCTTGCCTTTACTCTAATGTTCTTGCCAGTGATTTAAAGAAGACCGAGTTCAGTAATGCCTATTTCACTACATAATATGCGTGATGGTAATGTTAGGCTAGGAAATAAGGTTCAAAAATTCAGGATAAGATATAATGTTTCAAATTCATTGCAAAAAAGACTGATGATGAGAAAAGATGGATGAGTAAAATATTTCAGAGTAATGTAATATTTCTTGTTTTCCACATTATCCTAGATGATAAGATTATGCAAAATTCTAGAAAGGAAATAAAGCAATGGAAGCTTCATAAAGTTAGATATCGGCAGTCAGAAGTTCAAAAGAATATATCAGTAAGGTTGACAAGAAATATGAACAATAAAACAATAAATTAAGCGATTATAAAATGAAAAGTAATATTTAATGTAAGATGTGATAAGCTTGATGGTAAGGTTAGGTCTAAGGAATCCAGTATAGGCTAAAGAAAGATAGAATGAATTTACATTATAGGTTAAAGAAATATAGAATTGATGTACATTATACCGTAGGCAAAAAATAAAGTATTGATTTACATTATAGGTTAAAGAAATATGGAATTGATAAGGCCCATAGTATGCTTGTAAGTAATGTTAGGCAGGGGAAAAAATATATATATTGTTTTGTGTAATAGGTCTGAGAAAGAAAGATAAAGCAACCAGAATATTTCCAAGTAGGGAGTTATTACCTCATTTTATCCATAATATGCTGGATGATAAATTGGTTTAAAAATCTGGTTAATACAGTAATTGGTTATGCATTACTTAGGTCGTGATAAGTTTAATGAAATATGGTACATCTAGGCAGTTAAATGCTTCAAAACTAGAACCTTATCTTACATTTTACTTTTTACCCATAATGTGCTAAAGTAAAAAAAAATAATGCTTCATCTCATCCATGATAGGGTTTGTTATTAACTTACTGTACATCTGAGAAACCAGTAGCTCAGGACAGCAAATATTGATGATAAGGTTGATAAGTATGAAAAATAAAAGAATCAGTCAAGTATCTATGTTTATATCTATATCTTTGTGTATATCAGTCTCAGTATTTAATGTCAGTATCTACATCTATCTATCTGTCTTTATCTGTGTATATGTAATTAATGCATCATCAGATAAAAAATGTGATAGGGGTGATGTTAAGGTCTTAGGAATCCAGTACAGTATAGGCTTAAATATATGGTTGATGAAGTTAGATCTAAGCAGTCACAGTAGTGCAGAGATGATCCCATTTGGTATTGAGGCTGCATGATGTTGTATATTTGTCTAAGCAATCACAGAAGTACAAAGAGAGGCAATTAAAGTTTGATTTGATCTGTAATGGATTTGGTATTAAGGTCAGAGCTATATAATCAAATGTAAACTGTGTGTGTGTGTGTGTGTGTGTGTGTGTGTGTGTGTGTGTGTGTGTGTGTGTGTGTGTGTGATGTTTTTTCATATGCCCCACATGTCACACGACCAGTTTCCAAATAAAAATCCCAACCTTCCCTCCCTCTCTCCCTTCCAGCCATGCATGTATTCTATATACGAACCCCCCCCTCTCCCTCCTCTACCATACCACCCCTCCTTCCATTCCCCTCTTTACCTTCCCTCCCAGTCCTCCTATCCCTTCCCTCCCCTCCCTTTCCTCCCTCCCTTCCGCTCCTGACCCTCCTCTCCCCTGTCTCCCAACCCACTTTTCCCCTCCCTTTCCTCCCTCCCCTCCCCTCTCACCCTCCTCTCCCCTCCCTCGCCTCCCCTCTCACTCTCCTCTCCCCTCTCTTTCCTCCCCTCCCTCTCTTTGATCATTCACCTTTGACTCTGTATTCCTCTTTCCTTTTCAGTAATTATCAAATATTTTTCATTACTGTCAGACAACATGTAATCGGATCATAGCTAGTAACTACACATATTCCGATCTTCATACGTATTCTGAGCGCAGTTAAAGGCTCATAAATGTTAAAAAATAAGAAAAAATTTATTGATGTTAACTCTCAATGTGCAAGGGTTCAAAGTATGCTCCCCTTCCCCTCTTATGGAGATCCTGACTTCGTTGCTTACTCTTGGCTATCCCCTTCTCTGTGATACTCTCAGAGCTGATTAAGTTGGCCAGCGATAGCTCAGATATGCAGTGTATGTATATATGTACGTATGTGGGTGTATCTATGGAAGTTTTTATATGTATTGTATGTACCGGTATGTATGTATGTATGTATATGTAGGCCTTTATGTTTTTTTATGTATGTATGGAAGTTTTTATATGTATCTATGTATGTAGGTACCAGTTTAAGTTTTTGTATGTATGTTTGGTATGTAAGTATGTATAAGTTTTGTATGTGTGTATAAGTTTTGTATGAATGTATGTATGGTTGTATGTATGCACGAGAATATAAGCGTCATCTTGGTACAGGTGTTAAGAACAGATATTTTCACTCCAGCGCTATTTATTTCTCCCCAAAGCTGGGTAAATTAGTGTGACGGAAAGAGGAATAAAGAAAACTTGCATTCCTAGTAAAGAGATCAGGAATGTTGGGAGTGGGGGAGGGGGTGGATGTGGGGGAGGAAGTGGGGAAAATAAAGTGAATGAGGATGGGGAAAGGGTGGCGGTGAGGGTGGTAGTGGTAGTGGAGGTGGGGTGGGGATGGAAGTGTTGTTGTGGGAGGGGTTGGGGTGGGGGTGGGAACGGAAGTGTGTTGCTGGAGGGGTGGGGGTGGAGATGGAAGTGTGGTTGTGGGAGGGGTGGGGTGGGGATGAAAGTGAGGGTATGGCGAGGTTGGGATGGAAGTGCAGGTGTGGGAGGGATGGGGTGGTGGTGGGGGTGGGAGATGGGGATTATGTTGGGTGGGGGAGGGTGTAGGAGTGGAATTGTATGTATGGGGAGGGGGTGGTGGGGAATTAAGAACATAACACGTGTTTTCTTTATCATCCAGTCAGTGGCCAACCCTGCAATTTTGCCCTGCTTGTATAGAGGTCAAGCACTTGTCCACTCTCACTTGATTACCACTTGAGTATTGGTAAGTGTCTTGCCTACCCCCCGCCCCTTATTTATTTATTTTATTTTTTGAGAGGTTACCCCGAAGTTGGAGAAAACGGTTCGAAGGTGTAGTTGTTTCACCATAACCTGGCTTAATTTTCGTCCTTTTGCAGCTTACTTCACGTCGCTCGTTGGCAGAAAAAATAATGCAGCGGTTCTACATCCATTCCATAGCACTTATTCGTGACAAGCATCACATTTTAACGTTAATCTGTTACAGCTCAGCATTGAACAAGGAGAGAGTAGTTTTAGGCCAAGTTAAAGTGAAAGGAGTACGTATGGTAAAACACTTCGGAAAAAAATCCCCGTACTAACTGTATTAAGAATTTTAGGAAACGGAAGAAAATGGAAGGCCTATATTAGTCGTTCAGAAACATATATATTATTTTGTACCGTAACGAAATATTTAAGTATTTATCCTGCCTGATTTTAAGGAGTGGTATATTTATTTCCATACTTAGTTAGCTGTCTCTTTATCTGTCAGTCTTCAGTCCTGTATCTACCGGAATTTATCGGTGTCTGTTAGTCTGTCTGTCTGTGTCCATCCATCTCTCTGTTTGTATAGATATCCGTCTATTTATGTATTTGTTTTATTTATTTATGTTTTAGTTTTGCTCGGCACCAACCCCCCCTCCAAAAAAAATGAAAAAACTGTCAGGAGAGATATATTACCTTGCCTACCATTGATATTTTTTGTGAGGTACGAAGTGGGAGGATTTATAGTGATTCTCCTTCCGTCATGTAAGTTGGTGCCCGTGTGGTGGAGGCAGGATTCCGGGGGCTGGGATGGTGAGTGGATGAGCGTGT
>NC_137022.1:26006914-26019414 GCF_032717465.1 Coenobita brevimanus | reverse complement strand
CCTGAGTACAGCGAGGCGTGGTAATGTTAAAGGAATGTCAGAGTTGGATTGTTTTTTTCTTCCTTTTTCTTTTTTACTTGGCGGGAAATGGACCCAGGTTTGTACTCTTCTCTGCTCTTACTTCCCCGACTTATGTAACTGACGTGGACAGAGTTCCCGGAGAAGATTAGGACCTAGAAAAAATAATTGACTTTTACCCTCTACTTCTTGATTTAACTGGCCATGGCGAGTAGTCTTTTAGGCGAAACATAAGACCTAGAAAGAAATTATATCCTACTCTATATATACTTCGTGAAATAGTTGACAGTGAATTATCTTCTAAGGGAAAGTTAAGGCCTGGAAAGAATATTGTCATCCACCCTCATCTTCCTGACATACTGACCGTGGTGGATTGTCTTCAAGGCCAGATTTAGAACCTAGAAGAAAATAAAGTGTCAGTCACCCTCTACCGCGTATTTGTAACCGAGTTTTGTGGCACGTCTTCTTAGGGAAATTTTGGACCTTGAAGAAAATTATTGTCTGCCTCTGACCCACGTGAAGCAGATAGGCGTTATTCCTCCCCCCCCCCTCTCTCTCTCTCACTGACTATTATGGGTCGTGTTCTAGGGGAATCTTGGGACTTAGAAGAACTTGATTTTCTGCCTTGACTCTCGTGTGGTCGGTAGGCAAAAATTATAACTTGTTTTTCTTCGTTTGCTTATGAAACAATCTTGTATAATTTTGAGGGCAGTTTAATATGACTTTTCTGCGTCGCCCGCGCGCTTGCTTGCCTGCGCACGTGTGTGTGTGTGTGTGTGTGTGTGTGTGTGTGTGTGTGTGTGTGTGTGTGTGTGTGTGTGTGTGTGTGTGTGTGTATTCCTTTTTACGTTTTTTGATTGTCTTATGTTCGTTTGTCACCATTTATTTTTCTCACTAAAGAAGTCTTGTCACATCCGAATAAAACAACCTATAGTCAAATTGTTTTCATTGAGGACACTTGGTCACTCCCACTGTACATGTGAAATACTAAGTCGTGGATGCATAAAATTCAGCGAGTCATGAAGTAGGAATGAGTCTCCATGGTTATTAGTCAGATTTATCCTGCACTCTGGTTAGCCTGTACATACCAGAGCGAGTTAAAAATATTATCGTACTAAAGGGGATATTTTCCTTTAGTAATATGAAACAAAGTTTAATAATGGTCGTAGCATCCCTAGACTTATCAGAACGTCAACCCAGTAGACTGCAGGCTGAGTTGCCCGTGTGCCGTCCGTCATCCTTTCGGGGGATAGGGAGGCTGTTGAGGGAGTATAATCAGGTAGTGGAGCTGCCTGGTTATATCGGTGCCATCACGTGAAGGCGTCCCTCACCGATACGGGAATTAAGTATGAAACATTATGTATGAATTAAGGGAATGAGGCGTGGGCTAATTTCCATTCGTTATCGGTACCAAAAGTATTAATTATGATGACCCGGGGATTTTTATTTTGTATTTGGTAGTGTGGCGGTAACTTTTAAAATTGGCAGGTAATCAGATGGTTCGCTAATTGGTGAGCAGGTAAAGTTTTTCTGAATGACGTGTTTTGTGTGGCCCAGGCGCACTCCAGCTGGCCAGTCTGAATCTGTCTATCTATCTATCTATCCATCTATCAGTCTCTTTATCTATATCTACCTGTCTACCTATATATGTATCTATCTGCCCATTAATATCTATCAACCTGCCTACCTCTGTATCTACCCATCAATATCTATCTTTATCTTTCTGTCTATCAGTCTATACAATATAATGTGGTATACAGGTAATACAGTATATAACTTGATTTGCAGTACAGGTAACTAAAATACTCGTAGATACATTCAACGTTATTTTTAGTTACATGAAGGACACACAGACAGAAGGATTAGAAGAGTGAACCTAGATTTAGAAGTAACAATGGAAGGAACGGAGATATCTAGGAAAGTGAAGAAACTGGAGATAGGCCAAAAATTTGTTATACCAGCGATGAAAGGAAGGGAAATATGTAGGAAATGAGGCTGGAGATAGGCCAAGAAGTTTTTATAAGTAGCAGTGGAAGGAAGGGAAATATCTAGGAAATGAAGGGACGAGATAAGACAAGAAATTTTTATAAGTAGCAGTGGAAGGAAGGGAAATATCTAGGAGAGTGAAGAGGCTGGAAATAGGCCTAGAAATTTTAATAAATAGCAGTGGAGGGGAGGGAAGTATCTAGGAAAGTGACGAGACTGGAGATAGACGTAGTTATTTTAGAGTAGGCGTTTACATATAGTCGATTCATCTTAAGTTGGTGGAGAAATTCGTCCTTTTGCAGCTCTCTTCACGTAGCTCAGTGGCGGAATAAGACAGTACTACCTTCCAGCATCGTTTCCATATTACTTCTTCGTGACTAGCATCGTGGCCTAGTGTATTGTTATGTTGTAGTGTGAATCTATTGTTGCAGCTCGGAATTCAAGATAGATGGAAATTTTACGCCAAGTGAAAGTGAACGGGATATAGATGGGTAGAATTATACTCTGTCTCTGTCTCTCTCTCTCTCTCTCTCTCCTGATCGCTTTTATTTTACCATTCTTATAAGAGAACGTTCGGAACTTTTTGATACCTGTGGCTTAGTGAAGAAATTGGAGAGAGAGAGAGAGAGAGAGAGCGTAGAGGAATGTTATTTGTGTGTGTGTGTGTGTGTGTGTGTGTGTGTGTGTGTGTGTGTGTGTGTGTGTGTGTGTGTGTGTGTGCAGCGAGGTATGGTAATGAATGAGTGTTGTTTCTGTGTGTGTTGGTGTGTGCGTGTGATGTAGATGAATGTGTGCGTGTTTTGGTATGTGCGTGTAGTGGTGTGTGCGTGTCTGTGTGTATTAGTTTGTGACAGAGAGAGAGAGAGAGTGTGTGTTGCGTGTATATGTGGTCAAGCCTAACCTAACATACCCCCTCCCCCTCCCTATTCTCCCTCCCTCTCTCCCTCCCTGTGTGTGTGTGTGTGTGTGTGTGTGTGTGTGTGTGTGTGTGTGTGTGTGTGTGTGTGTGTGAGTGAGTGAGCGCGCTCCACCCATTTCTTAATCAGCTTAAGTTCCCGGAAGCGCATTACAGAAGCTTCGTTATATTTTCCTCTTTATCTGGCTTATTATCATCTAGCAAAGTTTGATAAGCTAGAGAAGGCTGATGGGCGTGATTAATGAGTGTATGAGGGAGGAAGCTTTGGATGACAGGAAGGGTTTAGGATAGAATAAGGAGAGGAAGAAAAGGCATATCAAAAAATACACACAGGGGGGGCTCCATAAACTGTGCCTTCATGTCTTGCGTGTTGCGGGGACGGAGCTCAGTCTGCTGGTGTGGGGAGCTCGGAAATTTAGGCCGCGTTATAAGGTTAATTGGTCATGCAGTTAGTAGTGTAAAGAAACAGGCAATGTAAATCGTAAAATTGTTTATGTAGAGAAAGATGCAGGGTAGAGACTGGTAATGCTGACTTATGCAAGAGAAACACTGGTAATGCTGACTTATGCACACTGGTAATGCTGATTGAACCTTTCCTGCAGCACACGAGCACTGGGATGCGTAATGTATGGACTACCCTGTATGAAAAAATAGTAGAAAACTATACTTAAGATAGAGGGACGTGTTTGAGGCTTACATGAGGGAGATTGATTTGGACGGAAGGGAGGATTTAGTGTGGAGAAAGAGGCTGGGTTGGACAGAAGACAAGGATTAGGTGGTACAAATCCAGTTGTGGTAAAGAAGGCAAGGATTAGGTGGTAGTAATCCAGTGGTGTAAAGAAGGCAAGGATTGGGTGGTGTGAATCCAATTGGGGTAAAGAAGGCAAGGATTGGGTGGTATTAATCCAGTTGGAGTAAAGGTAAGGAGTGGGTGGTATGAATCCAGTTTGGGTGAAGAAGGTAAGGGATTGGGTGGTGTGAATCCAATTGGGGTAAAGAAGGCAAGGATTTGGTGGTATGAATCCTGCTGAGGTAAAGAAGGCACGGGATTTTGTGGACTGAGTGGTATAAATCCTACTAGGGCGGGAAAAGCTGGATTGGGCTGTCAGTCTGGCTTACCTCTACCGCCGTACCCATCACCTCCATCACAATTGCTTCCAGTCCGCCACACTTCACCACATCCCTACCACACTAGCGGTTACCACACCACACCACACCGCATTGAACCACGCCTTATCACCGTAGCTCACCACCCTATCGTTGACGTACCATACTACCACATTATACCACAGACCTCTACACCACCACACCATACCTACACCACCACTACAGCACGGTACACTATATCACACCACCACTTCTTAATTGTAACACACCACACAACGCTACACTAAATTGTTGAGCACCACGTTACATTGCACCACACACCACACCACACCTCACTACACCACACCATTCCATTCCCCACCCCACCACACCACACCACACCACACCACACCACACCACACCACATCACACCACACCACACCACACCACAGTACTGTTGTCCTAACGATCCACAGTATCCCTTAAAGACGACAATACACTCTGCTCCTAAAACAACACTCGCCCTTACTGTCCACCCGTCTCACGCGTCGCATATCGCATGGTCTTTGGTTGTCCTTTGTTACAGCCAGTTTTTGCATTTGGCATATTTGTTTGTCTCACGGTCTGTGTGTCTAATTGTTTCCTTCTGTTTACCTGGTACCTGTTTTCTCTCTCTCTCTCTCTCTCTCTCTCTCTCTCTCTCTCTCTCTCTTTCACACACACACACACACACACACACACACACACAGTTCTTAGTTACAAATTATCACTGAACTAAGTTTGTGGATTCATGCCTTTGCCCTTTGACCTACATAATGGTAACTATGGTAACCGGGAGATAATAGGGAGAAGCCTAGAGAGAGGGGGGTTAGTGTTAGGCTAGGTCAGACGAGGCGTGTAAGAATGAGTTAGAGTGGAGTGGTGTATGGTAGGTTAGGGTAGGTTTAATGTTGTGGTGTGTGGTAGGTTAGGGTAGGTTTAGTATGGTGGAGTATGGTAGGTTAGGTGTGGTTAGGTTAGAATGGGATAGGATAGGGGAAGGGATGTTAGGCTGGATTAGGTCAGGTTAGAGGGGTTGGGTAAAGGAAGATGTTAGATTAGGTTAGGTTATAATGGGATAGGGTTGGGGAAGACATGTTAGTTTAGAATGGGATAGGTTATAGTATTAGGCTAGGTTGGTTAGGTTTGGTTAGATTAGGTAAGGGTATTATAGATTAAGGTAAGGTAGGTTGTTAGGATAGGTCAGATATCTATGCTTAGGTTCAATTAGGGTAGTCAAATTAGGGCAGGGTATTTAGGTTAGATCACCGTTGATTTTAGGTTAGAAGAGGTTGTTAGATGCTAGATAAGGCAAGCTTAAGTAAGGTGAGGGGAAGGGAAGGTGGGTGGGTAGGTTAATTTTAGAGGTGGTAGTCACGAAGAAGCGCTGTGGAAAGGATGTAGAAGAACCATAGCGAGTATTGTCCTATGCTGCCCTTGAGCTACGCGAAATAAATCGAAACAGGATAGAAATCAAGTTAAGATAAAAGGAGTATAGATAGAATAGGCTAGGTTAACTCTGATACAGGTTAAGCTAGGTTGGAATAGGGTCGACCTGTTACCCTCTCCCTTGGTAATCGTCCTTAGTATCCCTCGTTACCCCTTTAATGGTCGGATTGGCTGGCTTGTTTGGTCGGTCGTGCTACAGTCGTTAACTTGTAAGACTTTATTTAGTTATTGTTTTGCCATTTGCTTTCTATGGATTTTCTTTTTGCAGTGTAGTGTGCTTTCGTTCAGTTTTTTTCTTCGGGGCTGTGGTCTCGGCTTTAACACACACACACACACACACACACACACACACACACACACACACACACAACCCAACCCAACCCAACCCAACTCAACTCAATTCAACCCAACCCAACCCAACCCAGCCTAACCCAACCCAACCCAACCCAACCCAGTCTATCCTAACCTAACCTAGCCCGGACCAACCCAACCCAACCTAGCCTAACTTACCCTAACCTAGGCTATGGGAGCTACGATGGGCCAGAAAATATGGGTGATCCCGGAACTAGGCTTGCTATACCGGTAACAGGAAGGGCGGGAGTTGATAGGCCTAGTGTGTGATGGCCGTCTTTACTCTTCCTTTTGGGTAATGGTGGTGGTGGTGGTGGTGGTGGTGGTAGTGGTGGTGGTGGTTGTGGTGGTGGTGGTGATGGTGGTGGTGGTGGTTGTGGTGGTGGTGGTGGTGGTGGTGGTAGTGGTGAGATTGCAAAAGGTTAATTGTGATAGGGGAGGTTGTTGTAGTGGTGGTGGTGGTTTTGTTTTGTAGTGGTGATGTGTGATGATGGTAGTAGCGATTGTCTCTCATCCTTGGTAGTGACGGGATTGTAAAACGGAGATGGTAGTGGTAGTAGTGGTGATGCTGGTAATTGTGTGTGGTAGTGGTCGTGGTGCGGGTTGTAGTTGTGGTGATAGTGGTGATGGAGGTGGGGTCGTAAAGGTGAAATAGTGCTTAGTTACGAGTGAATTACGACTCTAGGCTGATTGACTGAGCATTCAACTGAACCGGTATTCAGAAAATCAGTCGAGTGAAGAATATGACAGACTGACAATGACCTAACAGAATAAGTGAACAGATTTATTAGTAAAGTATAAGTGAATACCTGGACAGAGTTACTTAATGTCAGACTTAACTGATTTATTGACGGAACATGTGAGCAGTTTTTTCCATTAAAGCTAAAGACATAACTGATTTATTGACGGAACATGTGAGCAGTTTTTCCCAATGAAGTTAACGATCTGGCTAAACAATTTGACTGATAACTGACTGACTGACTGATTGGCTGGCTGGGTGAAAAGATGAACAAGTTAGTAAGGTCAAAGATCTAACTGACGAGTGAAAATATGACTGGCTCTGTGACTGTTTGAGTGAGGAAGTGAACCAAATTATCAGGAAGGAAAAAGACATGACTGCGGTGACCAGTTTGACTGACTGACTGACTGGCTGACTGAGAAAGTGAACAAATGTATCAGTAAAGGGTGAAACTGACTGAAAAATGTGACCAGCTAACCAAGTGACTAATCGACTGAGCTACACTTCAATCAGTCAAGTGCTTCCTGTACACACCGCCAGTAAAGCGAAGACTCAAACTGACTTACTGAATCTCTACGTGACTGATTGACTAACTGTTCATCATAGCAGTTAACCAGTCAGTAAAATATTGTTCTACCCCCTCAGTAAAATGAAGATGCAAACTATAGTCTCTCTATTTTAACTTGGCCTAGAAGTTTATCTTTTTTATAGCTTATTTCACGTAGCTCAGAAAAAGACAGTACAACGGCTCTCCATACATTCCATAGCACTTCTTCGTGACTGGGAACATGCTGAAGTGTTTAATCTGTTACAGCCCAATATTGTTAAGGGAGAGTTGGCAGTTGAAGGCTAAGTTAGAATAAAAAGACTACAACTGACTGATAACTAAACACAACAATAATTTCTTTCTCAACTTTCACTGATTTACTGACTCTTACTGACTCTCCTAACTGACTTATTAACTGAACGACTCTCCAATCAGTAGAGTGTCCAGTCTACCCTCTGCCTGGAAAGGATGGAGTGGGATTAGTGTTGAGAAGAACTTTTAACACAACGACGTTTGTCTCTGGGAAAGTTGCTCTAGTTACCCCTACCCTGGATTACCCGTTTTCTTCGTGGATGGAGGGAGAGAGAGAGAGAGAGAGAGAGAATGTGAATGGATGAAACAAGGGGTAAGAAGAGAGGGGGAAATGAAGGAAACTGGCATCCCTGAGAGAGAGAGAGAGAGAGAGAGAGAGAGAGAGAGAGAGAGAGAATTTTAAAAAACTGTAGAGGAGGGAGAGGAAAATGGAGAAATGGAGGTAAGTGGCTCCCTGCTGAGAAAGAGAGAGAGGGTATACTGTGTTGTCGGATCCTCTCTCTCTCTCTCTCTCTCTCTCTCTCTCTCTCATCCTTGGGTGGCGCCGTAACTTTCCTCAGTAACCACTCCGAAGTTGAAGGTTGGAGGCAGGAAGTTGGTTGAGGAAAGCGTCTGGTTGGAGTTGATGGATGGATGGAGGAGGAGGAGGAGGAGGAAGGGGAGGAGAAGGAGTGGAGAGAAATGAAACTGAAGAGGCAGTAGATACTCGAGGAGGAGGAGAGAGAAATGAAAAAAAAATGAAGAGCCAGTAGATATTCGAGGAGAAGGAGGAGAGAAATGAAGAACCAGTAGATACTCGAGGGAGAGGAGGAGGAGGAGGAGAAAATATGAAGAACCTACAGGAGGAGGTGGAAAATGAAAATGTAAGAGGAGTTAGGAATTGAAGAGGAGGGAGAGGTATATGGGTGAGAGAATGAATGGAAAAAAAAGGTTGACATTCAGGAGGAGTTGGAAGAAGTAGAAGAGGAGGAGATGGTGGTGATGGTGATGGTGATAATGTTGATGAAGATGAATGCAGCGGGAGGCACACAATAAGGAAATAAGGAGAATCAAAAAATGAAAAACGCGAATGAGATCTTCCCAGACTAAGGTTCCATTCCCACGTCGGTAGAGAAAAAAAAAAAAAGAATTAGGATTTTTTTTTTTTTTTTTTGAGACGCTGTATTATTTCGAGAACTGAGAAGTGTAAAGGAACTATTGACCCCAGCTACACATGGCGTAATTTGCCAAGTAAAAGTGAAAGGAATATAGGCGATTTGGCCTCGTGTTTTGTCGTTCTGTTGGCAGCCAGGCGCATTGTAGGATATTCACCTCCTAATGATCCCTCTTCTCCTTCCACCTTTCTTCATTATTTACCTTAGTTCTCCTCCTCCTCCTCCTCCTCCTCCTCCTCAACACAGTTTCCACTCTAACTTGGCCTGAAATTAACGCCTTTCCATCCTGATTGCTGAGATGTAACGAGATGCTAGTCACGAAGCGGTGCTGTGGCAAGGAATGTAAAGTTGTAGTGCTGTATTGTTATCATCTGCCATTGTGTGTACGCTCTCTCTCTCTCTCTCTCTCTCTCTCTCTCTCAGCAGGGAGCCACTTACCTCCATTTCTCCATTTTCTTCTCCCTTCTCTAAAGTTTTTAATAATTCTCTCTCTCTCTCTCTCTCTCTCAGCAGGGAGCCACTTACCTCCATTTCTCCATTTTCTTCTCCCTTCTCTAAAGTTTTTAATAATTCTCTCTCTCTCTCTCTCTCTCTCTCTCTCTCTCTCTCTGTCCCCAACTTGCCTTCCCTTCCATGTTTTGCCTTTGTATTTGACACCATATTGAGAGAGAGAGAGAGAGAGAGAGAGAGAGAGAGAGAGAGAGAGAGAGAGAGAGAGAGAGAGAAGGGGAGGGGTAAAGGTCACATGAATCCCTTTGTCGCATTTCTTACGCCCTGTGGAGAGAAAATGCGGGTAATTGTTGGTGTGTGTGTTTGTGTGTGTGTGTGTGTGTGTGAGAGAGAGAGAGAGAGAGAGAGAGAGAGAGAGAGAGAGAGAGAGAGAGATCGTGTGTTTGTGTGTGTGTGTGTGTGAGAGAGAGAGAGAGAGAGAGAGAGAGAGAGAGAGAGAGAGATCGTGTGTGTGTGTGTGTGTGTGTGTGTGAGAGAGAGAGAGAGATCGTGTGTGTGTTTGTGTATGTGTGTGTGTGAGAGAGAGAGAGAGAGAGAGAGGGAGAGAGAGAGAGAGAATGTGTGTGTGAGAAAAAAAAATGTGTGTGTGTGTTTGTTTTACCGTAATTTAAATAGATGTTTCGATTTTTTCTATACTCCTTTTACTTCATCTTGGGATAAATTTTCGACCTTTTCCAGCTTATTTCAGGTAATTAAGTGTTAGGAGAAGTCAGTATTACCACTTACATCCATTCATAGCACTTCTTCGTGACTAGTACCACATTCTAGTGTTAACGTATTGTCACGACTCAGCATTCACGATGTAGAGATGGCAATTTTAGGCCAAGTTGAAGCAAAAAGGGTATAGCACCTTAACTGATACCGGTGAGAGAGAGAGAGAGAGAGAGAGAGAGAGAGAGAGAAAGGCAGTGTTGATAAACTGTGACAGAGGAAGTGAAAGAAAGATCGAGATGTGGAAGGAGAGAGGAAGATGACGAAAAGAGGAGGAGGAGAGGAATAAGAATCAGAAGAAGATAAAGAGGAGGGGAATAAGAGGAAGGGGAGGAGGAGGAGGAGGAGAGGAATAAGAAGAAGATGAAGAGGAGGAGGAATTGTGTGTGGAATAAGGAATGAGATGAGAGGATACATATGAGAGTGAAATATAGCAGGAGATGATTGAGAGGAAAGAAGAGGAAGGGACCGGAGTAGTGGACGCAGTGATGGAAGATGATTAATGAAAACAGGCTAGCATTCAGCGTGAAGAAGAGGAAGAGGAAGAGGAAGAACTCAGTAGAAGAAGAAGAAATCAGGAGATGATGGTGAATGAAGATGAAGAGGAGGAGGACAAAGAGAGGAATTAAGTTGAGCGAAGAGGAAAGGAAGAAGAGAAGAGGGAGAGGAGTAAGAGAAGGACAATGTTTGTAGAGCAGGATTTATAAGACGAAGGTGAAGAGGAGGAGAACAGGGTGATAGATGAAAAATGACAGGAATGTGTGTGTGTGTGTGTGTGTGTGTGTGTGTGTGTGTGTTTAAAGACCTCCATGCCGATCGTTTCTAACCTCTTGATTACGAGAAAAATTCCATAAGCTGAATAAAATGCTTTGTCGATGGCAAGAACAAGATAGAAAAAAACATCAACGTATTCAAGAGGCTACGAATACCCGCTAATACGTATATGAAGACGTACAGTGGGCTTTAGCGTCAAAATAGTGATATGGTTTTTGGTGATATGGTGTGTAGTGAATAATAGTGTTTAAGTAGTGACATCTGATGGTACGTGGTGACAGTACAGACGGTGGGTGTTGGTGCTTAAGTGGTGATATGGTAGGGTGTATATAGGGCCATCAGAATGTTATCGCTTGGGTGTGCTTATGTAATTCTCGTCAACGGGCACTTCCAATTCATGTCCAGAGCAGTTATCCCACAGAGAGAGATTTAGTGTTCTGAATTTCCAGACTAAATATTTTCCCTCCCGTCCTCTCTGTCAGCTCTTGTTTTTGTCTTTTTTTTTTTGTCTTAATGTCTTTCCTTGTCTTCTTCCTTTTTTTTTTTCCCGCCCTTCCCTTTTTAACTTCCTTCTCCTTCCTTCCTTTTTTTTTTCTCTCACCTTTTTTTTTTTTAACTTCCTTCTCCGTGTCTCCTTCCTTCCTTCACTTCCTTCTGGCTATAAATTAATGCCGTCTCTTTTTCCCATTCCTTTCTTGTACCCTACGTATTTTTTCATTCTTTCATACTTTCATTAATTTCTTCTTTTCTTCCTGTCGTGCATCATTTTTTTTTTTCTAATGTTAAAAAATTATGTCCTTAGTTTCATCCTTCCTTCTATACATATATATATTTTTATTCCCTCCATCCTTCCTTCTGTTTCGTCATTTTTGCCTATACTTTTTCCATCCATCTTTTTCTCTCTTGTCCATCCTTCTGTCCCTCCCCACCTCCATTCTCCTACCCCTTGTTCCCCCCATCTTTCTCTTCTGCTTTCTTTCACTTCTTTCCTCCATCATTGTCTCTTCTTTCCATTCCTTTCCTCCGTCATTCTCTTTTCTTTCCATTCCTTTCTTCCATCATTCTTCTCTCCTTTCCTTTCTTCCATCATTCTTCTCTCCATTCCTTTCCTCCGTCAGTCTCTTTTCTCTCCATTCCTTTCCTCCGTCATTCTTCTCTCCATTCCTTTCCTCCGTCATTCTTCTCTCCATTCCTTTCCTCCGTCATTCTCTTTTCTCTCCATTCCTTTCCTCCATCATTCTTCTCTCCATTCCTTTCCTCCATCATTCTTCTCTCCATTCCTTTCCTCCATCATTCTTCTCTCCATTCCTTTCCTCCATCATTCTTCTCTCCATTCCTTTCCTCCGTCATTCTCTCTTCTCTCCATTCTTCTCTCCCTGCAGCCTTTTTTTCCTATCCTTCTTCATCCTTACTTTCGTCCTTCCATAAGTATCATAACATCTTGGACTTTTGCCTATGTTAGTAAGGTCCCCCCCCTCTCTCTCTCTCTCTCCGACAAAAGGCGACACTCTATTAAATGTGAGAATAAGAGCGAGAAAGAATTTGAAGAGTTGACTGGGCCAATCCCTTTCATTTTAGAGAGAGAGAGAGAGAGAGAGAGAGAGAGAGGCTGTAAGCGAGTGAGAAGAGTATTAAAAGGACTTTCTCATCTTAGTGGAGTGGTGGTGATGGTGTGGTGGTGGTAGTGACAGTGGTTATGGTGCAGTGGTGGTGGTGGCGGTGGTAGTGTAGTGGTGGTTGTGATGGAAATGTTGGTGGTTTTAGCAGTGATGATACTGATGGTGGTGGTGGTGATAGTGTAGAGGTGATGGTGATAGCAGTGGTGACAGAAATGGTGATGGTTTTAGTAGTGATGATATTGATGGTGGTGGTGGTAGTGTAGAGGTGATGGTGATAGCAGTGGTGATA